>NW_027412505.1:312551-625103 GCF_048565385.1 Saimiri boliviensis
TACATTGTAACTGGAGGGCTGGAGTGGAGTTATGTCACAGAAGTTGGTTTGGTGCATGGCATGATATTAACACTTCGTATTGCTTCATCTGCTTATTAAAGATGTAAGGCTAAAAAGTGTTTTTTCAAATGTGTAAATATAAGCATCTGTTATTACCCACACTGCCAAGGGAAAAAAACTCAGTGTACAGAAATAAATTGTTTAAAATGCTGGTTGGTTTTATCTGGATAAATAATTAAGTATTGAAAATTTTATTCCCAAGTTATCTTGAAAGAGTTCACATACCCTCAACCAGGTAAAATTATGTTTTAAGTCTACTTTCAAATTTTTATTTTAGAAATTCAATATATATTTTATACCAAAATATTTTGGTGGATGAAATAGGAAAAACAATCTATTCTCTTTTCCAGTTGCTAATGCATGGATGACATGTTTTTTAAATATATTTGCCTTACTACAAAAGATGAAGAATCTTATTCAGTGTTTTCCCTTTTATTGTTAATCCATAAATGAATTAAAATGGCTTGAAGTCTAAAGCTGGAAGTTTCAACATACTTTTAACTTTATCTATTATTTATTTATTTGTTGTTTGATTTTGTTTTGCGTATTCAAATGGCTCATTTTGCCAGAGGGTTAGTGTCAAGATAAAATTAGGCATTACTTAAAACTAAATAAAATATGAATTTGAATGTTGCTTTATTATTTTCAATATCCACATGAACAAAGAACTGACTTGATTCTAAGTAATACAGATTAATCCAGCCAATGGAAATCTTTTTCAAGTTACTCATTAGTTGTTTTGTCTGCAGGATTCAGTTGTCTTAAGTTTTATGTAATGAATCCTTAAAAAACCAACAAAGTCATTGTATGATTAAAGGAACTTTAAATCTGTGTCAAGTGAACACTGAAAAAAATATCTCTGGCTACTATTTGTTTTATTTAATCCTAATTAGGAAACTAATAATTAGACAAAAGTACAAAAGAACTACAGTGTCTAGTCTCTGCAAGACAATCTACAAAATAACATTAAAAATTGCTACTTACTGAAGTTTAGCATTCCATTCTGGCCTTTCTTGATTATTGACTTTGAATAATTTAATGCAGAACGTGAAAGAATCAAAATTAAAAACAAAGTAGAAAACAAGACTTTTGAGAAATGTATTTAGTGTTAATTAATTTTAATACTTTCCTTTCTTTGAGGTGAAGTTTTGCTCTTGTAGCCCAGGCTGGAGTATAATGGCGTGATCTCAGTTCAGTGCAACCTTCACCTCCCAGGTTCAGGCAATTCTCCTGCCTCAGCCTTTCAAGTAGCTGGAATTACAGGTGCCCACCACAACACCTGGTTACTTTTGTATTTTTTTAGTAAGTACAGTGCTTCATGATGTTGTCCAGGCTGGTCTTGAACTCTTGACCTCATGTGATCCCCTGCCTCAGCTTCCCAAAGTTCTGGGATTACACACATGAGCCACTGTGACCAGCCTAATTTTAATAATATTTTACATGGAAAAGTTATATTCAGTGTAAAAGATGCCATATATTTTCTTTTTTTTTGTAGATAATTAACTAAATTTCTCACAAGTAAAAAATTGCAAATCTAAATAGAAATAATCTCAGATCTGTATCATTCTATAAATCTTGTTACCCAACCCATTCTCTATGTCATAAGTTAGCCTGTAAATAATTAGGCTATTTCTTGTAAAATCTGTTAATGATTCCTCTCTTTAACAAGATGTGGATTGGTTCTTTTAATTAAAATATTTATAAAAATATGAGATACCAGTTAAGAAAGATAGAACTCACAATATAAGCAAATATGGCTTGATAAGTATTTTATATAAGCATTTATGCATAACTTTATGCTTTCTATTAGACTAGAAATAGCTCTACTTTGAACTTTTAATGCATATGTAAAGACACACACACACACACACACACACACACACACACACACACCTAAAAGTGACACTTAAAAACTTATGACCTGGCATTCTTTGCTAGTGCTTGTAGAATTGCCCCACATGTGAGATAAATAATGATATAAAGGCTGGTCTCTGTAGATTGAGGCTCAAGTGCCCATTTGGTACAACCAATATGTCTCTTGATGTAGTCAAGATTTTCAGTTTATATATTCAAATAACTGAAATATATCAGTTATTGCAGTTTCCAAAGTTAGAAAGCTAAATCTCATTTCTCAAAATTCCTCAAAATATTCTCATGCCATTCTCTTCAGAAGATGACTTTGAGGGATATAACAGTGTCCTAAAAGATTGACCAAAATTAAACTGATTATCACTTTTAATTATAGCTACTATTATGTCTTCATATGACTCTAATTTGGGGTAGGAGTGTGCACTCACAATGAGGAGCTAGGATGTTTGCAGAATGGAATTCTCCAGCTCCACTTTTGCTCATTCTGGCCTTCTTCAGAACTATGAATTTAATAATTTATTGATTACTTTTGTATGTGTACATCTCAACTCATATTCTTCTGTAGAGAATCTTTGTATTTTTATTTTTTATTGTCCAGAATTTTCTTGTTTGAAATATGGAAATATTCTACCTAAAATACTTGGATTTCTTCTTCAGTTATTTTATTATTATAACCATTATATAAGTCCTGACATAACATAAAATGGTAAAAGATTCTGAGCATTAACATTGCTTGATTGTGAACATGTTAAATATTCTGTCTCTGCAAAGTGTTCTATGAAGGTGTTCTGAAAAAATTTCTTTGCAGTGTCAGTGAGATGGTTTTACTGAAATCCTTTGATTTAGATAGGAAAAATATGCCTTCTGGAATTTATGATTTAATATTCACATTTAAACATTTCTTTGCACACATTAAAAGACTTGCATGGTTGCTTTAAAAGACTTGCATGGTTATTGAATTTGAGTCGGTAATTTTGATTCTTAGGATAGTTCTTATGAAAATTACTTTGAAATTTTTAAATGTTTAAACTAAAAGAATGTTCACTATGCTGTTGATTCAAAGAGTGAGGAACGATAGACAATTAGAATGTACAACATTAGTAATAAAGAGATAGTTCTTAAATATACATTAACAAAATACTAGAGAATCATTAAATGCTAAATATTTGGAAAATATTTTCTCTATTAAGTAACCTACTTTTTAGACTATTTTATTAATATAAAATATACATGCACAGAAATGATAGAAAGTCTATGAAATACATGTTTTTAGATGGCTATGCCAGATTACAGATGGCCCCAAACCCTTTGATCTTTCTCCCACTGATCTCAATTAGATGATTACATATCTGTTTTCGATTCCAGAGTTTAAGATACTGGCAGCTTTTTTCATTTCTTTTTTTGGAAAGCTTGCCTTAAGGGACGTCACCAGTCACCTGCTATGTATGTAGCCCAGCCTACCCTGATCACCCTGTTATGAGTAAGCTCAAATAGCCACGGGGATACACTACATGAAGAGATACACAGACACACTGACACGCGCTCGCGCGCACACACACACACACACACAGCAAGAGTGAGAGCCGGAAGATGATCAATTAGCCCTCAATACTTCCAGACATCCCAATTGAAACAAGACATGTGAGTTAAGTAGGCTTTAGGTGATTCCAGACCTAACTACCATATAACTGCAGTGCATAAAGGACTCCAAGATGGAATCAGCCTGCTAAGTCTGGTAAACCACGGAAGTATGAGACATAATGATAAAGTACTGTTTCTAATATCTAAGTTTGGGTGTGTCTTTTTATGCAAAGATAAATAAATGTATGAATTTTACCTTTTAAAAAATCAGTTCTGGGCCGGGCGCGGTGGCTCAAGCCTGTAATCCCAGCACTTTGGGAGGCCGAGGCGGGTGGATCACAAGGTCGAGAGATCGAGACCATCCTGGTCAACATGGTGAAACCCCGTCTCTACTAAAAATACAAAAAAAATTAGCTGGGCATGGTGGCACGTGCCTGTAATCCCAGCTACTCAGGAGGCTGAGGCAGGAGAATTGCCTGAGCCCAGGAGGCGGAGGTTGCGGTGAGCCGAGATCGCGCCATTGCACTCCAGCCTGGGTAACAAGAGCGAAACTCCGTCTCAAAAAAAAAAAAAAAAAAAAAAAAATCAGTTCTTCCTAAATTCTAACAAATAAAGTTGTTTTTTTTTTCACCATCACAGAGCACAATTTACTCCAAGTGTGCACGTTTGGTTCAACATTCCAAAATTCATCAGTGTTGTCCAACATTTAACAAACTAAAAAGGAAAGGAACATGATTACACCGCTTACGGAAGAAAAGCATTGGTGACATCCAATACCCATTCATGAATAAAACGCTCAGATTGCTTACACAATGCCTGTTCCAGGATTTCTTAATATGAGCAAACAACTGTTCTGATCAACGCAATGTAACGTGCGACCCTTAGCCGGCTCAGGTCGTGGGCCAGGGCCGCCTTTGCGTTTTTCCTTTGGATCTGCCCCTCTTCTGGGTTCCTTCTCTAGAGCCAAGGGAAGGCCTGGGTCCTCTCCCTTTGGCTCCTCTTGCCGCATCAGAAACCTCACAGTCCTTCCGTTTCCAGAGAAGCTTCAGAGAGTGCTTGTTTGAGTTTGCCGGACCCAGCAGGGCACCAGTATGTGGGGGTGAGCGCGGTGAGTCCAGTTTCCCCCGCTGTGACTGCTCTTCCCGCCCCTGCAGGAAAAGGCAATGCCCCTTTTGTCTTGTCCACGTGGGACTCTAAAGGGTCCAGAAAGGTGGTAAATCCTGTCAGAATGGGCAAGGGAGGAGACAGAATATGGAAATGGGGCGGCAGAGGGGTGGAGTGCCACGGAATTTCCTGACTGAAGGCTGTTATGAAGTAGGCCTCTGGGAGCGCGGCCCTCCAGTCTCTGGGGAGGGTAACATCCGACCAGTATCTGGTGAGGTCCAGTCTTGCCCCTGACTGCATTGCAGGCCAAAAGCAGAAGGAGGCCGGCACTGTGGCCTGGCATCATTGACCAAGAGGTCTGCACATTCCCCCAGGTGGAAGCTCTTGGACTGCAGGTGTGAAGGAAATGCGGTCACCATTGCAGTAAGAAAAGCGACTAGGAAAAATGGCACCTTCTTCTCCAAACTTTTGTTGTTGTTGTTTATTTTTTATTTTATTTATTTATTTATTTATTTTTATTGCATTTTAGGTTTTGGGGTACACGTGAAGAATGTGCAAGATTGTTGCATAGGTACACACGTGGCAGTGTGATTTGCTGCCTTCCTCCCCATCGTCTATATCTGGCATTGAGACACTCTCACTCTGTCGCCCAGGCTGGAGTGCAGTGGCACGATCTGGGCTCACTGCGACTTCTGCCTCCTGGGTTCAAGTACTTCTCCTGCCTCAGCCTCCCGAGTAGCTAAGTTTATTTTGGATGTGGGGAGAAAGAGAGGAGAGAAGAGAGAGAAAGAAAGAGATAGAGAAAGAGATTGAGAGAGAGTGATTTTAACATCTTCAAGCAAAAAGAGACTCTGCCTGTTGGCGGTCTTCTGCGAGGTGAACCTGAAAATCCATCCAGACACGTTCAGTGAAAACCTTCTTTACCTGTTTGTCCCTCTTAGGTTGAAATGCACACTCCATAACCCTACTGAACAGGAAAATCACAGAAAGCAAATGTAAGACATTTCAGCATTGTAAAAGGTAAAGTAAAACTGCACTTCAAGAAGCATCAGAAGACCGACGAGGCAGAGAGGTGCAAGCTGAATCTGAGCGGGCCGCCCCAGTCTTCCAGGGTTTCACACTCGGCCTCGTGAAGGCACGGCTTGGCCTTCATGAAATAAATATGAGAAATAAAGGGAAATATGGTGTGCTCATATTTTCAAACAGCCAAGTGCCCTGAGACACAGCCTTTACGACGATACCTGCTAAAATTGGAAAGTGTGATGAACTGTCACTTAAATGGAGTCAGGTAGACTAAGAGACAGCGGCAGTGAAGGGCGCCCTTTGGGAGGAAGACATCGAGGTGCCGAGGCCCAGGGCTCACGAGGAAAGGGCCCAGTCCGGGCCCCTCGGCCTGGGACAGGGCGGGCACGGGTGATCCTACGGTTCCTGGGAGGATGCAAAGAGCCAAGAACCCCGACTGCCAGCGCCGGCGGAAAAGTCCCCGACATGTGGTCCTCATCCCTGGACGCCCGGGGCTCTGATGCTCCAAACCCACCGGCTGCTGCAGCTTCTGGGAGCGGAGAGTGTCCGCTGGGATGATTCTGCAACCGGGTGCTCAGTTCTGGAACTGGAAACCCCACATCCTCCCGGGTTTAGACCCCAAATGTATTTATTAACAGTAAACATATTATTTAAAACATCTCCTTAGTTAGTAGAGAAGTTGATAGTTACAATATAATGTTGCCTCACATTGGTTTTTAATTTTAACTGTGTCAGGCTTAATTTATGTCAGTTTTATGTATTGAAAACTGGACTCATTATAGACAGAATTCAGAGTTAACATGCTATTTCCTCCAGGGCACAGGCTACTCTAAAGGACTAGATAAGGTTAGTTGACATACCTTTGATTTTTTGAAAAAATGCATATATTATTTTACTGTTTACTATTAATGAATACATGAGAGATACTGACTTAAAAGCCAGGAAAATAAATCTTTATTAAAACAACTAATTGTGTTCCAGATAATTTTCTAAGCACATTAAACATATTCATTTACTATGGACATTTGTTAACATGTATTATTACTTCATTAATTTTAAAAATAATAAAATAGGCCTCAGAGTAATAAAGTAACTTGAAAAAGATCACACAGCTCATAGATAGTGATTTCAACACATATGAGGAGGTGGTTAGCCTAACTTTGAATGCTGCTTTAATCTCTATGTTTTACTCATCTCTAACTGGGGAAAGTGACAATAATCTACCTCACAGGACTGATGTGAGGTTTGAGGTATGAGAGCTCTGTAGAAATCTACATTAAAGTAACAGTTTTCATTTGTGTATTCTTTCAGGAAGGATTAAATTAGTTAGAATTTCTTAAGTAATTGCAAGATAATAGGAAAAAAACATATTAAACTAGTTACAGTGGTAACTGAGTCCTAGATCAACAGTTTCTAGCCTTACAAAAGTCATTTCCCTTTTTATTATTTCTTCACTTATAAACAAGACACAACACCTACCTTCCCTACTTCATAGGTTGACAATACAGAATATGTAATATATATACGTACATGTACACACACACCACATAATGTATATTACATACAATTAAATAGTATATAATAGAGCAAATAATGAGAATATGATATTCAAATATAAATGTTTATGATAAATACATAACATAGTATTTTAAAGATAACTTATCTTGAGATGTGTCTGTTCATATCCCTTGTCCATTTTTTGATAGAATTGGGTTTGTTTTGTTTTGTTTTTCTCTTTGTTCTTGTTGTTTGTTTGCTTATTGATTTAAATTCCTTACAGATTCTGGGTCTCAGACCTTTATCAGATGCATAATTTGTGAGTATCTTCTCTCATTGTGTGGATTATCTGTTTACTTGTTGACAGGTGTCTTTTGCTGTGCAGAAGTTCTTTAATTAGGTACTACTTACTTGTTAATTTTTTAAATTTCAATTGCTTTGAGGGAATTTGCTAAGAGTTCTTTGCCAAGGACAATGTCAGAAAGAGTATTTCCCAGATTTTCTTCTAAGATTTTTATAGTTAGAGATCTTTAATCCATCTTGAGTTAATTACCGCACATGGTAAAATGTGAGTATCCAGTTTCTTTCTTCTCCCTATGGCTAGCCAGTTATTTCGGCATCATTTATTAAACAGAGAGTCTTTTCTCCATTGGTTGGATCAGGTGGTTGTAGGTGTGTGGCTTTATTTCTGGGTACTCTATTTGGTCCCTTTGGTCTACATGTTTGTTTTTGTGTCACCACCATGCTGTTTGGGTCACTTCGGCCTTGTAGTATATGTTCAAGTGGGGCAGTATGATGCCTCCGGCTTTGCTCTTCTAGCTTAGGATTCTTTGGGCCATTCTGGCTCTTTTCTGCTTCCATATGAGTTTTAGAATATTTTTTGTAATTAGGTGAGAAATTATGTTGGTAGGTTAATAAGAAATAACATTGAATCTGAAGATTGTATTGTAGTTCTCCTTCAAGAGCTCTTTCACCTCCTTGGTTAGCCACATTCTTGGGTATTTCATTTTATTTGTGACTGCTGTATTTTTTATTTGACTCTCAGCTTGCATGTTATTGATGTACAGAAACGTTACTAATTTCTATGCCTTGATTTTGTATCTTGAAATATTATTAAAATCATTTGATATTTCAAGGAACCTTTTGTCAGAGTCTTTAGAATTTTATAGATATAGAATCATATCACAGTGAAGAGAGATAGTTTGACTTATGTTCTTCCTGTTTGGATGACTTTTATTTATCTTGACCAACTGCTCTGGCCAGGACATTCAGTACTATGCTGAATAGGAGTGGTGAGAGTGGACACTCTTGCATTGCTTCAGGCCTCAAGGAAAATGGCTCATTGTTTGCCTGTTCAGTATGATGCTGCCTGTGGGTTTGTCATAGGTGGCTCTTACTGTTTTGAGGTATGGCCGTTTGATACCATGTCTGTTAAGGATTTTATCAGTAAGTAATGTTGGATTTTATCTAAAGTTTTTCTGTGTCTATTGAGACTGTTATATGGTTTTGCCTTTAATTCTGTTTATGTGGTGAATGACATTTATTGATTTGCATATGCCAAGCCAGCCTTACATTCCGGGAATAAAGCCCACATGATCATGACAAATTAGCATTTTAACATGTTACTGGCTTTAGTTTGCTCATATTTCCTTGAGAGTTTTTGCCGCTATGTTTTTTAGGGATATTGACCTGAAGATTTACTATTTTGTTTTATCTCTACCAGATTTTGGTATCAGGTAGATGCTGGCTTCTTAGAATGAGTTAGAGAGGAATCCCTCTTTCTCATTTTTTTGGAATAGTTTCCATATGATTAATATCAGTTTTTCCTTGAACATCTGGTAGAATCCAGCTGTGAATCCATTGAGTCCAGGACTTTTTTAGTTGGCAGTTTTTCTATTACTGATTCAATTTTAAAATTTGTCACTGTCTTTTTCAAGTTTTCACTTTCTTCCTGATTCAATGTTGGGATGTTGTATGTTTCCAGAAATTTATCTATTTTCTCTAGATTTTTTAAAATTTGTCTGCATAGAGGTGTTCATAATAGTTCCTAAGGATCTTTTTTTATTTCTATGAGATTGGTGGCATTTTCATCATTGTCATTTCTTTTTGTACCTATTGGTTCTTCTCTCATTCTTTTTTGTTAAACTAATCTAGTTGAAGTTACCTATTCCTGATGTGTTGTTACAGTTGCAAAAAGAAAGGAAATAGTGCATATTAACTTCTAAGTTGATTAGCTAATTGGAGAATGTAAGGATTTATAACTTTATATTATTATTATTATTATTATTGTATCTAATTATGTTCCATCCTGAGAGTTGTGGTGAGAAACCTTTAGAGTAATAATATTTTGGCTTTTTCTAGTGTTCTGCTTTGGCTTCTTATTTCTTACATTGCTTTGTGCAGTCAGACAGAGAGTGCCAATGAACTAACTATGGGAGTTGATGCCATTTGATAACTACAAGGCATGCTTCATAACAGATAGGTTATTATAAAAGCAGAAAACAAATGCTTTCTAAGAAGCTAAGTATAGTTAATTAAATTTTAAAACTGCTTACAGTATGTCATTGCAATGGAACTGAGAAGCCAAATGGTATTTAGAAATCGTTGCTTGGGCCCCAGGCACAGAACATTTTAAAAAATCCATAATATAAGAAGTATTCTCATTCAAAGTATGATAAATACACACTGGGGTCCCTTGGGGGAAAATGGGGGAGGGGCGGGGTGGTGAGGAGGTGGGAAGAGATAGCATGGGGAGAAATGACAGATACAGGTGAGGGGACGGAAGGCAGCAAACCACACCGCCAAGTGTGTACCTATGCAACAATCTTGCATGTTCGTCACATGTACCCCAAAACCTAAAATGCAATAAAAAAAAATTTTTTTTAATTTAAAAAAAAAAAAAGAAAAAAAAATATATCTTTGTTCACTTGTAAACTTAGTGGTTGGTGTGAAATCTTTGTTCAAACATTTAGACTGTTCTGTGGACTAAAGGGGAAAAGGTTATGGGCATAGATCAAATTAGTGAAGATGTCAATTTGTGAAGCTGAGAGCTAGTAATAGAAGACTGCTGATTCTGGACACATCACCAACTGTCAGCATTTGTTCTAAAATTTTGGTATATAAATAGCAGTCTAAACTCAACATTACTTATAAGGGAGTCATCCATAAGAACTCTGTAATTCAGATCTATTATCAGCTATTAGTTAGAAAACAGAGGTTTCTGCCTGAACAACTTAATATAAGAAAATAATTCATTATTATTTTCTCATATCTCTTATAACTCCTGCTTCATATTGGTTACTTAATAAATAATGATAATAATAAAGATAATGATTAATGATAAAATTGATAGCAATAGCTACTTTTTATTGGTCACATATCGAGTGCCAGGAACTCCAAAAACATTACCTTATTTAATTCTGAAACACACTCTACAACGGTATTATTTATCCTTTTCTTATTGTGAGAATAGTAAGATATAAAGAAGTTGAGTAGCATACCAAAAGTCAAATAATTATCATGCTAAAATCGCCAGATTTAAAAAGAAACATGCCTCTAAACCCAAGTTTCTTCTTCTCCCGAAAAATGTAAACTGATTCTTTTGGGTGACAGAGTCGATGGAGGGACGGATATATAACTTCTCAATTTTTATCTAGACTAACCCATGAGTTCTAATGTTTACAGATACACAACACACACACATGCACACAGTGTTACTACATAATACTGAAGAAGTGTTCAGGGTGGGCGTGATGGCTCATGCCTGTAATTCCAGCACACTGGGAGGCTGAGGCGGGTGGATTATTTCAGATCAGGAATTCAAGACCAACCTGACCAACATGGTGAAACCCAGTCTCTACTAAAAATACAAAAAAATTAGCTGAATGTGGTGGTGCATGACTGCAGCCCCAGCTACTTGGGAAGCAGTGGCAGGAGAACTGCTTGAACTTGAAAGGCAGAGGCAGTGAGCCGAGATCCTGCCACTGCACTCCAGCCTGGGTGACAGAGCGAGACTCCATCTCAAAAAAAAAAAAAAAAAAAAAAAAAAAAAAAGTGTCTATAAGAAGTACAGCAATCTAAGAAATCTAAGAGAGAATTAATAGTCATTGTCATTTTCCGGATATTTTCACACTGTAATAATTTTATGTGTTATTTGTGACTTCTCTGCTCAACCTCTACCCACACAATAGTCCACTCCTCACAAGCTCTTTTCCTCTGAGTAGCAGTGCCCTCCAGGTGGCTTTCAGGGAAAAGTTTCTTTTAAGAAGTCACTACTCAAACACTTGTCCATGTTGCCTCTTGTGGTCTGTGCCTGGTCAATTAGAAATAGGCATGTACTTCTTGTTGCCTCCTCTTAACAATATAGTAACTCGTACTTCTGTTTGCTTAACATTTATTGCAAAAATTTGAAAACACTGCTTGTTTTAGTTTCAATAAAATTTTCTTTAAATTTCATTTGACCTAAAAAAGAATATCACAGTGAAATGTTTGTCAGCCCCAACTATTCCACACATTTATCACTGTCAGCAACAGTGATAAATGGACATCAGGTGGGGACAGTAAGAGCAACAGCTACTGGATCTATTTTGTGTATTTTTAGGTGTTGTGGGTGATGTTTATAAATAAAAAAACTCTCTAATTGCCTTTAAAATAATGAATGCTTAAATCAAATTATTTTTTTCAGAAAAATAAAAAACTCTAATACCTTTTACTTCACATGACTTTAGTAATATTTGAGAAATAAAGACAGTTTTAAAGTTTATTGGTAAAATAAAGACATTAGCTCTAAATTAGGCAGGTCAGGTATTAGGTTTGTAAAATGATTTAAAGTAATAAATTGCTTTTTTTGACTTTTAAAATTTGTTCAACTTACCTGCTTTGGCGTCACTAGATTCTAGGTAAGGTCTGAGAACATGTGGAGTTAGCCGTGCTCCCTGGCTATGCTTGAAAAAGTCAGACTTTATATGCACTTGTGTCTGGTGTCCTAGGCTCCATACCTAGTACAAAATTAAAATAACTTACCTGACAGGTGTTTCACCAAAAAAAAAAAAAAATTGCTAAGAGCTAACATTGTAACATATAATTGAGACTACTGAAAAAAGTTTTACATGGAAGCTTTGTGGAAAAAGTGAAATGTGCTTTCAGTAAAACATTATAAGGCATTAGAATGTAAATTTTTGCTTCATTCAGAAGGTTAAAAATTGTTTTGACTTAAATAGAATGAAGCTAAAGGTTTGAGCAAGTTGTGGAAGGTTTGTGAACTAGTCATCTTGTAAAAGAAACACCGTGTGAACATACTGGCTAAATTTAAAGGAGTATTGTTCAGTTTTTCCATAAATTGAACATTGGAATAAAAACACAACAGGGTTTTCTTAGAGTACTACTTTTGCTTTAATACAAATTTATAAAATGTTATCAAAAGCTTATAAGAATTTCAACTTATAGTCAAACTGATGAAGACTGGATGAATTCATCTTTAAGGTTTTATTAAAAATTTGAGTTGACATTAACAGTACACTAATGCAAGAGTGAAATTTGGCTTTCTTTCTTGAATATGATTTTAACATAATATTAAAGAATAAAAAATATTTCTGTCTCTCCTCAAATTACAGGAAAAAGAAGGGAAAGACACACATTGCTTGAAAAGCTGAGTCTTCTATCAATGAGTAAAGGCTTTTGCCTTTAAACATTTTTTGAGTTACCATTTTGGCTAAATGAATGACTTACTGTGACCTGGCATTCCATTTTATATCAAATATTTTAGGCCTTTAGTATATTTATATCAATATTAATATATTTGATACACTTCCCCAAATCCAATTTTATCTTCAAAATTAAGTCTTTTTGACTTCTTAATTTGGAATGCACAAGAGGGCACTGAAAAATCCAAAAGAGAAGTATATGGAGTTATTTGACATGTTGTTACATGAGGAGCACTGTCAAAATACAAAATATTTGACTTTCTTCGGATTGTATTCTAGGCAATGTTCATATATGTTTGAAAATTGTATGAAATTCCTAAAATTCTAATATGCCAAAATATGTGCTATCAATTATATTGTTTCCATGATAAATTGTAGACCACAGAAATGAACAAACTTTCTTGTCAATCATGTAACTATAACTATTTAACATCATTTCCACACTTAACTGCTTAATACTGATGCAGTTTCTGAAAACTTCACAAGCACAAAATGTCCTAGAATATGCTGTCTTTTAGGAGGTTCCTTAAATAATGGAAAGACCACGAAAAAGAGCTCTTGAATACAGATTTCTGGAAAGTTTAGAATCACATCCTTTGTCAAATTATCCCAAATACTTTAAGGACTGTGTAAGATTTCCTGGAATTTTAATGAAAAGTCTTACTTGTTTTTAAAACTCCTACCCAAGTAGAAGAAAACTTAATTGAATACCAAGAAAACATTTTGTCAGACTGTCATTCTAAATCAGCCAATACTGAAACTGTTTATATATGCAGTTTGAATGAACTCCATGGTGTAAGTCAAGTTACCTATGACAACCCATCAGTTACAACTACTATGAACTTAAATTGGAGAAACAACTGATATTTAAAGGAATATAAGTTCAATGTTAAGCATGGACTCACGGAGAACCAAGACAGCTGCCTTGTCCTTCCTGGGTCCGTACTCAAAGTTCTTCTTAAAGGAGACCTTTGCTCAAAGAAATATGAGACATCACAAACACATTTTAAAAATCCATGCTCATGGATGCAAAAAATCTATATTATAAAAATGGCCCCATGGTTCAAACTAATTTATGGATTCAATGCTATTCCTATCAAGCTACCATTTACAATTTCTTCACAGAATTGCCAAAAACTACCTTTAATTTCATATGGGATGAAAAAAGAGCCCGCATAGCAAATCAAAAAGAACAACACTGGAGACATCATGCTACCTGACTTCAAACTATACTACCAGCCTAAAGTAACCAAAACAGCATGGTACTGGAACCAACACAGATATATAGAGCAATGGAATGGGACAGAGCCCTCAAAAATAATGCCACACATCTACAACCATCTGAACTTTGACAAACTAGACCAAAAATACCATCGGGAATGGATTACCTATTTAATAAAAGGTGTTGGAAGAACTGGGTAGCCATGTACAGAAAACTGAAACTGGACCCCTTAATTACACCTTATACAAAAATTAACACAAGTTGGGGAAAAGACTAAAAGTGAAGACCTAAAATTATAAAAACCCTAGAAAAAAACCTAGGCAATACCATTCAGAACATAGTCATGGGCAAAGACTTTATGACTAAAACACCAAAAGCAATGGCAATAAATGTCAAAATTGACAAATGCTTCTGCACAGAATTAAACTAAACTAAAAAGCTTCTGCACAGAAAACTAAAATGAAACAAAACACAACTATCATCGGAGTGAATGGGCAACCCACAGAATGGGAGAACATTTTTGCAATCTATCCATCTGACAAAGGACTAATATACAGAATCTACAAAGAACTTAAATTTACAAGAAAAAACCAACTCCATCAAAAAGTAGGCAAAGAATATAAACAGACACTCCTGGAAAGAAGACATTTATGAAGCTAACAAATACATGATGAAAAGCTCATCATCACTTGTCATTTCAGAAAAACAATAATTAAAAAAGTCAGAAAACAACAGATGCTGGAGAGGATGTAGAGATGTAGGAAATCTTTTACACTGTTGGTGGGAGTGTAAATTAGTTCAAACATTGTGGAAGACAGTGTGGTGATTCCTCAACGATCTAGAAATAGAAATGCCATTGGACCCAGCAATCCCACTACTGGGTATATACCCACAGGATGATAAATCATTCTACCACAAAGACATATGCACACATATGTTTACTGCAGCACTGTTCACAACAGCAAAAACTTGGAACCAACCCAGATGCCCATCAATAATAAACTGGATAAGGAAAATGTCACACATATACACCCACAGCCATGAAAAAGAATGAGTTCATGTTCTTCTCAGGGACATGGATGAAACTAGAAACCATCATTCTCAGCAAACTGACACAAGAACGGAAAACCAAATGCCACGTGTTCTTACTCATAAGTGGGAGTTGAACAATGAGAGTACATGGACACAGGGAGGAAAATATCACACACCTGGGCCTGTTGCGGATGGGCCTAGGGGAGGGATAGCATTAGGAGAAATACCTAAGGTAGATCATGGGTTGATGATAATAATAATAAAAGAAATATGCTTTTAATTATAAAGCTCTTAAAGAAAATCCTTTTGAATCTCTTACTACCACATCATAGCTGGGACAAACTGCTGATATTTAAAAAGTAACAAATATCAAACCAGAAAGAATTAGATTTAGGAACCAAACTCAGGATGCTGTAGGGAACAGGGCAGAATCTTAGGATTGGAAGGTCACCACTGCTCCTTCAGTCTGGCCTTGGCTGATAAAAGATGGCCTAATGTGGACAGAAACTCTTAGGTTAAAAAAAAAAAAAAATAGAAATTTCTACAAACTAGAAAATACATACTTGGCAGCTACAAGAGTTTTAGCCAATTCAGATGACTTGCTTCCCAAAATTTGGAACATTCCCTTGGATTTGACCAAGTCAGAAAGATATGGTCATACTTGATGAAAGAAAAGTGAAATAAAATCTCAAACATAAATAAATAAAAAAAGTTAAGCAAAATTAAAAAATGCACAATAAATATGATTACTGAGTGTCTTAATGATAAGGAGAAATTAAAACTAAGTGGTTGGTAATCTTAACTTTTGGTCATTAAGGAAAAATTTTAAGACAAATCTCTAATTTAGCCACTTACTTGGAAATAAGGCTCAGGCTGATGACTGTTCTCTACCATCTTAGAAACAGGAAAAAATTCACACTCATGTTTCCTGTCAGAAGCAAGCTGAGACTCAAGAAAGGAAGTGCCTGCTCTCCACCATCATGGAAGCAGAAAAACCTGTCTTCCTTACCGGAAATGAGAAAAACTTCACAAAAGGAGCTGTAAAGCAAAATCAACCTTAGCTCTGAACCAAATTTTGGGAGATCTGGGACTCTCCAGGGGGCAGAAGCTCCCAAACCTCAGCAAATTATCTATCATATTGGTTTGAACAATAAGGATAGCCCAGGTTGGTATCAAGCAATAATAACATTTATCAAAGGTCAGGGCCACATTGGCAATGTCCTTCTTTCTCTTTTTTTTTTCTTCTGAGGTAGAGTCTCACTCTGTTGCCAGGCACCAGACTGGAGTGCAGTGGTGCAATCTGAACTCACTGCAACCTCTGTGTCCTGGGTTCAAGCAATTCTCCTGCCTCATCCTCCCAGGTAGCTGGGACTACAGGACCATGCCACCACGCTCAGTTAATTTTTTTTTTTTTTTTTTGTATTTTTAGTAGAGATGGGGTTTCACCATGTTGGCCAGGATTGGCTTGTACTCTTGACCTCATGATCCGCCCGCCTCGGCCTCCCGAAGTGCTGGAATTACAGGCTTGAGCCACCGCGCCGGGCCCATGCCCTTCTCTTTTTATCTTTATTCGTATAGCCTGTTTTGTCAGAAACCAGGATTGCAACACCTGCTTTTTTCTGTTTCCCATTTACTTGAAGGATTTTTCTCCATTCATTTTGAGCCTATGTGTGGGAGTTCATTTGAGATGGGTCTCTTAAAGACAGCATAATCAAATGAGTCTTGGCTCTTTATCTATCTTGTCGCCCTATGTCTTTCACTTGGAGCATTTAGCCCATTTACATTTAAAGTTAGCAATGATATGTAAGTATTTGATCCTGTCATCACGCTCCTAATTGATAACTTCACAGACTTGTGTACGTGGTTTGTTTTTTTAGCATCACTGGTCTGTGTAATTCAGTGCATTTTTGTAGTGGCTGGTGATGATCTTTTCTTTCCATATTAAATTCTACTTTCAGGAGCTCTTGTAAGATAGATCTGCTGGTAATGAATTCCCTCAGCATTTGCTTGACTGAAAATGATCTTATTTCTCCTTCACTTATGACACTTAGTTTTGCTGGACTTGAAATTCCAGGTTGAAATTTTTTTCTTTAAGTAGTTGAATATCTCTTCTGGCTTGTGGGGTTTCAGCTGAGCAGTTCACTGTTAGTCTGATGGGATTCCTTTTGTAGGTGACCTTGTCTTTCTCGCTAGCTGCCTTTGACAAGTTTTATTTCATTTTGATCTTGGAGAACCTGATGATTATGTGTCTTAGAGATGTTCTTCTTGTGGCATATCTGAGGTTCTCTAGATTTCCTGAATTCAATGTTGTTCTGCCTGGCTAGGTTGGGGAAATTCTGATGAATGATATTCTGAAATATGTTTTCCAATTTGGTTACATTTTTGTCATCTCTTTCAGGTACATTAATATGGCATATATTTCACCTTTTTACATAATACTTTATTTCTCAAAGGTTTTGTTCATTCCTTTTCATTCTTTTCCCCCATTCTTGCCTCTTTTCTTTCAGAAAGCCAATTTTCAAGCTCTGAGACTCTTACCTTTGCTTGATCTATTCTACTAGGTGGTCTTGCACATGAGATGGTGCTGGTCTGACCTCAGCACTCCTTAGTCTGCTTGCCTCTCCCAGGACCCCAGCCTGGCAACACCTGCTTACAGGGCACCCTTGGGTGCCCACACACATTACAAAAATTTTTATAAGGCAATCACACACAATTACCATGTGGCTGCATTATAAAAATTCATGTAGTGTGCTTTTCAGCTCTATCACATCAGTTTATTCTTTTTTAAAAAGCTGTACTTCAGGTTATAGGGTACACATGCAGATCATGCAGAATTGTTGCATAGCTACACATATGGCAATGTGGTTTCCTGCCTCCATCCAGTCACATACATCTGGCATTTCTCTTCAGGTAATCCCTCCCTGACCTCCCCAACCCCTGGTGTCCCCCTGTTGGCCACCCCCAAAAAGACCCCAGTGTGTGATGCACCCCTCCCTGTGTCCATTTGTTATCATTATTCATCACCTGCCTATGAGTGAGAACATGCAGTGTTGGATTTTCTTTCTTCTGTCACTTTGCTGAGAATGATGGTTTCCAGATTGATTCATGTCCCTACAAAGGACATAAACTCATCGTTTTTTGTGGCTGCATAATAGTCCATGGTGTATGTGTGTCACATTTTCCTTGTCCAGTCTATCGTCTCTGGACATTTGGGTTATTTTCAGGTCTTTGCCATTGTAAACAGTGCCACTGTGAACATACGTGTGCATGTTTCTTTATAATAGAATGATTTATAATCCTTTGGGTATATACCCAGTAATGGGATTGGTGGGTCAAATGGAATTACAATTTCCAGGCCCTTGAGCAAGTGCCACACTGCCTTCCACAATGGTTCAACTAGTTTGTACTCCTAGCAACAGTGTAAAAGTGTTCCTATTTCTCCACATGCTCTCTGGTATCTGTTGTCTCCAGATTTTTTAATGGTCACCATTCTAACTGGCATGAGGTGATATCTCAATGTGATTTTGATTTCTCTAATAACCAGTGATGATGAGTATTTTTTCACATGTTTATTGGCCTCATATATATCTTCTTTTCAAAAGTGTCTGTTCATATCCTTTGTCCACTTTTGAACAGGTTTGCTTGTTTTTTTCCTCGTAAATCTGTTTTATTTCTTTGTAGATTATGTATATCAGCCATTTGTCAGATGGGTAGATTGCAAAAATTGTTTCTCATTCTGCTGGTTGCTGGTTCACTCTAATGATGGTTTCTTTTGCTGTACATAAGCTCTGGAGTTTAATAAGGTCCCATTTGTCTATTTTCCTTTTTTTTTTTCCATGATTAATAAGCACCATTTTTATTGAGTTGGGAGAAAATATTTTTGTTGAACTAAATGATCTGATTCAGAACAGACCACACAACACGATGGAAAAAACATTGGATTGGGAGCCAGGAATCCCAAGTGGTAGTTCTCCTTCTGCAACCTAGTAGTCACATAAAACTTAAGTTGTAGCTCTCTGATTTCTAGTTTTCCTCATTTGTAATTAACATCATTTCTAAATGCTTCATAGAATTGTTGAAAGGGTCAAGTGGCAAGAGAAGGGTAAGCAGGCAAGCCCTTTCACAATATACGATTTTATCATGCAGAGAATCTGTGATGAAAGAACTCTTTGATGTAGAATTTAGAAACTTTGCAATATAGGAGAAGTAAACTTGTTGCCAATGCTTTTGGTGTTTTAGTCATGAAGCACTTGCCTACACCTATGTCCTGAATGGCTTTGCCTATTTTTTTTCTAGAATTTTATGGCATTATGTCTTATGTCTAGATCTTTAATCCATCTGGAGGTAATTCTACTGTAAGGTATCAGGAAGAGGTCCAGTTTCTGCTTTCTGGACACTGGTAGCCTGTTTTCCCAACAACAATTATTAAACAAGAAATCCTTTTCCCATTGCTTGTCTTTGTCAGGTTTATCAAAGATGAGATGGTTGTATATGTGTGGCATTGCCACCAGGACCTCTGTTCTGTTCCATTACTCTATTTCTCTGTTTTAGTACCAGTACCATGCTGTTTTGATTCCTGTAGCTTTGTATTATAGTTTGAAATCGGGTAGCATGATGCCTCTGGCTTTGTTCTTTGTGCTTAGCATTGTCTTGGATATCCACACTCTCTTTTGCTTCCATATGAAGTTTAAGGTGGGTTTCTCCAGTTCTGTGAATAAGATCATTGGTAGCTTGAGGGGGACAGCATTGAATCTATAAATTACTTTGGGTAGTATGGCCATTTTCAAGATATTGATTCTTTCTACAAATATGGAATGCTTCATGAATTTTTAGGTCCTCCTTGAGCAGGGGCCATGCTAATCTTCTCTGAATCATTCCAATTTTAATATATGTGCTGCCAAAGTGAGCACCAGTAATGTTGTTTATACTGGATATATTGCCTGTTAGCTCCTGCGATGTTTTACAATGATTTTTGGCCTCCTTGCATTGGATGATGACATACTTCTTTCACTTAGTGAACTTTGTTTCTACCCACATTCTGAATTCTACTTGTATCATTGCATACATGTCAGCCTCTGGCTAGTTCTGAAAACTTGAACAGGCTGAACAGTTGATGTAATCATCTGGAGGAAAGAAGGCATGCTGACTTCTTGAGTTTCAGTGTTCTTGCCCTGATTCTTCCTCATCTTTATGAGCTTATTCACCTTCAACCTTTGAGGTTGCTGACCTTTGCACAGGATATTTTTCTTTTATCATATTTGATGATCTTGAGGGTTTGATTGTGGTTTAAAGTAGAATCAGGCAGCTGCCTTTGGTTTTGGAGGATTTTAGGGGGCCAAAATTCACCTCTCAATTCCTGGGCTGTGTGCTTTAACTCTGGGAAACTTATATTGGGTCTCAACTTTGTTCTCTGGCTCCTCAAAGTTTGGAGTCTACTGCACTGAAGGCAGCAAAGTGTGGCAGCTGTGGCAGAGTGTTAGCAAATGCAAACCTGCCTGCTTCCCTGTTGGCATTTGCCCAGTGGTGGAAGTGGTGGAGGCAAGACAGCTTGGTGGCGGCCAGAATACCCCTGCTGTGTGTGCTGTTGCATTGGAGGTAGTGTTGGTTCAGGCTGGGGTGCTGGCCTGTGCATGTCTGGGTGCCGTCTCTGTGACCCCCTAAGCAGCAACGACCACTCAACGTATATTAGCATTCCCTTTTCGTGCACAGAATTAGCACAAGGAGAAGGTGTTGGCAGAGGTTGTGATTTTGTTCCTCTGCCTACCATGGCTCTTTCTTCAATGGGAGTTGGTGTGGGTTAAAGTGTGTGCTACATTCCCATGTGCTGGTAGGGCAAGTGCAGCAAAATCCACTCATGTAAACACACACCAGCAAAGTGACGTAGGACGTTTTTGTATAAAGAGCTTCAGTATGGAGAGGCAATGTAGAGGCGGGTGCGTGCCTGAAGGGTCCACTTTGCTGCATCTCTTCACTGCTCAGGCATGGTCCACTGGCACAGAAACAAAGGTGTGGGCAGCTGAGAGTGCCCTGTAGGCAGGTGTGGCCAGTCTGGGGCCTGGGAGAGGCAAGCAGACTAAGGAGTGCTGAGGTCAGACCAGCTTCATCTCATGTGCAAGAATGCCCAGTAGATATCACGCCTCCGATAACTCTCTGAAAAGTGAGGCCCCAGCACAGCACAGCTGCTCTACAAAAACGTGGCCAGACTTCTTTTTTAAGCAAGTCTCCTTTTATCAATAGGGAAAATCACATACGTGATCTCTGCTGGGCAATCTTCACATGAGATGTGGCTGATCAGACCTCCACAGTCCTAAAGTGCTGGGATAAAGTGTCTCATAAGACCCAGTAGAGCCTAGAGAGATAGCTGTGCCTGCCCTCTGGGCTTCACATCAGCTGGCTTCCTGCTCCATCACTTTGCTTGTCTCCTGCGGGCTCTACCCCAGAGAGATGTGAGTTAGCCATCACTTAGTGTAATCATCCCAGGATAGAGGGTCTGTTCTATGGGCCCAAGCCAGAGTTCCCTGTCCAGTGATAAGCAGTGGGGGGTATGTGGTATCCACAAGAGATGGACTGCCTTGTTCCTTGGGTCAACTGCAGCTTGTTAGAGTTGTCAATATGGCACTTAGGGTCTTTGCTTTCTTGATATTCTGAAGGTAACAAGGGCAGATCCACTGCAGAGGCAGTTGCAGAGAGGATTTCAGTCGATCTGTGAAGCTCTGTCCAAGAAATTGCCAAGTTGCTACTGGCTTGTTGGCTTCAGTGGGGTCCTGGATAAAGACCCAAGCCAGGAGGACCTGCTCATTGAGGAGATATGGAAGCCAGCACCCACGTAAGGGTTCAGCCAGCTTCCCATAAGGCTGCTGTGGTATACTGGGGGTCCACTCCAGTACCTAATTGCCTCATATCTTCCAGCGACTCAAGGTATCACTAGCGAAGCCTGCAAAAAGACAAAGATAATAGCCTGCCTCTTCCTCTGGGACCTCTGTACCACTGAGGTACAATCCCGTTGCCAATCTGGACACAACTACGAGAGGTGGCTGGAAACAAGTTCAGAAGTCTTGTCTAGTCAGGAGGAACAAGATCAGAGACTTGCTTTTAAAAAAGTCTGGCCATGTTTCTGTAGAGCAGTTGTGCTGTGCTGGGGGTTCACTTCAGCCCCTGGTTCCCTCAGACACTCTGAAGTCCCAAGGTTGAAATGGCTGAGTTGCCCAAACAACAAAGATTACAGTCTGGTCCTCTCTCTGGAAGCTCTGATTCAAGGAGGCCTGAAACATCAGTCAGCCAGAGAACAGCAGCGAAGGCAGCCAGAGACCCTGGTTGAAAAGCTGTACCCAGTGACTAAAGATGTGGTTGGGGATTGACTTAAACAAGGGTCTGGCCATGTTTTTGCAAGGTGGCTCTGCTGTGCTGAGCTACCACTTACACCCCTGGTCAGCTTGGGTTCTACAAAGCCCTCAGGCCAGAACCTAGTCATCCAAATAACAAAGATGGTGGCCTGCCTTTCTCTGTGGGAGCTCTGTCTAAGGAATGTTTCATATCTCCATAGGCCAGGGAACACCTGTGAGGGTAGCTGTAAGCACCAGGTGGGAGGTCCTGTTCAGAAAGAAGGAACAGGATCAGGTGCCTGCTAACAGAACCAGTCTGGCCATGATTTGGTAAAGCAGCTGTGCTGTGCTGCGGGAACTCTTCTGCCCCTGGTCGGTTTGTACTCTCCAATGCCCACAGGCTGGAATAATTAAGTTCCTCCAACAGGAAAGATGGCAGCCTGTCCTGTCTTTTCTTTCACAGTTTACCTTGTGTGATGGAGCTGAATTTTTAGGCTGTTAATTTTTACAATAAGCATTACAATTGTTCAGAAAGAATCTTGCTGTTCTCTTTCAGGTTAGATGTATGAGAATTCATTGTCTCCTGTAAATAAACCTGTTGAGGTTTTGTTCTCTGGAAAGAAGTCTCTTTCTGCTATCTGGCTTTGGTCACAGTCATGTAGAGCAGTAGCCAGTCTACAAGGACATGACTGAATTTCCATTTCCAGCGTTTCCTAGTTGTGTCTCACATTTTCCAATTCAGAACTGACCATTTTATTCTTCGTTGTCAAAATGCTAAGCTGTCCACTGTCTTTAAATACTGTCTTTGTTCATTCTTCCTTATCCAATTTTATAGCCTTTTGAATATTAGCATTCTTTTCTTTCACACTTTCAATGTCCTCCAAAAAAAATTTTTCTCCCTTAGCAGGTTCTGCTGTTGAATTTTGTCTAGTTCCAGTCTAAGCATGGCAATTTTTTCCCAGAACATGCTATTTTCATGCAAGAGATCTTTTTCTTTCTTATGGCTAAGAGAATTCTAAGTCAACAAAGCAACATTTTAGTTAGCACACAATAGAATAACATATCATAATTTCCTCTGAATTTAAAGCATAAGATGTATATTTGTATAATGAAAGAATTCCCATGGTGAATATGTAACTGAAAAAAAGTTGAACAAAACTTCAAACCTAATAGAGTGTAAATTCCAGAAAGTTTCAATATTGATTTAAACACCACGAAAAATAAATCACTAGAGGATTTTAAAGAATTTTGGAATTGGAAAAGCCTTTCTCTGAATAACAGAATAATCATAGGCATAAAATATAAGATTAATACATTTGACTACGTTTTAAAAATTGGATTTACACTCTGATATCTATCCTATAAACCACACCATTGTAAGAGCCTTAGCTATGCATATATTTGGACAGAAGCAGTTCCTCTAAGTTTTCAAGTTCCTTTTTCTGAAGAAGGTTTTATCAATATATGACTTTTCTAATACTGTTATAGTCAGTTATAAGAATTACATTTATTCATAACTTAAATCTAAGTTTTGTATCCTATATGTACACATATGCATCTAAGTATTGCACTTCTACATCCAACTGTGAACTCATTTAAGATCAGGATTCTTAAAAAGAGAAATAAAAAAATATATGCAGCTGGATACTGTGGCTCACACCTGTAATCCCAGCAGCATGTAATGTTCAGTGTTCTATGTAGTACTGCACTTCTACATGTGGCTGGGCGCAGTGGCTCACACTTATAATCCTAGCTGCTGAGGTGCATGGATCATGAGGTCAGAAGTTCGAGACCAGTGTGGCCAGCATAGGGAAACTTCGTCTCTACTAAAAATAAAAAAATTAACCAGGAATGGTGGTGTGCACCTGTAATCCCAGCTACTCAAAAGGTTTAGGTAGGAGAATTATGTGAACCAGTAGGTGGAGGTTGCTGTGAGCTGAGATCATGCCATTGCACTCCAACCTGGGCGACAGACTGTGTGAGACTCTGTTTCAAAATAAACGTGTGTGTGTTTGTGTGTGTGTTTGTGTGTGTGTGTATGTATATAGGTGTGTATATATATGTGTGTGTGTGTATTTACCTGTACATGTGTGTAATACACACAGATGTATATAGTATATTGTGAAGAATTTTCCCTATGTTGTCTGATGCTAGTTCTAGTGATCCTCCAGAAAATCACCGTTACGTCTGTGCTGTAAACACATAATACAAAAGAAACCTTTAATTCAAAATATTAATAATAAATAAGATAGGACTTATAGAGTTTTTCTTAGAAATCATGAGATTAAGGAAGATCCAAGATGCCTGAATAAGAACATCTTCGGAATGTAGTTACCAGCAAGAACAGTGCAGAGAGTGAGTGCTCACTACATTTCCAAAGAAGTTTTCACTGCCAACAGACCAGGAGATTCCTGAGCATAAAAGTGCCATGAGTTTTCATTTCAGCAGTTTCAGCCAGGGATGCATCAGGACAAAGAAACTCACAAAAGTTTGGGTGGCCATTTCAACTGGTGCCTGGAATGCCTGGGAGACAGAGCTGTCCATTCAACTGAAAGGGAGGGGGCTGAGACAGGAAACCAGGTGATGTGATCTGGCTTGATGGGTACCACACCCACGAGACAAGAAATCTGAAACACTCTGGATTAAGAGTTTCACAAAAAGCGCAGCTGGAACTGGGATGGCCCAACTTCGTGGGGGGAAGGGCATCCCCCAATACCAAGGCAGTCTGCCACTACCAATGCAGACTACTTTGTGCCAGGCAGGGCATCTAAGAAAAAAGGCAGCAGCATGGCAGGAACTTATAAATAAGGCTGACCTTCCTAGGACAGAGCACCTGGGAAAACAGCAGATTATGAGTTCAGCTGCAGCAGAGTTAAAGGTACCAGCTCAGCAGCTCTGTACAAAACAACAGAACTCCCAGCACAGCACTTGAGCTCTTATAAGGGACAGAATGTCTCCTCAAGCAATTCTCTGAGCCCCATATACACAAAAAGACACCTCATAAAGGAAAGCTCAGGCCAACATCTGGTGGATACCATTCTGGTGTGAGGATAGCGGAGGCAGAAACTGGCAGCAACCCTTGCTGTTCTGCAGCCCCATGGGTGATCTCCAGGTGAGTGGGATCTTGACAGCACCTCCAGTGATCCTGCAGCAGAGGGGCCTGACTGTTAGTAGGAAAACTAAGTGGAAAGAAATAGCTTCAACATCAATAAAAAGGGCATCCATTTAGAGAGCCCACCTGAAAGTCACCAAGTACAAAGACCACAGGTAGATAAAGCCACTAAGATGGGAAGAAACCAGCGCAAAAAGGAAGAAAACACCAAAAACCAGAAGACTTCTTCTCATTTAAGGGATCATAACTCCTCACCAGCTAAGGATCAAAGATAGATGGAGAATGAATCTGATGAATTGACAGAAATCGGCTTCAGAAGGTGGGTAATAACAAACTTCTCAGAGCTAAAAGAACGCGTGCTAACCCAATGTAAAGAAACTAAGAACCTAGAAAAAAGGTTAGATGATATACTGATTAGAATAAATAGATTAGAGAAGAATAGAAACGACTTGATGGAGCTGAAAAACACACCACAACAACTTCATGAAGCATACACAAGTTTCAAAGGCAGAACTGACCAAGCAGAAGAAAAAGTATCAGAGATTGAAAATCAATGCAATGAAGTAAAATAAGAAGGCAAGAATAGAGAGGAAAGAGTGAAAAGAAATGAACAAAGCCTCCAAGAAATATGGGATTATGTGAAAAGACCTCATCTACGTTTGATAGGCACACCTCAGTGTACAGAAAGAATGAATGCAAGCTGGAAAACACTCTTCAGGCTATTATCCAGGAGAACTTCCCCAACCCAGCAAGGCAGGCCACTATTCAAGTCCAGGAAGTATGGAGAACACCACAAAGATATACCTCAAGAACAGCAACCCCAAGACACATAATCGTCAGATTCACCAGGGTCGAAATGCAGGAAAAATTGCTGAGGGCAGCAAAAGAGAAAGTCGGGTTACCCTCAAAGGGAAGCCCACCAGACTCACAGTGGATCTCTCCACACAAAACCTACAAGCCAGAAGAGAGTGGGGGCCAATATTCAACATCCTTAGAGAAAAGAACTGTCAACCTAGAATTTAATATCCAACCAAATTAAGCTTCACATTCGAAGGAGAAAGAAAATCCTTTATGGACAAGCAATTACTGAGAGATTTTCTCACCACCAGGCCTGCCTTACGAGAGCTCCTGAAAGGAGCACTAATCAAGGAAAGGAACAATCAGTAACAGCCACTCCAAAAATGTACCAAATGGTAAAGACCATCGACACAATGAAGACAATGTGTCAACTAAAGGACAAAACAGCCTGCTAGCGTCAAAATGGCAGTATCCAATTCACACATAACAAAATTATCCTTAAATGTAAGTCGACTAAATGACCCAATTAAAAGACATAGACCATCTGATTGCATAAAATGTCAAAACCCATCAGTGTGCTGTATTCAGGAAACCCATCACTTGTGCAAGGACACATGTAGGCTAAAAATAAAGGGATGCAGAAAGACGTGTCAAGCAAATTGAGAGCAAATAAAAAGCAGGAGCTGCAATCCTAGTCTCTGATAAAATGGACTTTAAAACAACAAAGATCAAAAGACACAAAGAAGGGCATTACATAAAGGTAAAAGGATCAATGCAACAAGAAGAGCTAACGATCCTAAATATTTATGCACTCAATACAGGAGCACCAGGGTAGCACCGAGGAACATAATGCAAGTCCTTAATGACTTACAAAGAGACTTAGACTCCCACATAATAATAATGGGATACTTTAACAGTCCATTGTCACTGTTAGACATATCATTGAGACAGAAAATTAAGAAGGAGGTCCAGGACATGAACTCAGATCTGGACCAAGCAGACCTAATAGACATCTACAGAAATATCCAACCCAAATCCATAGAATATACATTCTGATCAGCACCACACAGCACCTACTCTAAAACTGACCACATAATTTAAAATAAATCACTCCTAAGTAAATGCAAAACAAATGAAATCATAACCGTCTCTCAGACCATATGCAATCAAATTAGAACTCAGAATTAAGAAACTAACTCAGAACTGCAGAACTTCATGAAAATAGAACAACTGGCTTCTGAATGTCGACTGGATAAACAATGAAATGAAGGCAGAAATAAAGATGTTCTTTGAAACAAATGAGAACAAAGACACAACGTGCCAGAATCTCCGGGACACTTTTAAAGCAGTGTCGAGAAGGCAATTTATAGTAATAAATGCCAACTAGAGAAGCAAGGAAAGATCTAAAATTGACACTCTATTGTAAAAATTGAAAGAGCTAGAGGAGAAAGGTCAAAAAAATCTCAAAAGCTAGCAGAAGACAAGAATTAACTAAGATCAGAACAGAACTGAAGGAGACAGAGACACAAAAAGCCCTTCATAAAATCAATAAGTCCAGGAGCAGATTTTTTGAAGAGATCAACAAAATAGACAGAGCCCTAGCCAGATTAATAAAAAAGAAAAGGGAGAAGAATGAAATAGATGCAATAGAAAACGATAAAGGGGATATCATCACTGACTCCACAGAAATACAAACTACACTCAGAGATTCCTACAAATAACTTTATGCATATAAACCAGTAAACCTGGGTGAAATGAATAAATTCCTCAACATTTGTACTCTACCAAGACGAAACCAGGAGGAAGTTGAAACCCTGAGTAGATCAATAACAAGGGCTGAAGTAGAGGCAGGAATCAATAGCCTACCAACCAAACAAAGTCCAGGTCCAGAGGGTTCACAGATGAATTCTACCAGAAATACAAAAAGAAGCTGGTTTCATTCCTTCTGAAACTATCAATCCATACGAAGAGAGAGAATCCTCCCTAACTCATTTTGTGAGACCAACATCATCCTGATACCAAAACCGGGCAGAGACTCAACTAAAAAAGAAAACTTCAGCCCAATCTCCATGATGAATATCGATGAAAAAATCTTCAATAAAATACTGGCAAACTGACTGCAACAGCACATCTAGAAGCTTATCTGTCACGAACAAGTAGGCTTCACCCTAGGAATGCAAGACTGGTTAAACATATGCAAATCCATAAATGTAGTCCATCACATAAAGGAACCAAAGTGCAAAACCACATGATTATCTCAATAGATGCAGAGAAGGTCTTTGATAAAATTCAACAGCGCTTCATGGTAAAAACTCTCAATAAACTAGGTACTGGCGGAATTTAGCATAAAATGATAAAAGCTATGTATGACAAGCCTACAGCTTGTTCAGTTCAATATCATACTGAACGGGCAAAAGCTGGAAGAATTCCTTTGAAATCAGGCACTGGACAAGGATGCCCTCTCTCACCACTCCTATTCAACATATTATTGGATGTTCTAGCCAGAGCAATCAGCCAAGAAATAGAAATACAGGGTAATCGATTATGAAATAAGGAAGTCATAGTGTCTCTATTTGCAGATGACATGATTGTATATTTAGAAGACCATCGTCTCAGTCCAAAATCTTCTGAAACTGATAAGCAACTTCAGCAAAGTCTCAGGATACAAAATAATTGTGTAGAAGTCACAGGCATTCCTATATACCAACAGACAAACAGAGAGCCAAATTAAGAGTAAACTCCCATTCACAACTGCTACAAAGAGAATAAAATACCAAGGAATATAACTAAAAAAGGATGTAAAGGACCTCTTCAAGGAGACCTACAAACCACTGCTCAACAAAATAACAGAGGACACAAACAGATGGAGAAATATTCCATGCTCAGGGTTAGGAAGAATCAGTATCATGAAAATGGCCATACTGCCCAAAGTAATTATAGATTCCATGCTATCCCCATCAAGCTACCAATGAACTTCTTCACAGAACTGAAAAAAAAAGAAACACTTTCTACTTCATATAGAATCACAAGAGATCCCACATAGCCAAGACAATTCTAAGCAGAAAGAACAAAGCCAGGGACATCACATTGCCAGACTTCAAACTATACTACAAGGCTATAGTAATCAAAACAGCATGGTACTGGTATCAAAACAGCATGGTACTGGTACCAAAACAGAGACATAGACCAATGGAACAAAATAGAGACCCCAGAAAAAACACCACACATCTACAACCATCTGATCTTTGACAAACCTGGCAAAACAACCAATGAGGAAAGGACTCCATGTTTCATAAAGTGTGTCCGGAAAACTCGCTAGCAATATGCTGAAAGCAGAAACTGGACCCCTACCTGTCACCTTACTCTGAAATTAACTCCAGATGGATCAAATATTTAAACATAAAACCTAACACCATAAAAACTCTAGAAGAAAATGTAGGCAAAACCATACAGGACATAGGCATAGGCATGGACTTCCTAACTAAAACACCAAAAGCAATAGCAATAAAAGCCAAGATAGACAGATGTGATCTAATTAACCTCCACAGCTTCTGTACAGCAAAAGGATCACCATTAGAGTGAATCAGCAACCAAGAGAATGGGAAAAAATGTTTGTGATCTACCCATCTGACAAAGGGCTAATATTCAGAATCTACAAGGAACTAAAATAGATGTACAAGAAAAAAAACAAACAACCCCATGTAAAAGTGGGAAAGGGATATGAGCAGACACTTTTCAAAAGAAGACATATATGAGGCCAAGAAACATGAAAAAATGCTCATCATCAGTGGTCATTTCAGAAATGCAAACTAAAACCACATTGAGATATCATCTCATGCCATTTAGAATGACGATCATCAAAAAAATCTAGAGACAACAGATACTGGAGAGAATGTGGACAAATAGGAACACTCTTACACAGTTGGGGGAGTGTAAATTAGTTCAACCATTGTTGAAGGCAGTCTGGCGATTTCTCAAGGATCTAGAAATAGAAATTCCATTTTACCCAGCAATCCCATTATTGGGTATATACCTAAAGAACTATAAATTGTTCTACTATAAAGACACATGCACACATATGTTCATTGCAGTTCTGTGTACAATAGCAAAGACCTGGAACCAACCCAAATGCCCATCAATGATAGACTGGACAAAGAAAATGTGGTACTTATACACCATGGAATAGTAAGCAGCCATAAAAAACGATGAGTTCGTGTCCTTCACAGGAACTTGGATGAATCTGGAAACCATCATTCTCAGGAAACTGACACAAGAACAGAAAGCCAAACACCACATGTTCTCACTCATAGGTGGGTGTGGAACAATGAGAACACGTGAACTCAGGGAGAAAAGCGTCACACACTGGGGGCAGTTGTGGGGGTTAGGAGAGGGACAGTGGAGGGTGGCGAGGGAGTGGAGGGTGCGGAAGGATAACTTGGGGAGAAATGCCAGATATACTATGCACTTAAAGTAAAATTTAAAAAAAATTCTTAAAAAATGATGAGAATAGAATCACCAGTTTTTTCATTCTCCTTAAATATTTTCTCAATTTCGGGTGAAAGTATTTGATAAATGGGTCTGTAAAACTATATTATTGTGCTGTGAGAACTTTGAGAGACTGTTGTCACAGTAATGAGGAATGTCACTATCCACAGTCATTTTTCCCTTATCCCACTAAAATTAAAACATATGAGGACATGGCTTGAAAGGATAGTAAACACTGGCATTTGTTTTGATTATCTCTCCAAAATAGAAACAGAAAAGCTACTTCTCTCATCAATCAAATATTATTAATAAAATATATTTGACTTAGATGATGATATGGAATATCAATTTCAGTGAACTAGCTGCTTTTCATTGCTGATGGGTTGAGTGTTCCCCTTAAATAACACTTTTCTATTGGGTGATATTAATTATTGTAGATAATGTTTTTAAAATAAAATTATGACAGCCATTAGTTCTCTCTCTTCTCCTCCCCCCCCCCCCACACTGGTCTCCTCCATTTTCTTCTGGCTCTGCTTCCTTTTTCCTTCTGCCTTCTTTCTCGAATTCTTTTGCTTATCTATCATTCATTCATTTAATCTATATTTACTAGCACTTAAAGCTTCTTTAGAAGCTTCCATACTTCTGCCAAGATGGCAGAATAGGAACTGCTCTGGAGCACAGTTCCCAGTGAGAACAATGCAGAAGGCAAGTGACCTCGGCATTTCCAACCGAGGTACCAGGTTCACCTCAATGGAACTGCTTGCACAGTGGGCATAGCCTAAGGGGGGCAAAGTGAGGCAGGGTGGAGCACTGACTCACCTGGGAAGTGCAACTGGCTGGAGGATGTCCCTCCTACCCAACAGAGGCCACTGGGGAACTTCTAAAGCCACTCCTGCACTTCAGTTCAGATACTGCACTTCTCCCATGGTCTTTATATCCCACACCAGGAGATTTTAGCTGGGCCAACAAGCGCTGTGGCTGACCAGCACGAATCTGAGAGGCCACTTCAGCCAGTGACATGAGTTTTAAGCACAAATCTCAGTGGCCGTTTTGGCTGGCACCTGGAACGCCTGCAAGACAGAGCCTCCCACTCCCCAGAAAAAAGGGGAGCTGAAGGCAGGGAGCCAAGTGACCTTGAGTGGCAGGTGTCCCACAACAAAGACCAGCCAACTGAAGCCCACTGGCATGACAGTTTTGCAGTCAGCAGAACAGTTTGAGCTCAACCCGGGATGATGGAGCTCAGTGGGGGAAAGGGCATCCGCCGATGCCGAGGCAGTTCTAACCTTACCTGTGTAAACAGAAGCAAAGTTTACACAGCAGCTGGACTGAGCCCACAGCAGCTCAGCAGTGCCTCTACAGGCAGATTGCGACTAGGCTCCCTCCTTGCTGAGCAGGACACCTCTGACACAAAAAGGCAGCAGCACATCAGAGACTTACAAATAAAACATCACCTTCCATGAACAGAGCACCTGGGAAAGGGGTAACTGTGAGTTCTGCTGCAGCAGATTTAAACGTCCCTGCCCAGCAGCTTTCAACGGAGCAATGAAGCTCCCAGCCCAACACTTGAGCTCAGATAAGGGAGAGACTGACTCCTCAAGTGACTCACTGACCCCCATATATCCAAAAAGATACCTCATAGAGGAGAGCTCTGGCTGATATCTGGTGGGTACCCTTCTGGGATGAAGCTACAAGAGGAAAGAACAGGCAGCAATCTTTGCTGTTCTGCAGCACCACAGGGGATTCCCAGGCAAACACACTCTCCAGTGGACCGCCAGTAGTTCTATAGCAGAGAGGCCTGTTGGAAGAAAAACTGAAAAAAAAAAAAAAAAAAAAGAGAAAGAAGTAGCTTCAACATCAACAGAAGGCATGTCCACTCAGAGATCCCATCCAAAAGTCACAAACTTCAAAGACCAAATGTAGAAAAATCCACAAAGTATGGAAGAAAAAAACACACAAAAAATGAAATCGCCACAGACCAGAATGACTCTCCTCCTCCAAGGGATCACAACTCCTAACCAGCAAGGGAACAAAACTGGATGGAGAATGAATTTGATGAATTGACAGAAGCAGGCTTCAGAAGATGTGTAATAACAAACTTCTCTGAGATAAAGGAACATGTTCTAACCTAATGCAAAGAAGCTAAAAACCTTGAAAAAAGGTTAGATGAAATGCTAACTAGAATAATCAGCTTAGAGAAGAACATAAATGACTTCACGGAGCTGAAAAACACAGCACAAGAACATTGGGAGAAGTGCCTCATGTAGGTGATGGGGGGATGCAGGCAGCAAACCACCATGACATGTGTTTACCTATGCATCAATCCTGCAAGATCTGCACATGCACTTCAGAACTTAATTACAAAAAAAAAATTAAAAAAAAATTAAAAAAAATTTAAAAAAAATTCCTGACCATGGGAAGGGAAATCAGGAAAAGTGAAGAGAGATAGATCACAATCCCCAAGGATTCTCCCTTACTTTCAGGAAAGTAACAGTGTACAGTAATAAAAATGAGGATTATCAGTCCCCAACTAGAAGACTTCCTCTCTGGAAGCTTTCCTGAGAGCCAATTTCAACATTGGGTACTAATTCCCTGAGTCTCGTCTTATAAAGAAAGTCTTTCTAATCCTATGTTGGAAAGACATGGAAGAACAAGGGGCATAATTTAAAAAATTTGAACTGGAATTTACTTCCTAATGAAGTATTAAAAACAAACAATTTCAAGGTAACTAGAGCTTTGTTTTACTGAGCTCTTCTAAGCATTATAATATGTTACAAGATAGTGAGTTGTCAAATTAGAATGAATAATTTAGTTCCTCTGACTTAAGTGCTTCAGAAGATAGGAGAATGAATACATTTAATATTTACAGTCTTCACCTCTGAGATATGTGTAATCTTTACAAATATGAGTAACATACATAAAATATTATATATAGAAATGTTACAGTACACAAATGCTAAATTAAAAGTGATATAAAAGATAAATGCTATGAATCCTTACCTAAATATATATTTTCTTCAAATTAGAATACTGTTACAGTGTGTTCTATAATCTCCTGTTAAATTGAAACATTTGATGGCAATCTATGTATATGAATATCATCAGTTCAATGTAAAAAAAAAAAGGAAAAAAGAAAACCAAAAACTGGCAAATGAAAAATCTTACGACTACTGGATCTATTCTGTGTATTTTTCTGTGTTGTGGGTGATGTATATAAATAAAAAAGGACTATAATTGGCTTTAAAATAATAAATGTTTAAATCAAATTAATTCTTTCAGAAGAATAAGAACTCTAGTACCTTTTACTTCGCATGACTTTAGTAATATTTGAGAAATAAAGACAGGTTTAAAGTTTATTGGTAAAATAACGACATTAGCTCTAAATTAGGCAGGTCAGATATTAGGTTTGTAAAATGCTTTAAAGTAATACACTGCTTTTTTCGACTTTTAAAATTTGCTCAACTTACCTGCTTTGGAGTCACTAGATTCTAGGTAAGGTCTGGGAACATGTGGAGTTAGCCGTGCTCCCTGGCTATGCTTTAAAAAGTCAGACTTTACATGCACTTGTGTCTGGTGTCCTAGGCTTCATACTTAGTACAAAATTAAAATCACTTACCTGCCAGGTGTTTCACAAAAAAAAAAAAAAAAAAAAAAAAAAAAAAAAAAAAAAAAAATTGCTAAGAGCTAACATAGTAACATGTAATTGAAACTAATGAAAAACTTTTACATGGAAGCTTTGTGGAAAAAATGAAATGTGCTTTCAGTAAAACATTATAAGACATTAGAATGTAAATTTTGCTTAGTACTGAAGGTTAAAAAGTGTTTTGACTTAAATAGAATGAAGCTAAAGGTTTGAGCAAGTTGTGGAAGGTTTGTGAACTAGTCATCTTGTAAAAGAAACACCGTGGGAACACACTGGCTAAATTTAAAGGAGTATTGTTCAGTTTTTCCATAAATTGAACATTGGAATAAAAACACAACAGGGTTTTCTTAGAGCACTAGCTTTGTTTAATACAAATTTGTAAAAGGTTATCAAAAGCTTATAAGAATTTCAATTTATAGTCAAACTGATGAAGACTGGATGAATTCATCTTTAAGGTTTTATTAAAAATTTGAGTTGACATTAACAGTACACTAATGCAAGAGAGAAATTTGGCTTTCTTTCTTGAATATGATTTTAACATAATATTAAAGAATAAAAAAGATTTCTGTCTCTCCTCAAACAAATTACAGGAAAAAGAAGGGAAAGACGCACATTGCTTGAAAAACTGAGTCTTCTATCAATGAGTAAAGGCTTTTGCCTTTAAACATTTTTTGAGTTACCATTTTGGTTAAATGAATGACTTACTGTGACCTGGCATTCCATTTTATATCAAGTGTTTTAGGCCTTTAGTATATTTATATCAATATTAATATATTTGATACACTTCCCCAAATCCAATTTTATCTTCAAAATTAAGTCTTTTTGACTTCTTAATTTGGAATGCAAAAGAGGGCACTGAAAAATCGAAAAGAGAAATATACGGAATTACTTGACATATTTTTACATAAGGAGCACTGTCAAAATAAGAAATATTTTACCTTTTTCAGATTATATTGTAATCAATGTTCATATACGTTTGAAAATGGTATGAAATTCCTAAAATTGTAATACGTCAAAGTATATGCTACCAATTATATTGCTTCCATGATAAACTGTAGACCACAGAAATGAACAAATTTTCTTGTCAATCATGTAACTATAACTATTTAACATCATTTCCACATTTAACTGCTTAATACTGATGCAGTTTCTGAAAACTTCACAAGCACAAAATGTCCTAGAATATGGTGTCTTTTAGAAGGTTCCTGAAATAATGGAAAGACCATGAAAAAGAGCTCTTGAATACTGATTTCTGGAAACTTTAGAATCACATCATTTGTCAAATAATCCCAAATAGTTTAAGGACTGTGTAAGATTTCCTGGAATTTTAATGAAAAGTCTTACTTGTTTTTAAAACTCCTACCCAAGTAGAAGAAAACTTAATTGAATACCAAGAAAACATTTTGTCAGACTGTCATTCTAAATCAGCCAATACTGAAACTGTTTATATATGCAATTTGAATGAATTCCATGGTATAAGTCAAGCTACAACCTATGGCAACCCATCAGTTACAACTACTATGAACTTAAATTGGAGAAACAGCTGGTATTTAAAGGAATATAAGTTCAACATTAAGCATGGACTCACGGAGAACCAAGACCGCTGCCTTGTCCTTCCTGGGTCCATACTCAAAGTTCTTCTTAAAGGAGAACTACAAACCATTGCTCAAAGAAATAAGAGAGGTCACAAACACATATTAAAAATCCATGCTCATGGATACAAAAAAATCAGCATTATAAAAATAGCCCCATGGTTCAAACTAATTCATAGATTCAATGCTATTCCCATCAAGCTACCAGTGACTTTCTTTACAGAATTGCCAAAAACTGCCTTTAATTTCATATGGGATGAAAAAAGAGCCCGCATAGCAAAGCAAACAGGACATCACTGGAGACATCATGCTACCTGACTTCAAACTATACTACCAAACTACAGTAACCAAAACAGCATGGTACTGGAACCAACACAGATATATAGAGCCATCGAATGGGACAGAGCCCTCAAAAATAATGCCACACATCTACAACCATCTGAACTTTGACAAACTAGACCAAAAAAAAAATCGGGAATGGATTACCTATTTAATAAAAGGTGTTGGGAAAACTGGGTAGCCATATGCAGAAAACTGAAACTGGACCCCTTACTTACACCTTATACAAAAATTAACACAAGATGGATAAAAGACTAAAAGTGAAGACCTAAAATGATAAAAACCCTAGAAAAAACCTAGGCAATACCATTCAGAACATAGGCATAGGCAAAGACTTCATGACTAAAACACCAAAAGCAAAGGCAACAAATGTCAAAATTGACAAATGAGATCTAAATAAACTAAAAACTTCTTCACAGAAAACTAAAATGAAACAAAACACAACTATCATCGAAGTGAATGGGCAACCCACAGAGTGGGAGAAAATTTTTGCAATCTATCCATCTGACAAAGGACTAATATGCAGAATCTATAAAGAACTTAAGTTTACCAGAAAAAAACCAACTCCATCAAAAAGTAGGCAAAGAATATAAACAGACACTCCTCTAAAGAAGACATTTATGAAGCCAACAAACATATAATGAAAAGTTCATCATCATTTGTCATTTCAAAAAAACAATAATTTTAAACGTCAGAAAACAACAGATGCTGGAGAGGATGTAGAGATATAGGAACTCATTTACACTGTTGGTGGGAGTGTAAATTAGTTCAACCATTGTGGAAGACAGTGTGGTGATTCCTCAACAATCTAGAAATAGAAATGCCATTGGACCCAGCAATCCCATTACTGGGTATATAACCACAGGATTATAAATCATTCTACCACAAAGACATATGCACATGTATGTTTACTGTGGCACTGTTCACAACAGCAAAAACTTGGAACCAACCCAAATGTCCATCAATAATAAACTGGATAAAGAAAATGTGGCACATATACACCATGAAATATTATAGAGTCATGAAAAAGGATGAGTTTGTGTCCTTCTCAGGGACATGGATGAAGCTAGAAACCATCATTCTCAGCAAACTGACACAAGAACAGAAAACCAAACACCACATGTTCTCACTCATAAGTGGGAGTTGAACAGTGAGAGTACATAGACACAGGGAGGAAAATATCACACACCGGGGCCTGTTGCGGTTGGGCCTAGTGGAGGAATAGCATTAGGAGAAATACCTAAGGTAGATCATGGGTTGATGGGTGCAAGAAGCCCCCACGGTATGTGTATACCTATGTAACAAACATGCACATGTACCACAGAATTTAAAGCATAATAATAATAAGAATAAGAAATCTGCTTTTTTTTTTTTTTTTTTTTTCTCGTGATCCACCCGCCTCGGCCTCCCAAAGTGCTGGGGTTACAGGCTTGAGCCACCGCGCCCAGCTACTTTGTGTAATTTTTTTTTTTTTTTTTTTTAGAAAAAGCATAAAGAAGAGGAAGAAAGAGAAAGAGGAAGAGGGAGAGAGGATGGGGGTATTGCTTTATTGTCCAGGCTAGAATGCAATCTAAATATGGGTATGCCTACAATTGTCCTATAATGGAGACATAAAAGAAAATGAGGGAACAGAATAACAAACAAGGAGCCAACCAACATTTCGTTTAAACTTGTAAGTTGATATGATGTGGTACTGATAAGAGTGTATATTTTGTGTATTTAAAGTGAAGAGTTCTATAAATGTTAATTATGCTTACGTGTTCCAGATCTGAGTTCAAGTCCTGGATATCGTTGTTAATTTTCTGTCTCATTGATGTGTCTAATAATAATGTTGAAGTCTCCCACTATTATTGTGTGGGAGTCTAAGTCTCTTTATTAGTCTTGTATGTCTGGGTATTCCTTTATTGGGTGCGTATATATTTAGGATCTTTAGCTCTTCTTCTTGTTGCATTGATCCTTTTATCATTGTATAATGTCCTTCTTTGCTTCTTTTGATCTTTGTTGCTTTAACGACTATTTTGTCAGGGGCAAAAATTTTAACTTCTGCTTTTTATTTATTTATTTTTGCTCTCTGTTTGGTTGGTAAATCTTTCTCCATCCCTTGTTTTGAGTCTTTGTGTATCCTTGAATGTGAGATGGGTCTGGATGCAGCATACTGATGGGTTTTAGTTTTCTGTTCAAATTGGCTGTCTGTCTTTGGATTGGGGGATTTAGTCGATTTAAATTTAGAATTAATAATGACATATGTGAGTTTAATACTGTCATTTAATATTAGCTGGCTATTTTGCTCATTAGTTGATGTAAATTCTTCATTTTATTGATGCTCTTTTTAGTATTTTTTAGAAAGGCTGATACTGTTTGTTCCTTTCTATGTGTAGTGGTTCTTTCAGAAGCTCTTGTAAAGCAGGTCTAGTGGTGATGAAATCTCTGAGTGCCTTGTTTATTCAGAAAAAACTTTATTTTTCCTTCACTTATGAAGCTTAGGTTGGCTGGATGTGAAATTCTTGGTTGAAAGTTCTTTTCTTTAAGGATGTTGAATATTGGTCCCCACTCTCTTCCGGCTTATAGGGTTTCTGCTGAGAGATCTGCTGTAAGTCTGATAGGCTTCCCTTTGTGGGTAACCTGACCTTTCTCTCTGGCTGCCCTTAGTATTTTCTCCTTCATTTCAACCCTGGTGAATCTGATGACTATGTGCCTTGGAGTTGCTCTTCTTGAGGAATATCTTTGTGGTGTTCTCTGTATTACCTGGAGTTGAATATTATCCTGCCTTACTAGGTTGGAAAAATTTTCCTGAATAATATCCTGAAGCATATTTTCCAGCTTGGATTCATTCTCTTCGTCACATTCAGGTACACTTATCAAGCGTAGATTAGGTCTTTTCACATAGTCTCATAATTCTTGAAGACATTGCTCCTTTGACTTTATCCTTTTTACTCTAATCTTGTCTTCTTGTTTTATTTCATTGAGTTGGTCTTCGACCTCTGATATCCTTTCTTCTGCTTGATCAATTCGGCTGTTAAAACTTGTGCATACTTCACGTAGTTCTCATATTGTGTTTTTCAGCTCCATCAATTCACTTATATTCCTCTCTAAATTGTGTATTCTTGTTAAGATTTCATCAAACCTTTTTTTAAAGTTCTTTGTTTCTTTAGATTGAGTTAGAACAAGTTCTTTTAATTCACAGAAGTTTCTCATTATCCACATTTTGAAGCCTGCTTCTGTAATTGGAACACACTCGTTCTCCATCAAGCCTTGTTCCGTTGCTGATGAGGAACTGGGATCCCCTGCTGAGGGAGAGGCGTTCTGATCTTGGGTATTCTCAGCCTTTTTTGGCTGTTTTCTTCCCTTTGATATAAATTTATCCATCTGTGGTCTTTGTATTTACCGTCTTTGTAATTGGGTTTCTGAGTGGATGTCCAACTTACTGATTCTCAGTGCCAAAATCTGAGCAACCCACTGCGCTGACTAAATCAGCAGTGTTAAGATTGATGGTGCTTTTCTGACTCTGCACCAAGAACTGACGCTCTGAGGCACCGGCAAAACCGCTTCGCCGGTCACAAGAGTCGCGATAGCGACCCATGGGGCTCCTCCACTGGGAATCTCCTGGTGCGTGAGCAACAAGAATTCATGTGATGGTGCGGTGTCCTCTCGTTCTTTGCACTTTCACTGGGAGCTACAATCCCGAGCTGCTAGTGATCAGCCATCTTGGATCTCTTGTCCCCAATCTGCTTTTAATTATGAAGCTCTTAAAGGAAATCCTTTTGAATCTCTTACTACGACATCATAGCTGGGAAAAACTGCTGATATTTTAAAAGTAACAAATACCAAACCAGAAAGAACTAGACTTAGGAACCAAACTCAGGTTGCTGTAGGGAACAGGGCAGAATCTTAGGATTGGAAGGTCACCAGTGCTCCTTCCGTCTGGCCTTGGCTGGTAAAAGATGGCCTAATGTGACAGAAAATTTTTTTAACTAGGTTAAAAAAAAGAAGAAATTTCTGCGAATTAGAAAATACGTACTTGGCAGCTACAAGAGTTTTAGCCAATTCAGATGACTTGCTTCCTAAAATTTGAATATTCCCTTGGATTTGACCAAGTCAGAAAGATATAGTCATAATTGATGAAAGAAAAGTGAAATAACAACAAAATCCCAAACATAAATAAATAAAAAAGTTAAGAAAATAAAAAAAATGTACAATAAATATGATTACTGAGTATCATAATGTTAAGGAGAAATTAAAACTAAGTGGTTGGTAATCTTAACTTTTAGTCATTAAGGAAAAATTTTAAGACAAATCTCTAATTTAGCCACTTACTTGGAAATAAGCCTCAGGCTGATGACTGTTCTCTACCATCTTAGAAGTAGGAAAAAATTCACACCCACATTTCCTGCCAGAAGCAAGCTGAAACTCAAGAAACGAAGTTCCTGCTCTCCACCATCATGGAAGCAGAACAACTTGTCTTCCTTACCAGAAATGAGAAAAACTTCATAAAAGGAGCTGTAAAGCAAAATCAGCCTTAGCTCTGAACCAAATTTTGGGAGATCTGGGACGCTCCGGAGGGCAGAAGCTCCCAAACCTCAGCAAATCATCTATCCTATTGGTTTGAACAATAAGGATAGCCCAGGTTGGTATCAAGCAATAATGACATTTATTGAAGGTCAGGGCCACATTGGTAATGTCCTTCTCTTTTTTTTTTCTTTTTCTTCTGAGGTAGAGTCTCGCTCTGTTGCCAGGCACCAGACTGGAGTGCAGTGGTGCAATCTCAACTCACTGCAACCTCTGTGTCCTGGGTTCAAGCAATTCTCCTGCCTCAGCCTCCTAGGTAGCTGGGACTACAGTCTCATGTCACCACGCTCAGTTAATATTTTTTTTTATTTTTTTATTTTTAGTAGAGATGGGGTTTCACCATGTTGGCCAGGATTGGCTTGTACTCTTGACCTCATGATCCGCCCGCCTCGGCCTCCCCAAGTGCTGGAATTACAGGCTTGAGCCACCGCGCCGGGCCCATGTCCTTCTCTTTTTATCTGTATTCGTATAGCCTGTTTTGTCAGAAACCAGGATTGCAACACCTGCTTTTTTCTGTTTCCCATTTACTTGAAGGATTTTTCTCCATTCATTTTGAGCCTATGTGTGGGAGTTCATGTGAGATGGGTCTCTTAAAGACAGCATACTCAAATGAGTCTTGGCTCTTTATCTATCTTGCTGCCCTATGTCTTTCAATTGGAGCATTTAGCCCATTTACATTTAAAGTTAGCAATGATATGTAAGGATTTGATCCTGTCATCACGCTCCTAATTGATAACTTCACAGACTTGCATACGTGGTTGGTTTTTTAGCATCACTGGTCTGTGTAATTCAGTGCATTTTTGTAGTGGCTGGTGATGATCTTTTCTTTCCATATTAAATTCTACTTTCAGGAGCTCTTGTAAGGTAGATCTGCTGGTAATGAATTCCCTCAGCATTTGCTTGCCTGAAAATGATCTTATTTCTCCTTCACTTATGACACTTAGTTTTGCTGGACTTGAAGTTCCAGGTTGAAATTTTTTTCTTTAAGTAGTTGAATATCTCTTCTGGCTTGTGGGATTTCAGCTGAGTGGTTCACTGTTTGTCTGAAGGGATTCCTTTTGTAGGTGACTTTGTCTTTCTCCCTAGCTGCCTTTGACAATTTTTATTTCATTTTGACCTCAGAGAACCTGATGATTATGTGTCTTAGAGGTGTTCTTCTTGTGGCATATCTGAGGTTCTCTGGATTTCCTGAATTCAATGTTGTTCTGTCTGGCTAGGTTGGGGAAATTCTGATGAATGATATTCTGAAATATGTTTTCCAATTTGGTTACATTTTTGTCATCTCTTTCAGGTACATTAATAAGGCATATATTTCACCTTTTTACATAATCCTTTATTTCTCAAAGGTTTTGTTCATTCCTTTTCATTCTTTTCCCCCATTCTTGCCTCTTTTCTTTCAGAAAGCCAGTTTTCAAGCTCTGAGACTCTTACATTTGCTTGATCTATTCTACTAGGTGGTCTTGCACATGAGATGGTGCTGGTCTGACCTCAGCACTCCTTAGTCTGCTTGCCTCTCCCAGGACCCCAGCCTGGCCATACCTGCTTACAGGGCACCCTTGGGTGCCCACATACATTACAAAAATTTTTATAAGGCAATCACACACAATTACCATGTGGCTGCATTATAAAATTCATGTAGTGTGCTTTTCAGCTCTATCACATCAGTTTATTCTTTTTTTAAAAGCTGTACTTCAGGTTATAGGGTACACATGCAGATCATGCAGAATTGTTGCATAGGTACACACATGGCAATGTGGTTTCCTGCCTCCATCCCGTCACATACATCTGGCATTTCTCTTCAGGTAATCCCTCCCTGACCTCCCCAACCCCTGGTGTCCCCCTGTTGGCCACCCCCAAAAAGACCCCTGTGTGTGATGCTTCCCTCCCTGTGTCCATGTGTTCTCATTATTCATCACCTGCCTATGAGTGAGAACATGCAGTGTTGGATTTTCTGTTCTTCTGTCAGTTTGCTGAGAATGATGGTTTCCAGATTGATTCATGTCCCTACAAAGGACACAAACTCATCGTTTTTTGTGGCTGCATAATATTCCGTGGTGTATGTGTGTCACAATTTCCTTGTCCAGTTTATCATCTCTGGAAATTTGGGCTGTTTTCAGTTCTTTACCATTGTAAACAGTGCCACTGTGAATATACATGTGCATGTTTCTTTATAATAGAATGATTTATAATCCTTTGGGTATATACCCAGTAATGGGATTGCTGGGTCAAATGGAATTACAATTTCCAGGCCCTTGAGCAAGTGCCACACTGCCTTCCACAATGGTTCAACTAGTTTGTACTTCTAGCAAGACTGTAAAATTGTTCCTATTTCTCCACATGCTCTCTGGTATCTGTTGTCTCCAGATTTTTTAATGGTCACCATTCTAACTGGCATGAGGTGATATCTCAATGTGATTTTGATTTCTCTAATAACCAGTGATGATGAGTATTTTTTCACATGTTTATTGCCCTCAGATATATCTTCTTTTCAAAAGTGTCTGTTCATATCCTTTGTCCACATTTGAACGGGTTTGCTTGTTTTTTTCCCTGTAAATCTGCTTTATTTTTTGTAGATTATGGATATCAGCCATTTGTCAGATGGGTAGATTGCAATAATTGTTTCTCATTCTGCTGGTTGCTGGCTCACTCTAATGATGGTTTCTTTTGCTGTACATAAGCTCTGGAGTTTAATAAGGTCCCATTTGTCTATTTTCCTTTTTGTTGCCAATGCTTTTGGTGTTTTAGTCATGAAGTACTTGCCTACACCTATGTCCTGTATGGCTTTTCCTATTTTTTGTCTAGATTTTTTTATGGCATTAGGTCTTATGTCTAGATCTTTAATCCATCTGGAGGTAATTCTACTGTAAGGTGAAAGGAAGACGTCCAGTTTCTGCTTTCTGGACACTGGTAGCCTGTTTTCCCAACAACAATTATTAAACAAGAAATCCTTTTCCCATTGCTTGTCTTTGTCAGGTTTGTCAAAGATGAGATGGTTGTAGATGAGTGCCATTGCCACCAGGACCTCTGTTCTGTTCCATTGGTCTATTTCTCTGTTTTAGTACCAGTACCATGCTGTTTTGATTACTGTAGCTTTGTATTATAGTTTGAAATCGGGTAGCATGATGCCTCTGGCTTTGTTCTTTGTGCTTAGCATTGTCTTGGATATCCACACTCTCTTTTGCTTCCATATGAAGCTTAAGGTGGGTTTTTCCAGTTCTGTGAATAAGGTCATTGGTAGCTTGATGGGGACAGCATTGAATCTATAAATTACTTTGGGTAGTATGGCCATTTTCACGATATTGATTTTTTCTACAAATATGCAATGCTTCATGAATTTTTAAGTCCTCCTTGAGCAGGGGCCATGCTAATCTTCTCTGAATCATTCCAATTTTAATATATGTGCTGCCAAAGTGAGCACCAGTAATGTTCTTTATACTGGATATATTGCCTGTTAGCTCCTGCGATGTTTTACAACGATTTTTGGCCTCCTTGCATTGGATGTTGACATACTTCTTTCACTTAGTGAACTTTGTTTCTACCCACATTCTGAATTCTACTTGTATCATTGCAGACATGTCAGCCTCTGGCCAGTTCTGAAAACTTGAACAGGCTGAACAGTTGATGTAATCATCTGGAGGAAAGAAGGCATGCTGACTTCTTGAGTTTCAGTGTTCTTGCCCTGATTCTTCCTCATCTTTATGAGCTTATTCACCTTCAACCTTTGAGGTTGCTAACCTTTGCACAGGATATTTTTCTTTTATCATGTTTGATGATCAGGAGGGTTTGATTGTGGTTTAAGGTAGAAGCAGGCAGCTGCCTTTGGTTTTGGAGGATTTCAGTGGGCCAATATTCATCTCTCAATTCCTGGACTGTGTGCTTTAATTCTGGGAAACTTATATTGGGTCTCAACTTTTTTCTCTGGCTCCTCGAAGTTTGGAGTCTACTGCACTGAAGGAAGCAAAGTGTGGCAGGTGTTGGCAGAGTGCTAGCAGATGCAAACCTACCTGCTTCCCTGTTGGCATTTGCCCAGTGGTGGAAGTGGTGGAGGCAAGACAGCTTGGTGGCGGGCAGAAGACCCCTGCTGTGTGTGCTGTTGCACTGGAGGCAGTGTTGGTTCAGGCCAGGGTGCTGGCCTGTGCATGTCTGGGTGCCATCTCTGTGACCCCCTAAGCAGCAACGACCACTCAACGTATATTAGCATTCCCTTTTCGTGCACAGAATTAGCACAAGGAGAAGGTGTTGGCAGAGGTTGTGATTTTGTTCCTCTGCCTACCATGGCTCTTTCTTCAATGGGAGTTGGTGTGGGTTGAAGTGCGTGCTACATTCCCATGTGCTAGTAGGGCAAGTGCAGCAAAATCCACTCATGTAAACACACACCAGCAAAGTGATGTAGGACGTTTTTGTATAAAGAGCTTCAGTATGGAGAGGCAATGCAGAGGATGCTGCGTGCCTGAAGGGTCCGCTTTGCTGCATCTCTTTACTGCTCAGGCATGGTCCACTGGCACAGAAACAAAGGTGTGGGCAGCTGAGAGTGCCCTGTAGGCAGGCGTGGCCAGGCTGGGGCCCTGGGAGAGGCAAGCAGACTAAGGAGTGCTGAGGTCAGACCAGCTTCATCTCATGTGCAAGAATGCCCAGTAGATATCACGCCTCAGATAACTCTCTGAAAAGTGAGGCCCCAGCACAGCACAGCTGCTCTACAAAAACGTGGCCAGACTTTTTAAAGCAAGTCTCCTTTTATTAATAGGGAAAATCTCATACCTGATCTCTGCTGGGCAATCTTCACATGAGATGTGGCTGATCTGACCTCCACACTCCTAAAATGCTGGGATAAAGTGTCTCATAAGACCCAGTAGAGCCTAGAGAGATAGCTGTGCCTGCCCTCTGGGCTTCACATCAGCTGGCTTCCTGCTCCATCACTTTGCTTGTCTCCTGCGGGCTCTACCCCAGAAAGATGTGAGTTAGCCATCACTTAGTGTAATCACCCCAGGATGGAGGGTCTGTTCTATGGGCCCAAGCCAGAGTTCCCTGTCCAGTGATAAGCAGTGGGGGGTATGTGGTATCCACAAGAGATGGACTGCCTTGTTCCTTGGGTCAACTGCAGCTTGTTAGAGTTATCAATATGGCACTTAGGGTCTTTGCTTTCTTGATATTCTGAAGGTAACAAGGGCAGATCCACTGCAGAGGCAGTGGCAGAGAGGATTTCAGTCGATCTGTGAAGCTCTGTCCAAGAAATTGCCAAGTTGCTACTGGCTTGATGGTTTCAGTGGGGTCCTGGATAAAGACCCAAGCCAGGAGGACCTGCTCATCGAGGAGATATGGAAGCCAGCACCCACGTAACGGTTCAGCCACTTTCCCATAAGGCTGCTGTGGTATACTGGGGGTCCACTCCAGTACCTAATTGCCTCATATCTTCCAGCGACTCAAGGTATCACTAGCGAATCCTGCAAAAAGACAAAGATAATAGCCTGCCTCTTCCTCTGGGACCTCTGTACCACTGAGGTACAATCCTGTTGCCAATCTGGACACAACTACGAGAGGTGGCTGGAAACAATTTCAGAAGTCTTGTCTAGTCAGGAGGAACAAGATCAGAGACTTGCTTTTAAAAAAGTCTGGCCATGTTTCTGTAGAGCAGCTGTGCTGTGCTGGGGGTTCACTTCAGCCCCTGGTTGCCTCAGACACTCTGAAGTCCCAAGGTTGAAATGGCTGAGTTGCCCAAGCAACAAAGATTACAGTCTGGTCCTCTCTCTGGAAGCTCTGATTCAGGGAGGCCTGAAACATCTGTCAGCCAGAGAACAGCAGTGAAGGCAGCCAGAGAACCTGTTGAAAGGCTGTACCCAGTGATTAGGAATGTTGTTGGGGATTGACTTAAACAAGGGTCTGGCTATGTTTTTGCAAGGTGGCTCTGCTGTGCTGAGCTACCACTTACACCTCTGGTCAGCTTGGGTTCTAAAAAGCCCTAAGGCCAGAACCTAGTCATCCAAACAGCAAAGATGGTGGCCTGCCTTTCTCTGTGGGAGCTCTGTCTAAGGAATATTTCAAATCTCCATTGGCCAGGGAACACCTGTGAGGGTAGCTGTAAGCACAAGGTGGGAGGTCCTGTTCAGTAAGAAGGAACAGGATCAGGAGCCTGCTAACAGAAGCTGTCTGGCCATGATTTGGTAAAGCAGCTGTGCTGTGCTGCGGGAACTCTTCTGCCCCTGGTCGGTTTGTACTCTCCAATGCCCACAGGCTGGAATAATTAAGTTCCTCCAACAGGAAAGATGGCAGCCTGTCCTGTCTTTTCTTTCACAGTTTATCTTGTGTGATGGAGCTGAATTTTTAGGCTGTTAATTTTTACAATAAGCATTACAGTTGTTCAGAAAGAATCTTGCTGTTCTCTTTCAGGTTAGATGTATGAGAATTCATTGTCTCCTGTAAATAAACCTGTTGAGGTTTTGTTCTCTGGAAAGAAGTTGCTTTCTCCTATCTGGCTTTGGTCACAGTCATGTAGAGCAGTAGCCAGTCTACAAGGACATGATTGAATTTCCATTTCCAGTGTTTCCTAGTTGTGTCTTACATTCTCCAATTCAGAACTGACCATTTTATTCTTCGTTGTCAAAATGCTAAGCTGTCCACTCTCCTTAAATACCATCTTTTATCATTCTTCCTTATCCAATTTTATGTCCTTAAGAATATTAGCATTCTTTTCTTTCACACTTTCAATGTCCTCTAATTTTTTTTTTTCCCTTAGCAGGTTCTGCTGTTGAATTTTGTCTAGTTCCAGTCTAAGCATGGCAATTTTTTTCCCAGAACATGCTATTTTCATGCAAGAGATCTTTTTCTTTCTTATGGCTAAGAGAACTCTAAGTCAACAAAGCAACATTTTAGTTAGCACACAATAGAATAACATATCATAATTTCCTCTGAATTTAAAGCATAAGATGTATATTTGTATAATGAAAGAATTCCCATGGTGAATATGTTACTGAAAAAAAGTTGAACAAAACTTCAAACCTAATAGAGTGTAAATTCCAGAAAGTTTCAATATTGCTTTAAACACCATGAAAAATAAATCACTAGAGGATTTTAAAGAATTTTTGAATTGGAAAAGCCATTCTCTGAATTACAAAATAATCATAGGCATAAAATATAAGATTAATACATTTGACTACGTTTTAAAAATTGGATTTACACTCTGATATCTATCCTATAAACCACACCATTGTAAGAGCCTTAGCTATGCATATATTTAAACAGAAGCAGTTCCTCTAAGTTTTTAAGTTCCTTTTTCTGAAGAAGGTTTTATCAATATATGACTTTTCTAATACTGTTATAGTCAGTTATAAGAATTACATTTATTCATAACTGTTACATCTAAGTATTGTATCCTTCTATATGTACACATCTGCATCTAAGCATTGCACTTCTACATCCAACTGTGAACTCATTTAAGATCAGGATTCTTAAAAAGAGAAATAAAAAAATATATGCAGCTGGATACTGTGGCTCACACCTGTAATCCCAGCAGCATGTAATGTTCAGTGTTCTATGTAGTACTGCACTTCTACATGTGGCTGGGCGCAGTGGCTCACACCTATAATCCTAGCTGCTGAGGTGCGTGGATCACGAGGTCAGAAGTTCGAGACCAGTGTGGCCAGCATAGGGAAACTTCGTCTCTACTAAAAATAAAAAAAATTAGCCCGGAATGGTGGTGTGCACCTGTAATCCCAGCTACTCAAAAGGTTTAGGTAGGAGAATCATGTGAACCAGGAGGTGGAGGTTGCTGTGAGCTGAGATCATGCCATTGCACTCCAACCTGGGCGACAGACTGTGTGAGACTCTGTTTCAAAATAAATGTGTGAGTGTGTGTGTGTGTGTATATATATAGTATATAGTATATAGGTGTATATATGTGTGTGTGTGTGTGTGTATTCATATGTACATGTGTGTAATACACACAGATGTATATAGTATATTGTGAAGAATTTTCCCTATGTTGTCTGATGCTAGTTCTAGTGATCCTCCAGAAAATCACCATTACGTCTGTGGTGTAAACACATCATACAAAAGAAGATTTTAATTCAAAATATTAATAATAAATAAGATACGACTTATAGAGTTTTTCTTAGAAATCATAAGATTAAGGAAGATCCAAGATGGCTGAATAGGAACATCTTCAGAATGTAGTTCCAGGCAAGAACAGCACAGAGAGTGAGTGCTCACTACATTTCCAAAGAAGTTTTCACTGCCAACAGACCAGGAGATTCCTGAGCATAAAAGCGTCATGAGTTTTCATTTCAGCAGTTTCAGCCAGGGATGCATCAGGACAAAGAAACTCACAAAAGTTTGGGTGGCCATTTCAACTGGTGCCTGGAATGCCTGGGAGACAGAGCTGTCCATTCAACTGAAAGGGAGGGGGCTGAGACAGGAAACCAGGTGATGTGATCTGGCTTGACGGGTACCACACTCACGAGACAAGAAATCTGAAACACTCTGGATTAAGAGTTTCACAACAAGAGAAGCTGGAACTGGGATGGCCTAACTCCGAGGGGGGAAGGGCATCCCCAATACCAAGGAAGTCTGCCACTATCGATGTAGACTACTTTGTGCCAGGCAGGGCATCCATGAAAAAAGGCAGCAGCATGGCAGGAACTTATAAATAAGGCTGACCTTCCTAGGACAGAGCACCTGGGAAAACAGCAGGTTATGAGTTCAGCTGCAGCAGAGTTAATGGTACCAGCCCAGCAGCTCTGCACAAAACAGCAGAACTCCCAGCGCAGCACTTGAGCTCTTATAAGGGACAGAATGTCTCCTCAAGCAGTCCTCTGAGCCCCATATACACAAAAAGACACCTCATAAAGGAAAGCTCAGGCCAACATCTGGTGGGTACCATTCTGGTATGAGGATAGCGGAGGCAGAAACTGGCAGCAACCCTTGCTGTTCTGCAGCCCCACGGGTGATCTCCAGGTGTGTGGGATCTTGACAGCACCTCCAGTGATCCTTCAGCAGAGGGGCCTGACTGTTAGTAGGAAAACTAAGTGGAAAGAAATAGCTTCAACATCAATAAAAAGGGCATCCATTTAGAGAGCCCACCTGAAAGTCACCAAGTACAAAGACCACAGGTAGATAAAGCCACTAAGATGGGAAGAAACCAGCGCAAAAAGGAAGAAAACACCAAAAACCAGAAGACTTCTTCTCATCCAAGGGATCATAACTCCTCACCAGCTAAGGATCAAAGATAGATGGGGAATGAATCTGATGAATTGACAGAAATCGGCTTCAGAAGGTGGGTAATAACAAACTTCTCAGAGCTAAAAGAACGCGTGCTAACCCAATGCAAAGAAACTAAGAACCTAGAAAAACGGTTAGATGATATACTGATTAGAATAAATAGATTAGAGAAGAATAGAAACGACTTGATGGAGCTGAAAAACACAGCACGACAACTTCATGAAGCATTCAAAAGTTTCAAAAGCAAAACTGACCAAGCAGAATAAAAAATATCAGAGATTGAAAATCAATGCAATGAAGTAAAATAAGAAGGCAAGAATAGAGAGAAAAGAGTGAAAAGAAATGAACAAAGCCTCCAAGAAATATGGGATTATGTGAAAAGACCTAACCTACATTTGATAGGTGTACCTCAATGTACAGAAAGAATGAATGCAAGCTGGAAAACACTCTTCAGGATATTATCGAGGAGAACTTCCCCAACCCAGCAAGGCAGGCCACTATTCAAGTCCAGGAAGTATGGAGAACACCACAAAGATATACCTCAAGAAGAGCAACCCCAAGACACATAATCGTCAGATTCACCAGGGTTGAAATGAAGGAAAAAATGCTAAGGGCAGCAAAAGAGAAAGTCAGGTTATCCACAAAGGGAATCCCACCAGACTCACAGTGGATCTCTCCACACAAAACCTACAAGCCAGAAGAGAGTGGGGGCCAATATTCAACATCCTTAGAGAAAAGAACTGTCAACCTAGAATTTGATATCCAGCCAAACTAAGTTTCACATTCAAAGGAGAAAGAAAATCCTTTATGGACAAGCAATTACTGAGAGATTTTCTCACCACCAGGCCTGCCTTATGAGAGCTCCTGAAAGGAGCACTAATCAAGGAAAGGAACAATCAGTAACAGCCACTCCAAAAATGTACCAAATGGTAAAGACCATCGACACAATGAAGACAATGTGTCAACTAAAGGACAAAACAGCCTGCTAGCATCAAAATGGCAGTATCCAATTCACACATAACAAAATTATCCTTAAATGTAAGTGGACTAAATGACCCAATTAAAAGACATAGACCATTTGATTGTATAAAATATCAAAACCCATCAGTGTGCTGTGTTCAGGAAACTCATCACTTGTGTAAGGACAAATGTAGGCTAAAAATAAAGGGATGCAGAAAGACGTGTCAAGCAAATTGAGAGCAAATAAAAAGCAGGAGCTGCAATCCTAGTCTCTGATAAAATGGACTTTAAAACAACAAAGATCAAAAGACACAAAGAAGGGCATTACATAAAGGTAAAAGGATCAATGCAACAAGAAGAGCTAACGATCCTAAATATTTATGCACTCAATACAGGGGCACCAGGGTAGCACCGAGGTACATAAAGGAAGTCCTTAATGACCTACAAAGACACTTAGACTCGCACATAATAATAGTGGGAGACTTTAACAGTCCATTGTCACTGTTAGATATATCATTGAGACAGAAAATTAAGAAGGAGGTCCAGGACTTGAATTCAGATCTGGACCAAGCAGACCTAATAGACATCTACAGAAATATCCAACCCAAATCCATAGAATATACATTCTGATCAGCACCACACAGCACCTACTCTAAAACTGACCACATAATTTGAAATAAATCACTCCTAAGCAAATGCAAAACAAAGGAAATCATAACAAACAATCTCTCAGATTATATGCAATCAAATTAGAACTCAGAATTAAGAAACTAACTCAGAACTGCAGAACTTCATGAAAATAGAACAACTGCCTCCTGAATGTTGACTGGATAAACAATGAAATGAAGGTAGAAATATAGATGTTCTTTGAAACAAATGAGAACAAAGACACAACGTGCCAGAATCGCCAGGACACTTTTAAAGCAGTGTCGAGAAGGCAATTTATAGTAATAAATGCCAACTAGAGAAGCAAGGAGAGATTGAAAATTGACACTCTATCGTAAAAATTGAAAGAGCTAGAGGAGAAAGGTCAAAAAAATCTCAAAAGCTAGCAGAAGACAAGAATTAACTAAGATCAGAACAGAACTGAAGGAGACAGAGACACAAAAAGCCCTTCATAAAATCAATAAGTCCAGGAGCAGATTTTTTGAAGAGATCAACAAAATAGACAGAGCCCTAGCCAGATTAATAAAAAAGAAAAGGGAGAAGAATGAAATAGATGCAATAGAAAACGATAAAGGGGATATCATCACCGACTCCACAGAAATACAAACTACAATCAGAGATTACTACAAATAACTCTATGCATATAAACCAGTAAATCTGGACGAAATGAATAAATTCCTTGACACTTGTACTCTACGAAGACGAAACCAGGAGGAAGTTGAAACCCTGAGTAGTCCAATAACAAGGGCTGAAGTAGAGGCAGGAATCAATAGCCTACCAACCAAAAAAAGGCCAGGTCCAGAGGGTTCACAGATGAATTCTACCAGAAATACAAAAAGAAGCTGGTTTCATTCCTTCTGAAACTATCAATCAATACGAAGAGAGAGACTCCTCCCTAACTCATTTTGTGAGACCAACATCTTCCTGATACCAAAACCGGGCAGAGACTCAACTAAAAAAGAAAACTTCAGCCCAATCTCCATGATGAATATCGATGAAAAAATCTTCAATAAAATACTGGCAAACTGACTGCAACAGCACATCTAGAAGCTTATCCGTCACGATCAAGTAGGCTTCACCCTAGGAATGCAAGACTGGTTGAACATATGCAAATCCATAAATGTAGTCCATCACATAAAGGAACCAAAGTCAAAAATCACGATTATCTCAATAGATGCAGAGAAGGTCTTTGATAAAATTCAACAGCCCTTCATACTAAAAACTCTCAATAAACTAGGTACTGACGGAATTTATCATAAAATGATAAAAGCTATGTATGACAAGCCTACAGCTTGTTCAGTTCAATATCATACTGAACGGGCAAAAGCTGGAAGAATTCCTTTGAAATCAGGCACTGGACAAGGATGCCCTCTCTCACCACTCCTATTCAACATATTATTGGATGTTCTAGCCAGAGTAATCAGCCAAGAAAAATAAATACAGGGTAATCGATTATGAAATAAGGAAGTCATAGTGTCTCTATTTGCAGATGACATGATTGTATATTTAGAAGACCATCGTCTCAGTCCAAAAATCTTCTGAAACTGAGAAGCAACTTCAGCAAAGTCTCAGGATACAAAATAATTGTGTAGAAGTCACAGGCATTCCTATTAACCAACAGACAAACAGAGAGCCAAATTAAGAGTAAACTCCCATTCACAACTGCTACAAAGAGAATAAAATACCAAGGAATACAACTAAGTATGTAAAGGACGTCTTCAAGGAGAACTACAAACCACTGCTCAACAAAATAACAGAGGACACAAACAGATGGAGAAATATTCCATGCTCAGGGTTAGGAAGAATCAGTATCATGAAAATGGCCATACTGCCCAAAGTAATTATAGATTCCATGCTATCCCCATCAAGCTACCAATGAACTTCTTCACAGAACTGAAAAAAAAAAGCACTTTATACTTCATATAGAATCACAAGAGATCCCACATAGCCAAGACAATTCTAAGCAGAAAGAACAAAGCCAGGGACATTACATTGCCAGACTTCAAACCATAACACAAGGCTATAGTAATCAAAACAGCACGGTACTGGTACCAAAACAGAGACATAGACCAATGGAACAGAACAGAGACCCCAAAAGAAACACCACACATCTACAACCATCTGATCTTTGACAAATCTGGCAAAACAACCAATGAGGAAAGGACTCCACGTTTAATAAATGGTGTCGGGAAAACTGGCTAGCAATATGCTGAAAGCAGAAACTGGACCCCTACCTCTCACCTTACACTAAAGTTAACTCTACATGGATCAAAGATTTAAACATAAAACTTAACACCATAAAACTCTAGAAGAAAATGTAGGCAAAACCATACAGGACATAGGCATAGGCATGGACTTCCTAACTAAAACACCAAAAGCAATAGCAAATAGCAATAAAAGCCAAGATAGACAAATGTGATCTAATTAACCTCCACAGCTTCTGTACAGTAAAAGAAATCACCATTAGAGCAAATCAGCAACCAAGAGAATGGGAAAAAATGTTTGTGATCTACCCATCTGACAAAGGGCTAATATCCAGAATCTACAAGGACCTAAAATAGATATACAAGAAAAAAACAAACAACCGCATGTAAAAGTGGGAAAAGAATATGAATAGACACTTCTCAAAAGAAGACATATATGAGGCCAACAAACATATGAAAAAATGCTCATCATCAGTGGTCATTTCAGAAATGCAAACTAAAACCACATTGATATATCATCTCATGCCAGTTAGAATGGCGATCATCAAAAAAATCTAGAGACAACAGACGCTGGAGAGAATGTGGACACATAGGAACACTCTTACACAGTTGGGGGAGTGTAAATTAGTTCAACCATTGTTGAAGGCAGTCTGGCGATTTCTCAAGGATCTAGAAATAGAAATTCCATTTTACCCAGCAATCCCATTATTGGGTATATACCTAAAGAACTATAAATTGTTCTACTATAAAGACACATGCACACATATGTTCATTGCAGTTCTGTGTACAATAGCAAAGACCTGGAACCAACCCAAATCCCCATCAATGATGCACTGGACAAAGAAAATATGGTACATATACACCATGGAATAGTAAGCAGCCATAAAAAACGATGAGTTCATGTCCTTCATAGGAACTTAGATGAATCTGGAAACCATCATTCTCAGGAAACTGACACAAGAACAGAAAGCCAAACACCACATGTTCTCACTCATAGGTGGGTGTGGAACAATGAGAACACGTGAACTCAGGGAGAAAAGCATCACACACTGGGGGCAGTTGTGGGGGTTAGGAGAGGGACAGTGGGCAGTGGGGAGGGAGTGGAGGGTGCGGAAGGATAACATGAGGAGAAATGCCAGATACACTATGCACTTAAAGTAAAATTTTAAAAAATTCTTAAAAAATGATGAGAATAGAATCACCAGTTGGTTTCATTCTCCTTAAATATTTTCTCAATATCGGGTGAAAGTATTTGATAAATGAGTCTTTAAAACTATATTATTGTGCTGTGAGAACTTTGAGAGACTGTTGTCACAGTAATGAGGAATGTCACTATCCACAGTCATTTTTCCCTTATCCCACTAAAATTAAAACATATGAGGACATGGCTTGAAAGGATAGCAAACACTGGCATTTGTTTTTATTATCTCTCAAAATCTAAACAGAAAAGCTACTTCTCTTATTAATCAATCAAATATTATTAATAAAATATATTTGACTTAGTTGATGATATGGAATATCAATTTCAGTGTCCTAGCTGCTTTTCATCGTTGATGGGTTGAGTGTTCCCCTTAAATAACACATTTCTATTGGGTGATACTAATTATTATAAATAATGTTTTTTAAATAAAATTATTACAGCCATTGTTCTCTCTCTTCTCCTCCCCCCCACACTTGTCTCCTCCATTTTCTTCTGGCTCTGCTTCCTTTTCCCTTCTACCTTGTTTCTCGAATTCTTTTGCTTATCTATCATTCATTCATTTAATCTATATTTACTAGCACTTAAAGCTTCTTTAGAAGCTTCCATACTTCTGCCAAGATGGCAGAATAGGAACTGCTCTGGAGCACAGTTCCCAGTGAACGCAATGCAGAAGGCAAGTGACCTCGGCATTTCCAATCGAAGTACCAGGTTCACCTCAATAGAACTGCTTGAACAGTGAGCATAGCCTAAGGGGGGCAAAGTGAGGCAGGGTGGAGCACTGACTCACCTGGGAAGTGCAACTGGCTGGAGGATGTCCCTCCTACCCAACAGAGGCCATTGGGGAACTTCTAAAGCCACTCCTGCACTTCAGTTCAGATACTGCACTTGTCCCATGGTCTTTATATCCCGCACCAGGAGATTTTAGCTGGGCCAACAAGCGCTGTGGCTGACCAGTATGAATCTAAGAGGCCACTTCAGCCAGTGACATGAGTTTTCAGCACAAATCTCAGTGGCCGTTTTGGCTGGCACCTGGAACGCCTGCAAGACAGAGCCTCCCACTCCCCAGAAAAAAAGGGGAGCTGAAGGCAGGGAGCCAAGTGACCTTGAGTGGCAGGTGTCCCACAACAAAGACCAGCCAACTGAAGCACACTGGCATGACAGTTTTACAGTCAGCAGAACAGTTTGAGCTCAACCCGCGATGATGGAGCTCAGTGAGGGGAAGGGCATCCGTCAATGCCAAGGCAGTTCTAACCTTAACTGTGTAAACAAAAGCAAAGTTTACACAGCATCTGGACTGAGCCCACAGCAGCTCAGCAGTGCCTCTACAGGCAGATTGCGACTAGACTCCCTCCTTGCTGAGCAGGACACCTCTGACAAAAAGGCAGCAGCACATCAGAGACTTATAAATAAACCCTATCTTCCAGGGACAGAGCACCTGGGAAAGGGCTAGCTGTGACTTATGCTACAGCAGACTTAAACATCCCTGCCCAGCAGCTTTCAACGGAGCAATGAAGCTCCCAGCACACTTGAGCTCAGATAAGGGAGAGACTAACTCCTCAAGTGGCTCACTGACCCCAATATATCCAGAAGGATACCTCATAGAGGAGAGCTCTGGCTGATATCTGGTGGGTACCCTTCCGGGATGAAGCTACCAGAGAAAGGAACAGGCAGCAATCCTCGCTATTCTGCAGCACCACAGATGATTCCCAGGCAAACATAGTCTCCAGTCGACCTCAAGTAGTCCTATAGCAGAGAGGCCTGTTAGAAGAAAAACTAAAAAAAAAAAAAAAACGAAAAAAAAAAAAAAAAAAAAAAAACAGAAAGAGAGAGAAAGACGTAGCTTCAACATCAACAGAAAGAATATCCACTCAGAGATCCCATCCAAAAGTCACCAACTTCAAAGACCAAACTTAGAAAAGTCCACAAAGATTGGAAGAAAAATATACACAAAAAATGAAATCGCCGCAGACCAGAACGACTCTCCTCCTCCAAGGGATCACAACTCCTAACCAGCAAGGGAACAAAACTGGATGGAGAATGAATTTGATGAATTGACAGAAGCAGGCTTCAGAAGATGTGTAATAACAAACTTCTCTGAGATAAAGGAACATGTTCTAACCTAATGCAAAGAAGCTAAAAACCTTGAAAAAAGGTTAGATGAAATGCTAACTAGAATAATCAGCTTAGAGAAGAACATAAATGACTTCACGGAGCTGAAAAACACAGCACAAGAACATTGGGAGAAGTGCCTCATGTAGGTGATGGGGGGATGCAGGCAGCAAACCACCATGACATGTGCTTACCTATGCATCAATCCTGCAAGATCTGCACATGCACTTCAGAACTTAATTACAAAAAAAAAAAAAAAAAAATTCCTGACCATGGGAAGGGAAATCAGAAAAAGTGAAGAGAAATAGATCACGATCCCCAAGGATTCTCCTTTACTTTCAGGGAAGCAACGGTGTACAATAATAAAAATGAGGATTATCTGTCCCCAACTAAGAGCCTTCCTCTCTGGAAGCTTTCCTGAGAGCCAATTTCAACATTGGGTACTAATTCCCTGAGTCTAATCTTATAAAGAAAGTCTTTCTAATCCTATGTTGGAAAGACATGGAAGAACAAGGGGCATAATTAATACAATTTGAACTGGAATTTATTTCCTAATGAAGTTTTAAAAACAAACAATTTCAAGGTAACTAGAGCTTTGTTTTACTGAGCTCTTCTAAGCATTATAATATGTTACAAGATAGTGAGTCGTCAAATTAGAATGAATAATTTAGTTCCTCTGACTTAAGTGCTTCAGAATATAGGAGAATGAATACATTTAATATTTATAGTCTTCACCTCTGAGATATGTGTAATCTTTACAAATATGAGTAACATACTAAAAATATTATATAGAGAAATGTTACAGTACACAAATGCAAAATTAAAAGTGACATAGAAGATAAATACTATGAATCCTTGCCTAAATATATATTTTCTTCAAATTAGAATACTGTTAAAGTGTGTTCTATAATCTCCTGTTAAATTGAAACATTTGATGACAATCCATGTATATGAACATCATCAGTTCATTGTGAAAAAAAAAAAAAAAATAAGAGAGAAAAGAAAACCAAAAACTGGCAAATGAAAAATCTTACAACTACTGGATCTATTCTGTGTATTTTTATGTGTCGTGGGTGATGTTTATAAATAAAAAAGCTCTCTAATTGGCTTTAAAATAATGAATGTTTAAATAAATTATTTTTTTCAGAAAAATTAAAACTCTAATACCTTTTACTTCACATGACTTTAGTAATATTTGAGAAATAAAGACAGTTTTAAAGTTTATTGGTAAAATAAAGACATTAGCTCTAAATTAGGCAGGTCAGATATTAGGTTTGTAAAATGCTTTAAAGTAATAAACTGCTTTTTTTGACTTTTAAAATTTGTTCAACTTACCTGCTTTGGAGTCACTAGATTCTCGGTAAGGTCTGGGAACATGTGGAGTTAGCCGTGCTCCCTGGCTATGCTTTAAAAAGTCAGACTTTACATGCACTTGTGTCTGGTGCCCTAGGCTTCATACTTAGTACAAAATTAAAATCACTTACCTGCCAGGTGTTTCACCAAAAAAAAAAAAAAAAAAAAAAAATTGCTAAGAGCTAACAGAGTAACATGTAATTGAAACTAATGAAAAACTTTTACATGGAAGCTTTGTGGAAAAAGTGAAATGTGCTTTCAGTAAAATATTATAAGGCATTAGAATGTAAATTTTTGCTTCATTCAGAAGGTTAAAAAATGTTTTGACTTAAATAGAATGAAGCTAAAGGTTTGAGCAAGTTGTGGAAGGTTTGTGAACTAGTCATCTTGTAAAAGAAACACCGTGGGAACACACTGGCTAAATTTAAAGGAGTATTGTTCAGTTTTTCCATAAATTGAACATTGGAATAAAAACACAACAGGGTTTTCTTAGAGCACTAGCTTTGTTTAATACAAATTTGTAAAAGGTTACCAAAAGCTTATAAGAATTTCAACTTATAGTCAAACTGATGAAGACTGGATGAATTCATCTTTAAGGTTTTATTAAAAATTTGAGTTGACATTAACAGTACACTAATGCAAGAGAGAAATTTGGCTTTCTTTCTTGAATATGATTTTAACATAATATTAAAGAATAAAAAATATTTCTGTCTCTCCTCAAACAAATTACAGGAAAAAGAAGGGAAAGACGCACATTGCTTGAAAAACTGAGTCTTCTATCAATGAGTAAAGGCTTTTGCCTTTAAACATTTTTTGAGTTACCATTTTGGTTAAATAAATGACTTACTGTGACCTGGCATTCCATTTTATATCAAATGTTTTAGGCCTTTAGTATATTTATATCAATATTAATATATTTGATACACTTCCCCAAATCCAATTTTATCTTCAAATTTAAGTCTTTTTGACTTCTTAATTTGGAATGCAAAAGAGGGCACTGAAAAATCCAAAAGAGAAATATATGGAATTACTTGACATATTTTTACATAAGGAGCACTGTCAAAATAAGAAATATTTTACCTTTTTCAGATTATATTGTAATCAATATTGATATATGTTTGAAAATTGTATGAAATTCCTAAAATTCCAATAGGTCAAAAGATATGCTATCAATTATATTGTTTCCATGATAAACTGTAGACCACAGAAATGTACAAATTTTCTTTTCAGTCATGTAACTATAAGTATTTAACAACGTTTTCACACTTAACTGCTTAATACTGATGCAGTTTCTGAAAACTTCACAAGCACAAAATGTCCTAGAATATGGTGTCTTTTAGGAGGTTCCTGAAATAATGGAAAGTCAATGAAAAAGAGCTCTTGAATACAGATTTCTGGAAACTTTAGAATCACATCATTTCTCAAATAATCCCAAATACTTAAGGACTGTGTAAGATTTCCTGGAATTTTAATGAAAAGACTTATTTGTTTTTAAAACTCCTACCCAAATAGAAGAAAAATTAATTCAATACCAAGAAAACACTTTGTCAGACTGTCATTCTTAATCAGCTGTCATTCTAAATTGTTTATATATACAGTTTGAATGAACTCCATGATCTAAGTCAAGTTACCTATGACAACCCATCAGTAACAACTACTATGAACCTAAATTGGAGAAACAACTGATATTTAAATGGATATAAGTTCAAAGTTAAGCATGGACTCATGGAGAACCAAGACAGCTGCCTTGTCCTTCCTGGGTCCATACTTAAAGTTCCTCTTAAAGGAGAACTAGAAACCATTGCTCAAAGAAATAAGAGAGGTCACAAACAAATTTTTAAAATCCATGCTCATGGATACAAAGAATCAATATTATAAAAATGGCCACATAGTCAAATTAATTTACAGATTCAATGTTATTCCCATCAAGCTACCATTGTCTTTCTTAAGAGAATTGGCTAAAACTACCTTTAATTTCATATGGGATGAAAAAAGAGCCTGCATACCCAAGCAAAAAGAATAACGCAGGAAACATCACACTACCAGACTTCAAACTACATTATCAGCTTACAGTAACCAAAACAGCATGGTACTGGAACCAAAACAGATATATGGACCAATGGAACAGAATAGAGGCCTCAAAAATAATGCCACACATCTACAACCATCTGATCTTTGACATACAAGACCAAATAAATAAATAAATAAATAAATAATTCGAAAATAAACCAATGGGGAATAGATTCCCTATTTAATAAATGGTGTTGGGAAAACTGGCTAGCCATTTGCAGAAAACTGAAACTGGACCCCTTAATTACACCTTACACAAAAATTAACACAAGATGGATTAAAGCCTAAAACAGAAGACCTAAAATTATAAAAACCCTAGAAAAAAACCCTAGGCAATACCATACAGAACATAGGCATGTGCAAAGACTTTATGACTAAAACACTAAAAGCAATGGCAACAAATGTCAAAATTGACAAATGAGATCTAATTAAACTAAAAAGCTTCTGCACAGAAAACTAAAATGAAACAAAACACATCTATCATCAGAGTGAATGGGTAACCCACGGAATGGGAGAAAATGTTTGCAATCAATCCATCTGACAAAGGGCTAATATGCAGAATCTATAAAGAACTTAAGTTTACCAGAATAAAACCAACTCCATCAAAAGGTAGGTAAAGAATATAAACAGACACTCCTCTAAAGAAGACATTTATGAAGCCAACAAACACATAATGAAAAGCTCATCATCACTTGTCATTTCAGAAAAACAATTATTGGAAAAGTAAGAAAACAACAGATGCTGGAGAGGATGTAGAGATATGGGAAATCTTTTCCACTGTTGGTGGGAGTGTAAATTAGTTCAACCATTGTGGAAGACAGTGTGGTGATTCCTCAACGATCTAGAAATAGAAATGCCATTGGACCCAGCAATCCCACTACTGGGTATATGCTCAAAGGATTATAAATCATTCTACAACAAAGACATATGCACACATATTTTCACTGCAGCATTGTTCACAAGAGCAAAAACTTGGAACCAACCCAAATGCCCATCAATAATAAACTGGATAAAGAAAGTGTCACACATATACACCAACAGCCATGAAAAAGAATGAGTTCATGTCCTTCTCAGGGACATGGATGAAGCTAGAAACCATCATTCTCAGCAAACTGACGCAAGAACAGAAAACCAAACACCACATGTTCTCACTCATAAGTGGGAGTTGAACAATGAGAGTACATGGACACAGGGAGGGGAACATCACACTCCGGAGCTTGTCGGGGTTGGGCCTAAGGGAGAAATAGCATTAGGAGAAATACCTAAGGTAGATCATGGGTTGATGGGTGCAACAAGCCCCCACGGTATGTGTATACCTATGTAACAAACATGCATGTTCTGCACATGTACCACAGAATTTAAAGCATAATAATAAGAAGAATAAGAAATCTACTTTTAATTATAAAGCTCTTAAAGAAAATCCTTTTGAATCTCTTACTACCACATCATAGCTGGGACAAACTGCTGATATTTTCAAAGTAACAAACATCAAACCAGAAAGAACTAGATTTAGGAACCAAACTCAGGTTGCTGTAGGGAACAGGGCAGAATGTTAGGATTGAAAGGTCACCACTGCTCCTTCAGTCTGGCCTTGGCTGGCAACCTTGGCTGACAAAAGATGGCCTAATGTGGACAGAAACTCTTAGGCTAAAAAAAAAAAAAAAAAGGGAATTTCTGCTCACTAGAAAATACATACGTGGCAGCTACAAAGTTTTAGCCAATTCAGATGACTTGCTTCCCAAAATTTGGAATATTCCCTTGGATTTGACCAAGTCAGAAAGATATGGTCATACTTGATGGAAGAAAAGTGAAATAACAACAAAATCTAAAACATAAATAAAAAAAGTTAAGCAAAATTTAAAAATGCACAATAAATATGATTACTGAGTGTTATAATATTAAGGAGAAATTAAAACCAAGTGGTTGGTAATCTTCACTTTTAGTCATTAAGGAAAAATTTTAAGACAAATCTCTAATTTAGCCACTTACCTGGAAATAAGGCTCAGGCTGATGACTGTTCTCTACCATCTTAGAAGTAGGAAAAAAATCACACTCACCTTTCCTGTCAGAAGCAAGCTGAGACTCAAGAAAGGAAGTGCCTGCTCTCCACCATCATGGAAGCAGAAAAACCTGTCTTCCTCACCGGAAATGAGAAAAACTTCACAAAAGGAGCTGTAAAGCAAAATCAACCTTAGCTCTGAACCAAATTTTGGGAGATCTGGGACTCTCCAGGGGGCAGAAGCTCCCAAACCTCAGCAAATTATCTATCATATTGGTTTGAACAATAAGGATAGCCCAGGTTGGTATCAAGCAATAATAACATTTATCAAAGGTCAGGGCCACATTTGTAATGTTCTCTCTCTCTCTCTCTCTCTCTCTCTCTCTCTCTCTCTCTCTCTCTCTCTCTTTTGAGGCCGAGTCTCTCTCTGTTGCCAGGCCTCAGACTGGAGTGCAGTTGCGAGATCTCAGCTCACTACAACCTCTGCCTCCTGGATTTAAGCAATTCTCTGGCCTGAGCATCCCAGGTAGCTGGGACTACAGGTGCATGCCTCCACGCCCAGCTATTTTGTTTGTTTGTTTGTTTGTTTTGTTATTTTTAGTAGGGACGGAGTTTCACTATGTTGGCCAGGATTGTCTTGACTTCTTGACCTCAAGATCCATCCGCCTTGGCCTCCTGAAGTGCTGGGATTACAGGCTTGAGCCACCGTGCCAGGCCCATGTCCTTCTCTTTTTGTCTTTATTCGTTTAGCCTGTTTTGTCAGAAACTAGGATTGCAACACCTGCTTTTTTCTGTTTCCCATTTGCTTGAAGGATTTTTCTCCATTCATTTTGAGCGTATGTGTAGGAGTTCATGTGAGATTGGTCTCTTAAAGACAGCATACTCAAATGAGTCTTGGCTCTTTATTCATCTTGCTGCCCTATGTCTTTCAGTTGGAGCATTTAGCCCAATTGGTTAGCACTGATATATATGGATTAGATCCTGACATCACGCTCCTAATTGATAATTTCACAGACTTGTGTATGTGGTTGGTTTTTTAGCATCACTGATCTGTGTAATTCAGTGCATTTTTGTAGTGGCTGGTGATGATCTTTTCTTTCCATATTAATTTCTACTTTTAGGAGCTCTTGTAAGGTAGATCATTGGATAATGAATTCCCTCAGCATTTGCTTGCCTGAAAATGATCTTATTTCTCCTTCACTTATGACAGTTTTGCTGGCCTTGAAATTCTGGGTTGAATTTTTTTCTTTAAAAGTTGAATATCTCTTCTGGCTTGTAGGGTTTCAGCTGAGCAGTCCACTGTTAGTCTGAAGGGATTCCTTTTGTAGGTGACCTTGTCTTTCTCCCTAGCTGCCTTTGACAACTTTTATTTCATTTTGACCTCAGAGAACCTGATGATTATGTGTCTTAGGGGTGTTCTTCCCGTGGCATATCTGAGGTTCTCCGGATTTCCTGAATTTGAATGTTGTTCTGTCGTGCTAGGTTTGGGAAATTCTCATGAATGATATTCTGAAATATGTTTTCCAATTTGGTTACATTTTTGTCATCTCTTTCAGGTACATTAATAAGGCATACATTTTGCCTTTTTACATAATCCTTTATTTCTCAAATATTTTGTTCATTTCTTTTCATTCTTTTCCCACATTCTTGCCTCTTTTCTTTCAGAAAGCCAGTTTTCAAGCTCTGAGACTCTTACCTTTGCTTGGTCTATTCTACTAGGTGGTCTTGCACATGAGATGGTGCTGGTCTGACCTCAGCACTCCTTAGTCTGCTTGCCTCTCCCAGGACCCCAGCCTGGCTACACCTGCTTACAGGGCACCCTTGGGTGCCCACACACATTACAAGAATTTTTATAATGCAATCACACACAATTACCATGTGGCTGCATTATAAAAATTCATGTAGTGTGCTTTTCAGCTCTATCACATCAGTTTATTCTATTTTAAAAAATTGTACTTCAGGTTATAGGTATATGCAGATCATGCAGAATTGTTGCATAGGTACACTCACGGCAATGTGGTATCCTGCCTCCATCCAGTCACCTACATCTGGCATTTCTCTTCATGTAATCCTTCCCTGACCTCCCCACCCCTTGGTGTCCCCCTGTTGGCCACCCCCAAAAAGACCCCAGTGTGTGATGCTCCCCTCCCTGTGTCCATATATTCTCATTATTCATCACCCGCCTATCAGTGAGAACATGCAGTGTTTGATTTTCTGTTCTTCTGTCAGTTTGCTAAGGATGATGGTTTCCAGATTCATCCATGTCCCTACAAAAGACACAAACTCATCGTTTTTTGTGGCTGCATAGTATTCCATGGTGTATGTATGTCACATTTTCCTTTTCCAGTCTATTGTCGCTGGACATTTGGGTTGTTTTCAGGTCTTTGCCATTGTAAACAGTGCCACTGTGAACATACGTGTGCATGTGTCTTTATAATAGAATGATTTATAATCCTTTGGGTATATACGCAGTAATGGGATTGGTGGGTCAAATGGAATTACAATTTCCAGGCCCTTGAGCAAGTGTTACACTGCCTTCCACAATGGTTCAACTAGTTTACACTCCTAGCAACAGTGTAAAAGTGTTCCTATTTCTCCACATGCTCTCTGGTATCTGTTGTCTCCAGATTTTTTAATGGTCACCATTCTAACTGGCATGAGGTGATATCTCAATGTGGTTTTGATTTCTCTAATAACCAGTGATGATGAGTATTTTTTCATATGTTTCTTGGCCTCATATATATCTTCTTTTCAAAAGTGTCTGTTCATATCATTTCCCTAATTTGAATGGGTTTGCTTGCTTTTTTTCTTGCAAATCTGTTTTATTTCTTTGTAGATTCTGGATATCAGCCATTGGTCAGATGGGTAGATTGCAAAAATTGTTTCCCATCCTGTTGGTTGGCGGTTCACTCTAATGATTGTTTCTTTTGCTGTACAGAAGCTCTGGAGTTTAATAAGGTCCCATTTGTCTATTTTCGTTTTTGTTGCCAATACTTTCGGTGTTTTAGTCATGAAGTACTTGCCTATACGTATGTCCTGAATGGCTTTGCCTGGGTTTTTTCTCTAGATTTTTTATGGCATTAGGTCTTATGTCTAGGTCTTTAATCCATCTGGAGGTAATTCTACTGTAAGGTGTCAGGAAGAGGTCCAGTCTCTGCTTTCTTCACACTGGTAGCCAGTTTTCCCAACGCCAATTATTTAACAGGAAATCCTTTCCCCATTGCTTGTGTTTGTCAGGTTTGTCAAAGATGAGATGGTTGTAGATGTGTGGCATTGCCACCAGGACCTCTGTTCTGTTCCATTGGTCTATGTCTCTGTTTTGGTACCAGTACCATGCTGTTTTGATTACTGTAGCCTTGTAGCATAGTTTGAAATCAGGTAGCATGATTCCTCTTGCTTTGTTCTTTTTGCTTAGCATTGTCTTGGCTATGCAGAGTCTCTTTTGCTTCCATATGAAGTTTAAGGTGGGTTTTTCCAGTTCTGTGAATAAGTTCATTGGTAGCTTGATAGGGACAGCAGTGAATATATAAATTACTTTGGGCAGTATGGCCATTTTCACAATATTGATTCTTCCTAAAAATATGAAATGCTTCATGAATTTGCATGTCATCCTTAAGCAGGAGCCATGCTAATCTTGCCTGTATCATTCCCATTTTAATATATGTGCTGCCATAGCAAGCACTGGTAAGGTTCTTTATACCAGCTCTATTGCCTGTTAGCTCCTGCGATGTTTCACAATGACTTTTGGCTTCCTTGCATTGGATGATGACATACTTCTTTCACTCAGTGAACTTTGTTTCTGCCCACATTCTGAATTCTACTTGTATCATTAAAGACATGTCAGCCTCTGATCAGTTCTGAAAACTTGAACAGGCTGAACAGTTGATGTAATCATCTGGAGGAAAGAAGGCATGCTGACTTTTTGAGTTTCAGTGTTCTTGCACTGATTCTTCCTCATCTCTATGATCTTATTCACCTTCAACCTTAGAGGTTGCTGACCTTAGCACAGGATATTTTTCTTTTATGATATTTGATGATCTTTTTGGTTTGATTGTGGTGTAAGGCAGATGCAGTCAGCTGGCTTTGGTTTTGGAGGATTTTAGGGGGCCAATATTCATCTCCCAATTCCTAGACTGTGTTCTTTAACTCTGGGAAATTTATATTGGGTTTCGACTTTGTTCTCTGGCTCCTCAAAGTTTGGATTCTACTGCACTGAAGGCTGCAAAGTGTGGCAGCTGTGGCAGAGTGCTAGCAGATGCAGAAGTGCCTGCCTCCCTGTTGGCATTCACCCAATGGTGGAAGTGGTGGAGGCAAGACCACTTTGTGGGAGCCAGGGGACCCCTGCTGTGTGTGCTGTTGCACTGGAGGTGCAGGCTGGGGTGCTGGCCTGTGCAGGTTTGGGTGCCTTCTCTGTGACCCCCTAAGCAGCAGCAGTCACTCAACGCATATTAGGGTCTCTTTTTTGTGCACAACATTAGCACAAGGGCAAGTTGTTGGCAGAGTTGGTTCTATTGGTTCTGTGCCTACCATCGCTATCTCTTCAATGGGAGTTCAGGTGGGTTGAAGTGTGTGCTACAGTCCCATGTGCTGGTAGGGCAAGTACAGCAAAATCCACTCATGTAAACACACAGCAGCAAAGCGATGTAGGAAGTTTGTGTATAAAGAGCTGTAGTATGGAGAGGCAATGTAGAGGCTGGTGCATGCCTGAAGGGTCCACGTTGCTGCATCTCTTCACTCCTCAGGCATGGTCCACTGGCACAGAAACAAAGGTGTGGGCAGCTGAGAGTGCCCTGTAGGCAGGTGTGGCCAGGCTGGGGCCCTGGGAGAGGCAAGCAGACTAAGGAGTGCTGAGGTCAGACCAGCTTCATCTCATGTGCTAGAATGCCCAGCAGAGATCAGGTCTCAGAGAACTCTCTGAAAAGTGAGGCCCCAGCACAGCACAGCTGCTCTACAAAAACGTGGCCAGACTTCTTTTTTAAGCAAGTCTCCTTTTATTAAGAGGGAAACTCGCACACCTTATCTCTGCTGGGCAATCTTCACATGAGATGTGGCTGATCTGACCTCCACACTCCTAAAGTGCTAGGATAAAGTGTCTCATAAGACCAAGTAGAGCCTAGAGAGATAGCTGTGCCTGCCCTCTGAGCTTCACATCAGCTGGCTTCCTGCTCCATCACTTTGCTTGTCTCCTGGGGGCTCTACCCCAGAGAGATGTGAGTTAGCCATCACTTAGTGTAATTAGCCCAGGATGGAGGGTCTGTGCTGTGGGCCCAAGCCAGGGTTCCCTGTCTCGTGATAAGCCATGGGGGGTATGTGGTATCCACAAGAGATGGACTGCCTTGTTCCTTGGGTCAACTGCAGCTTGTTAGAGTTATCAATATGGCACTTATAGTTTTTGCTTTCTTGATATTCTGAAGGTAACAAGGGCAGATCCACTGCAGAGGCAGTGGCAGAGAGGATTTCAGTCGATCTGTGAAGCTCTGTCCAAGGAATTGCCAAGTTGCTACTGGCTTGATGGCTTCAGTGGGGCCTGGATAAAGATCCAAGCTGGGAGGACCTGCTCATCGAGGAGATATGGAAACCAGCACCCACGTAACGGTTCAGCCACTTTCCTATAAGGCTGCTGTGGTATACTGGGGGTCCACTCCAGTCCCTAATTGCCTTATATCTTCCAGTGCCTCAAGGTATCACTAGCGAAGCCTGCAAAAAGGCAGAGATAATAGCCTGCCTCTTCCTCTGGGACCTCTGTACCACTGAGGTACAATCCTGTTGCCAATCTGGACACAACTATGGGAGGTGGCTGGAGACAAGTTCAGAAGTCTTGTCTAGTCAGGAGGAACAAGAACAGAGACTTGCTTTAAAAAAAGTCTGGCCATGTTTCTGTAGAGCAGCTGTGCTGTGCTGGGGGTTCACTTCAGCCCCTGGTTGCCTCAGACACTCTGAAGTCCCAAGGTTGAAATGGCTGAGTCGCCTAAACAGCAAAGATGACAGTCTGGTCTTCCCCTTGGAAGCTCTGACTCAGGGAGGCCTGAATCATCTGTCAGCCAGAGAACAGCAGTGAAGGCAGCCAGAAACCCTGTTGAATGGCTTTACCCAGTGATTAGAAATGTGTTTGGGGACTGACTTAAACAAGGGTCTGGCCATGTTTTTGCGAGGTGGCTCTGCTGTGCTGAGCTACCACTTACACCCCTGGTCAGCTTGGGTTCTACAAAGCCCTCAGGCCAGAACCTAGTCATCCAAACAGCAAAGTTGGTGGCCCGCCCCTCTCTGTGGGAGCTCTGTCTAAGGAATGTTTCAAATCTCCATTGACCAGAGAACACCTGTGAGAGTAGCAGTAAGCCCCAGGTGGGAGGTCCTGTTCAGTAAGAAGGAACAGGATCAGGAGCCTGCTTTCAGAAGCAGTCTGGCCATGATTTGGTAAAGCAGCTGTGCTGTGCTGTGGGAACTCTTCTGCCCCTGGTGGGTTTGTACTCTCCAATGCCCTTAGCTGGAATAATTAAGTTCCTCCAACAGGAAAGATGACAGCCTGCCCTGTCTTTTCTCTCACAGTTTATCTTGTGTGATGGAGCTGAAATTTTAGGCTGTTAATTTTTACAATAAGCATTACAGTTGTTCAGAAAGAATCTTGCTGTTCTCTTTCAGTTTAGATGTATGAGAATTCATTGTCTCCTGTAAATAAACCTGTTCAGGTTTTGTTCTCTGAAAAGAAGTCTTTTTCTGCTCTCTGGCTTTGGTCACATTCATGTAGACCAGTAGCCAGTCTAAAATGACATGATTGAATTTCCATTTCCAGTGTTTCCTAGTTGTGTCTTACATTCTCCAATTCAGAACTGACCATTTTATTCTTCGTTGTCAAAATGCTAAGCTGTCCACTGTCCTTAAAATACCATCTTTGTTCATTCTTCTTTATCCAATTTTATAGGTTTTAGAATATTAGCATTTTTTCCTTTCACACTTTCAATGTCCTCCAAAAATTTCTTTGCCCTTAGTGGGTTCTCCTGTTTTATTGTGTCTAGTTCCAGTCTAAGCATGGCAATTTTCCCCCACAACATGCTAATTTCATGCAAGAGATCTTTTTTTTTTTCTTATGGCTAAGAGAACTCTAAGTCAACAAAAGAACACTTTAGTTAGCATACAATAGAATAACATATCATAATTTCCTCTGAATTTAAACCATAACATGTTTATTTGTATAATGAAAGAATTCCCATGGTTAATATGTAACTGAAAAAAAGTTGGACAAAACTTGAAACCAGTGTAAATTCAAGAAAGTTTCAATATTGATTTAAATACCATGAAAAATAAATCACTAGAGGATTTTAAAGAATTTCGGAGTTGGAAAAGCCTTTCTCTGAATTACAAAATAGCCATAGGCATAAAATATAAGATTAATACGTTTGACTACGTTTTAAAAATTGGATTTACACTCTAATATCTATTCTATAAACCACACCATTGTAAGAACCTTAGGTATGCATACATTTGGAAAGAAGCAATTCCTCAAAGTTTTTAAGTCTCTTTTTCTGAAGAAAGCTTTATCAATATATGACTTTTCTAATACTGTTATAGTCAGTTATAAGAATTACATTTATTCATAACTGTTAAATCTAAGTATCATATCCTTCTATATTTACACATCTGCATCTAAGCATTGTGCTTCTACATACAACTCTGAACTCATTTACGATCAGGATTCTTAGAGAAATAAGAAAATCTATGTGGCTGGGTACTGTGGTTCACACATGTAATCCCAGCACAGTGTAAGGTTCAGTGTTGTATGTAGCACTAAACTTCTACATGTGGCCGTGTGCAGTGGCTCACACCTATAATCCCAGCTCCTGAAGCAGGTGGATTACGAGGAAAGAAGTTCAAGACAAGTGTGGCCAACATAGGGAAACCTCATCTCTACTAAAAATTAAAAAATTAGCCAAGTATAGTGCTGTGCACCTGTAATCCCAGCTACTCAAAAGGTTTAGGTAGGAGAAACACGTGAACCAGGAGGTCGAGGTTGCCACCGATTCAACTGAAAGGGAGGGGGCTGAGACAGGAAACTAGACGATCTGGCTTGATGGGTACCACCCCCACAAGACAAGAAATCTGAAACACTCTGTATTAGGAGTTTCACCATAAGTGCAGCTTGACCCGGGATGGTCCAGCTCAGTGGGGGGAAGGGCGTCCCCCACTACTAAGGCAGTGTGCCACTACCAATGCAGTTCATGCAGTAGATGGGCAGAGCCTGTGGCAGCTCAGCATTACCTCTGCTAACAGACTGTGACTAGACTACTCTGCGCTGGACAGGGCATCTATGAAAAAATGCAGCAGCACGACAGGAACATATAAATAAAGCTGACCTTTCTAGGACAGAGCACCTGGGAAAACAGGAGGTTATGAGTTCAGCTGCAGTAGACTTAAATGTATCAGCCCAGCACCTCTGCAAAAAACAACAGAACTCCCAGCACAGCGCGTGAGCTCTTATAAGGGACAGACTGTCTCCTCAAGCAACTCTCTGAGCCCCATATACCCAAAAAGACACCTCATAAAGGAAAGCTCAGGCCAACATCTGGTGGGTACCCTTCTGGGATGAGGACAGTAGAGGGAGAAGCCAGCAGCAACCCTGGCTGTTCTGCAGCCCCTGCAGGCGATCCCGAGGTGAGTGTGATCTGGAGTGGATCCCCAGTGGTTCTGCAGCAGAGGGGCCTGACTGTTAGAAGGAAAACTAAGAAGCAGAAATAAATAGCTTCAACATCAACAAAAAGGATGTCCACTTAGAGACCCCACCTGAAAGTCACCAACTACAAAGATCACAGGTAGATAAAGCCACTAAGAGGGGAAGAAACCAGCATAAAAAAGAAGAAAACACTAATAACCAGAAGGCCTCTCCTCCTCCAAGGGATTATAACTCCTCACCAGCTAGGGATCAAAGATAGGTGGAGAATGAATCTGATGAACTGACAGGAACAGGTTTCAGAAAGTGGGTAAAAACAAACTTCTCAGAGCTAAAAGAACATGTGCTGACCCAATGCAAAAAAATTAAGAACTTAGATGAAAGGTTAGATGAGATGCTGACTAGAATAAACAGCTTAGAGAAGAATAGAAATGACTTGATGGAGCTGAAAAACAGCACAACAACTTCATGAAGCATCAAGTCTTAATAGCTGAATGGACCAAGCAGAAGAAAGAATATAAGAGATTGAAGATCAACACAATGAAATAAAATGAGAAGGCAAGAATAGGGTGAAAAGAAATGAACAAAGCCTCCAAGAAATATGAAATTCTGTGAAAAGACGTAATCTACGTTTGATAAGCATACGTGAATGTGACAGAGAGAATGAATGCAGGTTGGAAAACACTCTTCAGGATATTATCCAGGAGAACTTCCCCAACCTAGTGAGGCAGGCCACCATTGAAGTCCAGAAAGTACAGAGAACACCACAAAGATATACCTAAAGAAGAGCAACCTCAAGGCACATAATCATCAGATTCACCAGTGTTAAAATGAAGGAAAAAATGCTAAGGGCAACAAGAGACAAAGGGAAGCCCACCAGACTCACAGCAGATCTCTCCACACAAACTCTACAAGTGAGAAGAGAGTGGGGGCCAATAGTCAGCATCCTTAGAGAAAAGAACTGTCAACCTAGAATATGATATCCAGCCAAATTAAGCTTCACATTCGAAGGAGAAAGAAAATCCTTTATGAACAAGCAACTACTGAGAGATTTTCTCACCACCAGGCCTGCCTTACAAGAGCTCCTGTAAGAAGCACTAATCAAGGAAAGGAACAATCAGTAACAGCCACTCCAAAAATGTACCAAATGGTAAAGACCATAGATACAATGAAGAAAATTTGTCAACTAAAGGACAAAACAGGCAGCTAGCATCAAAATGGCAGTATCAAATTCACACATAACAGTATTAAACTTAAATGTAAATGGACTAAATGCCCCTATCAAAAACACAGACTGCCAAATTGGATAAAAAGTCAAAAGCGGCCCTGTGTGGTGGCTCAAGCCTGCAATCCCAGCACTTTGGGATGCCAAGGTGGGTGGATCACGAGGTCAAGAGATCGAGACCATCCTGGTCAACATGGTGAAACCCTGTCTCTACTAAAAATACAAACAATTAGCTGGGCATGGTGGCACGCGCCTGTAATCCCAGCTACTCAGGAGGCTGAGGCAGGAGAATTGCCTGAACTCAGGAGGTGGAGGTTGCGGTGAGCCGAGATCGCGCCATTGCACTCCAGCCTGGGTAACAAGAGTGAGACTCTATCTCAAAAAAAAAAAAAAAAAAATCAAAACCCATCTGTGTGTTGTATTTGGGAAGCCCATCTCATGTGCAAGGACATGTGTAGGCTAAAAATGAAGGGATGGAGGAAGACATATCAAGTAAATGGAGAGGAAAAAAAAAAAAAAAAAGCAGGAGCTGCAATCCTAGTCTCTGATAAAATGGACTTTAAACCAACAAAGATCAAAAGACACAAAGAAGGGCATTACATAATGGTAAAAGGATCAATGCAACAAGAAGACCTAATGATCCTAAACATATACACACACAATACAGGAACACCCGGGTAGCACCCAGGTACATAAAGCAAGTTCTTAATGACCTACAAAGAGACTTAGACTCCCACACAGTAATAGTGGGAGACTTTAACACTCTATTGTTAATATCAGACATATCAACGAGACAGAAAATTAACAAGGATGTCCAGGACTTGAACTCAGATCTGGACCAAGCAGACCTAATGGACATCTACAGAAATATCCACCCCAAATCCACAGAATATACGTTCTGCTCAGAAGCTGGTTTTTTGAAAGGATCAACAAAATAGACTACTAGCAGAGTTAATTAAATAGAAAAGGGAAAAGAATCATATAGATGCAACAAAAACTGACAAAGGGGATATCACCACTAATTCTACAGAAATTCAAACTACAATCAGAGATTACTACAAATACTTCTATGCACATAAACCAGTAAACCTGGAAAAAAAGGATAAATTCCTGGACACTTACACCTCCCAAACCTAAACCAGGAACAAGTTGAAACCTTGAACAGACCAATAACAAGGACTGAAGTTGAGGCAGCAATTAATAGCCTACCAACCAAAAACAGTACAGGCCCAGAGGTGTTCACAGCTGAATTCTACCAGACATACAAAGAGGAGCTAGGACCATTCATTCTGAAACTAACCCAAACAATATACAAAGAAGGAATCCTTCCTAAATCATTTTATGAGACCATCATCATCCTGATACAAAAACCCGGCAGAGACTCAAAACAAAACAAAAAAAAATGGTCAGGCCAATCTCCATGATGAACACAGATGCTAAAATCTTCAATAACATACTGTCAAACGGATTGCAGCAGCACATCAAAAAGCTTCTCCATCATGATCAAGTAGGCTTCACTCTGGGGCTGCAAGGCTGGTTCAACATATGCAAGTCTATAAATGTAAACCACCACATAAACAGAACCAAAGACAAAAACCACATAATTTTCTCAATAGATGCAGAGAAGGCCTTTGACAAAATTCAACAGCTCTTCATGTTTAAAACAAAACAAAACAAAACTCTCAATAAACTAGGTATTGATAGAATGTATCACAAAATGATAAAAGCTATATATGACAAACCTACAGCCAATATCATACTGAACGGGCAAAAGCTGGAAGAATTCCCTTTGAAATCAGGCACTAGACAAGGATGCCCTCTCTTACCACTCTTATTCAGCATAGTATTGGAAGTTCTAGTCAAAGCAATCAACCAAGAAAAAGAAATGAAGTGTAATCAATTAGGAAAGAAAGAAGTCAAACTGTCTCTATTTGTAGATGACATGATTGTATATCTAAAAGTCCCCATCGTCTCTGCCCAAAATCTTCTCAAACTGATAAGCAACTTCCACAAAATCTCAGAATACAAAATAATATGCAGAAATCACAAGCATTCGTATATACCAATCACAGGCAAACAGAGAGCCAAATCAAGAAGGAACTCCCATTCACAATTACTACAAAGAGAATAAAATACCTAGGAATATAACTAATAAAGGATGTAAAGGACCTCTTCAAGGAGAACAACAAACGAAATAAGAGAGGAGACAAACAGATGGAGAAACATTCCATGCTCACGGTTAGGAAGAATCAATAGGTCAAAATGGTCATACTGCCCAAAGTAATCTATAGATTCACTGCTATCCCCATCAAGCTTCCAATGACCTTCTTCACATAACTGGAAAAAGCCACTTTAAACTTTATATGGAATCACAAGAGACCCCACATAGCTAAAACAATCCTGAGAAAAAAGAACAAAGCTGGAGGCATCACACTGCCAGACTTCAAACTATATAGAGGCTACAGTAATCAAAACAGCATGCCACTGGTACCAAAACAGAGACATAAACCAATGGAACAGAACAAAGACCCCGGAACACACATCTAAAGCACCACACATCTAGAACCATCCGGTCTTTGACAAACCTGGCAAAAACAACAACGGGGAAAGGACTCCATGTTTAATAAGTGGTGTTGGGAAAACTGGCTAGCAATGTGCAGAAAGCAGAAACTGGACCCCTATTTGTCACCTTACACTAAAACTAACTCAAGAAGGATCAAAGATTTAAACATAAAACCTCACATGATAAAAACACTAGAAGAAAACAGGCAAAACCATCCTGGACATAGGCATAGGCAAGGATTTCATGACTAAAACACCAAAAGCAATGGCAATAAAATCCAGGATAGACAAATGGGATCTTATTAAACTCCAGAGCTTCTGTACAGCAGAAGAAACCAGCATTGCATGAATCAGCAATCAAGAGAATGGGAAAAAATGTTTGCAATCTACCCATCTGACAAAGGGCTAATATCCAGAATCAACAAAGACCTAAAACAGATACACAAGAAAAAAAAAAAACCCCATTCAAAGTGGGAGAAGGATATGAACAGACACTTTTCAAAAGAGGACATATTTGAGGCCAACAAACACATGAAAAAATGCTCATCATCACTGGTCATTAGAGAAATGCAAATCAAAACCACACTGAGATATCATCTCATGCCAGTTAGAATGTTGATCTTTAAAAAATCGGAGACAACAGATGCTGGAAACGATGTGGAGAAATAGGAATACTCTTACACAGTTGGTGGGAGTGTAAAATAATTCAGCCATTGTGGAAGACAGTGTGGAAATTTCTCAAGGATCTAGGAATAGAAATTCCATTTGACCAAGCAATCCCACTATTGGGTATATACCCAAAGAACTATAAATTGTTCTACTATAAAGACACATGCACACATATGTTGATAGCAGCCTGTGTACAATAGCAAAGACCTGGAACCAACCCAAATGCCCATCAATGATAGACTGGACAAAGAAAATATGGTACATATACACCATGGAATACTACACATTCATAAAAAATGATGAGTTCGTGTCCTTTGTAGAGACTTGGATGAATCTGGAAACCAACATCTCAACAAACTGACACAAGAACAGAAAGGCAAACACCGTATGTTCTCACTCATAGGTGGGTGTTGAACAACAAGAACACATGGACTCAGGGAGAGGAACATCACACACTGGGGGCAGTTGGGAGGGGTAGGGGAGAGACAGTGGAGGGGGGAAGGTGGGAAGGGCTAACATGGGAAGAAATGCCAGATATAATATGCACCTAAAATAAAATAAAGAATAAAAAAAAAATAGAAAAAGTCACGAGGGGCCGGGCACGGTGGCTAGTGGCTGAAATCCCAACACTTTGTGAGACCAAGGCAGGCAGATCACCTGAATTCAGGAGGTTGATACCAGCCTGGCCAACATGGGGAAACCCTGTCCCTACTAAAAATACAAAAATTAGCTTGGCATGCTGGCATGCACCTGTAATCCCAGCTACTCAGAAGGCTGGGGCAGAAGAATCACTTGAACCCAGGAGGCGGAGGTTGTAATGAGCCAAGACTGCACCACTGAACTCCAGCCTAGGTGACAGAGCAAGACTCCATTTCAAAAAAAGAAAAAAAAGTAACGAGAAAAGATTGAGGACTGAGCCCTAGGAAACAACAATGTGCAAAAGGAGAAAGTTGAGAAGCAAGTAAACAGACCATGACAAAAGGACTAGAAAGGCAGGAGGCCTGAGGGAGTGAGGTCCTTCAGCGGGCTAATTGAAGATGCTATTAGGGAGGAGATGCCCTCCATTTGGTTTAATATTGCTGCCAGATTACATAAAATGAGGTGTTAGAAAAAATCCCTAGATTTATTACAGAGAAACGTTAAGTGATAACCTTGAGAACAATAACCTTGAGGAGCGTTGAATTTGAAGACTTACTGGCATGAGATCAAGACTGAATGGAAAGAAAATCTGAGTTCATGAGTGTAGATAGTTCTTTGAAAGAGATCATAATTGGGAGTCAGTCATGGAAATGTGATAGGCAAGAAACAGTAGTTTTCAAATTTTATATAGCAATGATATATTTTAAAGGTTATAAAAATTATACACTTATAGTGTTAAAAAATCCTAGACTGAGGTATTAAATTCTTAAAATTATAGAACTAAAAGACCCCTTGAACATTTCTAAATTACAAAAGCTGGTTATCATATTCATGCTTACACATAAAGACCAAGGAATACTAAAAGTTTCAAAGAGAGTATTTCTTGCTTGATAAAAATCATCCAATTCTAGGATAGTTGATACTCATCAAATATACAAAGTAATAATCACAGAAAAATACTGAATGCTATTAACAGGAATAAAATAGAAGAAAAGCAGAAAAAAATCATATTTTATAAATGAAATGTTAAAAATTATATGAAGTTACTGTTGAAAAATGTGGTGAGGTGACTACTTAAATATATCCTTATTTCAAAGGAAGAAGAATGCCACACATGCAGAGCACTTTTACCAATCAGATTCACTGCATTAGCAGCACCTTCCTTTTAGCACAAGGATCAGCAAATTAGCACTTGTGGGCCAAATCCAGCCCACTGCCTGTTTTTCTAAGTAAAGTATTTTGGAGCACAGCCATGCTTATTCACTTTATAGTCCGTAGAGTCCATTAGCTGGCTGTGATGTTGCACACCTGTGGTCCCAGCTAGTAGAGAGGCTGAGATGGGAGGATCACTAGAGCCCAGAAAGTCAAGACTGCAGTCAGCCATGATCATGCAATTGCACTCCAGCCTGGGAGACAGAGTGAGACCCTGTCTCAAAAAAATAAATGTATATAGCCCACAAAGCCAAAAATACTTACTAACTGAGTCTTTGCAGAAAAAGCTGGCCAGCTCCTGGTTTAGTGGATCAAAGATCCTTTGATGTATTTTCATAAAAGTTTTACCCAATGTACTGAAATGTTTATATTAAATATAGATTTCTAACTAGTTTTCCCATCCCGTCCCTAAATTCTAAGTATAATCCTGGTACTCACTCCCAAGTTTATGTTAAATGCTAGCCTATACAAAAAATACTCTTTCTCTTACTTTCTTCTTTTTGTTATTTACATGTTGCTTTGTTTCAAGAAAGAATACAAAAATGCCCTACTAAAGGGATTCTGTTTGTTCACATGCTGCAAGAGGGGAAAAACACAAAGCACATTTTACAGAAAATAATTTGTTACAAGTCAGAACTAAGACATGAAGCCAAGCAGGGCACTCCAGGACTGAATCTGCTGGCTTCTTTAATAGGCTTCTTGCTCTCTTTCTTTCCTGGCAGCTGTGAGTCCCACAGGTAATAGAGTGTCAGTCCCTAAGAGAAACACAACTCCGACATTCATCTTTATCTATTAAGTTCATCTGTCCCAATTCTGTGGATGCTGACTTTCAGTCATTGATGATGATACACATGGACATTTATCATCAACTTTCAGATTCTTGGATCTTTGACAATTCTTATTATTAAGAGTCAAACTAGTAGGATGCAAGTTATAAATGCTGATTATCCAAATACCTACTCAAAATACCCTGTATGAATATTCCATTAAATATGCATAGAAAAAAATCAGTCATTCCTGCTACTGTTTACTCTTCTGTATTCACCAGAAAATTTCCTATTCCTTCCGCATGTCCAGGTTAAATGCTAGGGTACAATCTGGAAACCAGTGCATCATCTGAGCTTTCTCTCTATCCCCCAAACTTTTCTTATTCGATTATCACTAAATCATATTAACTATACCTCTCTTCTGTCTCTGCTTTATAGTCCCACTGCCATTTGGGACATAAACATTTAGAAAATGGCTTTTATTTAAATAAAAATGGCCAACTATTAATGTTATTTCTTACATAAAAAAAACTTAAGCAAAACAAATGAAAAAGACATAATACCACAAAAAAGGCCAACATTTTTAAATGAGAAACTAAGATTCCTAAGTTTCTTTTTTTTCACCATGCATGGGTGAAAACCTCTCACTACACTGACACTAGTTCAAGGATGTGTGACAAGGAAACTATAGCTGACTACTACTGCAAAAGCTTCCTTTGTCTCCTGGTTTCTTTACATGGTTACCTTCCATCAATCCTTTATGAGGGGTCAGCAAACTACAGGCCACAGGCCAAATCCAGTCTGCCTTATGGCTTTGTAAATAAAGTTTTCTTGGATCTCAGTCATGCCTATTTGCTTACATGTTATCCGTGGTGGTTTTCACACTACAACAGCAGGGTTAACTAGACACAACAGAGACCACATAGTCTAAAATATTTCCCACCTCATCCTTTACAAGAAAAGTTTGCTAACCACTTTTACACCATAACCAGAATGCCTTAATACTCAAATTTAATCTTGTGACTCCCTTACTCAAATTTCTCCAATGAGCCTCTGTAGCAAACACTGCTGGCTCCCTACCAATAGCCTTTCCTTATTCTTTCTTGCCTAAGAAACACAAGTCTATTGGGATGTTTATTATCCCAATTCCCCTCCTCAGCTTCAGAAAGAGAAATGAGTATTCTAAGCTAATCACGTATCTGCTTTCCCAGTGCCTGGTTTTGGGATGTGCATGTGGTTTGACCCATCCAATGAAATGTTACAGGAAGCCCCTTGCATGCTTCTAAGTTTTCTACCCATTTAAAAGACACTGTGAAGAAAAGCAGCCCTTGCGATGTTGTGTTGTGAGAACAAGATGTTTGGAGCTGTTGCGGATTAGCCAACTATGAAAGGAGACATAATAAAACACTGCCAACAACACAGCTGAAAGAGGGACAAGTGGGATCCTGGGATATCACTGAACAACCCAAACAACTCTGATTCCTACTGTTTTAGCCACTGCTCATCTAGTATGTGCAGTCCAAAGCATTCTACTGGTAAAATGCCCATGGCCCACCAGATAAGAGCTATTCATTTCATTCATTCATTCATTCATTCATTCATTCATTCCTTTATTTATGGAGATAAAGTCTTACCCTTTTGCCTAGGCTGGTGTGCAGTGGCACAACAGCTCACTGCAACCTCTAGCTCCCAGGTTCAAGTGATTCTTGTGCCTCAGTCTCCCAATTAGCTGGGATTACACATGCTGGCTACCACACTCGGCTAATTTTTGTATTTTTAGTAGAGATGGGGTTCCACCATGATGACCAAGGCTGAACACCTACTCGTTTCTATAGTATTAAAAAGTCTATTATAAACTTGCCTTAGCTGAGTATTCACCTCACTCCCAACCTCTCATATCTCACACTTTTGGTACTAGCAAAAGTGAACTGCTCACAAACCCTGCAAAGCTCACTCAAGCATCTTGTCTTCTGCACTTGCTGCTCTTCCTCCCAGAGGGAATCGTGTTAGAAGTTCCTTCCGGCAGACACACAATCTTGTTACATCTTCCTTCTGTCAATCATCATTCTTCTGCTTCTTTACCTTGAAACATTCTACTCAGTCTGCATGCTTACCTTCAATCCTACCTACCTTTATTCAAAAAGCTTTCATTCCTCATCAGTTATGTCTGGCACATAATCAATATAATAAATAATCATAATTATAAGTTTCCAGTGGGCATCCAGCACACAGCAAGCCCTGATTAAAGTAGCAAAATAATAAAAAATGATAATCATAATAATGAGCTCCTCTCTGTTTGTATTTTTATTTGTGTTCTGTAGCATTAGAAAAAAATGTATCTAAAAAACATTTCATAGTTATTTGTTAAGCGGACAAGTTAAAACATAAATAAAAATGGTTTTTTTGTCAATTCTGTTGAAAAAGCACAGAAATGAAATAGAGACAATTGTGTTATGAGCACCTTAAAGATCAAAATTACATCAATTTCATCTTTGTCTCCTTGTTATCAAAAGCTCTCTGATAAATAGATGGCTAAATTAAAGGTGTCCTTATACAATCTGGATTGTACAATGTATTAGGTGTCCACATCCAGGTAGCATACTAGCAGTTTTGTTATTGTGAAACATTTTCTACTTTTATTATCATCTGCTGAGCCTAGAGTTGGGCAATTTGTATATTTATTATGACAATCTTTTGATGAATGGTAGCCGAGCATCTTGTTCTAACAAAATTACTGTTATCATGACAATTAACCCACAGATAGAAGAACACATCTTGTTCCAACAAAGTAAATATATCTCTTTTCATTTCAAATTAGGAGAAGTGAAGTCACCAATAGTGAGACCTTGCTGGTACAAGCATAGGTTTCCTGACCAGTGCCTCACAGATTGGTACCAGTCCATGGCCTATTAAGAACCTCACTACACAGGAGGAAGTGAGCAGGAGGCAAACCAAGGAAGTGTCATTTGTATTTACAGCCACACCCCTGGCTCATCTTACTGCCTGAGCTCTGCCTCCTGTTAGATCAGGGACAGCATTAGATCCTCACTGAAGCATGAACCTTGTTGTGAACTGCCCATATGAGGAATCTAGATCATGTGCTGCTTACAAGAATCTAATGTCATATGATCTGTCACTGTCGCCCTTTGTCCCAAGATCAGACCATCTATTTGTAGGAAAAGAAGCTCAGAGCTCCCACTGATTCTACATTACGGTAAGTTGCTAATTATTTCATTATATATTACAATGTATTAATAGTATAAAGTAGCAAAATAAATGTAATGTGATTGAATAATCCTGAAACCACCTCAACCTTTCCCTAGTCCATGGAATAACTGTCTTCCACAAAACCGGTCCCTGGTGCCAAAAAGCCTGGTGACAACTGGCCTAAAGTAACTCACTATCAGAAGTCTTACCTGGATTGCTGTTTTCAGAAAACTTTTTTGACTTCTGTTTTTCTTTGTAGTCCGAAAGTAATTGGCAAATTCTGTGTATAAAAATGTAATAAATAAAAAGACTTTTAATACTGAGATAAAAAAATACTTACCAAATGTGAAATGCTTAGAGTAATTCAAACAATATCAGAATATCAGAACTTAACAATATTATTCCATCCACCTATGTGTACATTCTACAAACTTATCATAAACAAGAAAAAGAGTAAAGTGAAATAGTCAGAAATCAAGGGCACTATGACCCAGTAAGTTAACTCGCATTAGTCTGACATAATGTGTACCAACTCTGCATAAGTCCTAGCTGCATAATGAACAGCTATTTGTTCTTGGACAAGTTGCTCCTCTTGGGCTCAATGTCATCTTCTACAAAATAAGAACTTTGCTGTCTTATTTCACTAGATTGTTATAAAGATTTAACAAGATAACATTTTTTAAAAGCTCACAGAAATATTAAAGCAATGGAATAATCTGTTCCTAAATTTTATCACTGAAATCATGTTGGAATTTCAAATAAAACCCAATCTGTATTTTGTGCATACGTTCCAATATGAAAAGGTTGCTGTTTTCAGGAAATGTTATTAAGTCCTAATTTTGCTTATTAGTTGTCCTACTCTTTGTGGCTCATAGTTCAGAGCATCTCAACTATTTCACAGTTTGTAACTAAATTTATTGATAAATAACTCCTTAAAGTAGATGACATGATTGTCCACTATTATGGAGTCTATCAATCACACTAAGGATAGAAAAACCAATGGACGTTAAGACCTGGCTGGGACCAATGATCCTTCCCTATAGACTCAAACTCTCAAACAGCAGATGTTTGTCAGGATGATGCTTTATATCCATGTTCATCTCCAGCTGACATGAGAGACCAAAACCCTACTTTCATTTATTTTTAGGTTCCATGAAGAAGTTGCAAGATACATACTAACAACATATTTTGCACACAACACCACACACATTATTCAGTTCCAGTGTTATCTCATAGACCACCTTACATGACTATTTTTGCAGTACAAATAACAACTTCAATATTTTGGTGACACCCATTTTGCTTTGAATCACTCTGTTGCATTATAGCTAGTCAGCAAACAGTCAAATGACCTTCCACTGACTGTGCAAAATATGGAATGCTTCAAAAATCTGTGTGGCCTCCTTATGCAGGAAGCCATGCTATTTTTCTCTTTATTGTTTCAATTTGAGAATGGGTACTGCTGAAGCAAACAGAAAGTTCTACTTTTACACGTGATTAGAAAGAACTTACAGAGTACCTACATAAATTGGTTATGAGTAACATATAAGCAGGGAATAATACACTGCGGAAGGCCGCAGGAGGCCTCTGAGGAGGAAGGCCTCTTCATGCCTCATGTTCCAGTGCAGGGTGACCTTGGCTCTGTTACCATAAACATTGTGCTCAAGGCTATAAAAACTCTTCGTAGAACTATGATGTAGCCAGACTTGTGGGCTCCTTGTAAGGTCTGTGTTCCATCAGCTGTACTTAGATAACAAGCTAAAGATAACCACATGTTCTTCTTTTGTGAAACCCCCAAACTGCCACTGTTATCAATCCTTAGAATGACACACCACTTCCCGTTCACTGATTCAGTTCTGGCTCACTGGTTCACTCCACCATCATCCTCTCCCCACCATTACTCCACCCCTACCCTGTAGATCAAAGTGATTGTAACCAATAAATAGAGTGGATGGTCAGAGCTCAGGGCCTTCACTGTCACCTCCAAAGTAATAAGTGATGGCCCTCTGGTCCCATCATCTCTCTTCATCTTTCTTTTTCTCATTCCTTTGTTGCCACCAAACTCAGGGTACCCACAGGTGATGTAGGGGTGGCTCCCTACATTCTGGTGCCCAATGTGGGGCTCATGGAGCCCTACATTCTGGCACCCAACGTGTGGGGCTTATGGATCCCTATGTTCTGGCACCCAGTGTGCAGGGCTCATGGATTCCCTCCATTCAGTGATGAGACATGGACAAGGTATGGCTCTGTTAAGTCCAACTAACCTACTTGAGATTCTGAGAATTCTCTTCAATAGCTTCCTGTGAGGTAGAATTTGAAAATATTTTTAAATATTGAGGTAGAGTTGCAAGTAGCTTGGGCAATTTTCATTATTATTTAAAACAGCTCAGTCAAGGGGCCAATCACAACTGGGAGTCCGCCGCTTCTGGGAAGGTAAATATGGGATTTTCTACTGCCTCAGGTATTATACAGGATATAAAGGTGCATGAGGGTACAGAACTGGTAGCAAAGAAGAAAGAAACACTCATCTCTTCCTGCCACATTATTTCAACCTATCTGACCATTTAGAACAAGCCCAATGAATATCTGCTACAGAAAAGACCAACAAAGGCCTGAAAGGATCTCTTACCATGAAGGTCTCAGCTAAGTCTAGGCTGAATATGGGGGAGATGGTCAATTAGCTCATTTTGTGTGTGGATAAAGTCACATTGCCAGAGAATGGTGCTGGTGCTTTGGGAATAATGGCTGAGCATATAAGCATAGGTATGTGAATTTAAAAAACGCTGTAACTTCAACATCTTTGTATGAATCACCATGAAGACCTGAGGGATCTGAATCAGTAAGGGCATCTTGGTGTCAAAGATCAACCATTACCAGGCAGCAGGACCAGTTTCAGGGGCAAAAACGCAACAGAATCAACAGAAACAACAGAGTGATTGGAGTGCCCTTTGTTTCTAGTCCTTCTGATTTGATAAAAGGGATTGTCTTCCTTGGATTTAGTAAATCCCTTTGGTTCTTGAAAAATTCAAAGAGTATGGAAGAGATAGTCTTCAGAAGACAGTAAATGACTTTCTGCTAAACTGGACATTTCAAGACCCAAATAACTAATCAAAAAAAGAAAAAAAGAAAGATGTGACACTATTTTTTATCTCATTCATAGGTGTTATACTTGGATGAAATGAACAATGTTGGAATCTGTAAACATAAAGGTCTTACAAGTCCTGAGATAAAGAATCCTGCACACACTGGTACTTCTAACCGGTCTACCTTTTGCTTGATTTCTAGCTGATGCAGGGGACTAACTCATTGCCACTTTAAAACTACCCAAACCAAACTACTACATCTCACTTGATATATAAGATACAGTTGTTGTAATTATTTTAAGCCTTAATTTAGTGTTAACTAGACTTTTCATGTAAACACTTACATATTATGTTGACTAGACACAGCATAATCCCTGGCAGTTTTTCCAGATTTATCTTGACAAAATGCATCAATATCTTGATCAAGTAGAAGGCCAACCATACTTGCTGATCCACAACATACGGCAAGTATAAGCACAGTCCTAAAATGACAGAGATGTAATTTTTCCCTAACTGTAATAAAGTTGTAAGCTAATCTGGCATACTTTACCCATTTAGTATCTTGCCTGTCAATGCAGAATTAAACATTTGCATGCACTAAAAGACATAAGCATCTTGGGGGCTCAAGTGTTAATCTCTGTAAAATACCACCAAAGTTAAAAGGAAGGGACAAAAAGAAAACCTCTTATCTCAGTGGGTGTTAAATAGTAGAAGCTGCTAATTTAAAGGCCTTTGATGGGCAAGAAACTATGCTAGGGCCACTTATCTGAAGTGAACAAAGATTTAAGTAAAGATTTCCTTCCCGCTTCCCGAGACTGATATACAGTAACAGAAAATCAGCTGTGGGGTCACATAAGAGCTATCTGCATGCTGAAAGCAGTAATATTAATAAGAATGGTGAAAACAGTAGTCATAATAGTTTCAGTTAATGATGCCAATAAGCGTGTGCTGGGCACTGAATTAAATGCCGCACACACACATCTTTCTTACTTATGCACAGGCAATTTTGAAGGAGATATTCTCCTCCTTTTCATATATGACAACACATTTGGTGGTAAATAACATTGCCAAGGTCACACACCTATCAAGTAAGAAAGCTAGGAATTAAACCCAGTCTTGTGTGAATCCGAAGCCTAGCTCTTTTCTCTTATCACCCACCTACACCTTGCCTTCATTAAAGGAACAGTGTACCCACTTAAAACTATCTCTACTTCCTCTCTCCATACCAATTAAAAATAAGGCCAGACACAGTGGCTCACACCTGTAATCCCAGCACTCTGGGAGGCCGAGGCAGGCGGATCACAAGGTAAAGAAATTGAGACCATCCTGACCAACACGGTGAAACCCAGTCTCTACTAAGAAATACAACAATTAGCTGGGCATGGTGAAGCGTGCTTATAATCTCAGCTACTCAGGAGGCCGATTCAGGAAAATTGCTTGAACCTGGGAGGTGGAGTTTGCAGTGAGCAGAGATTGTACCACTGCACTCCAGCCTGGTGCCTGGTGACAGAGCGAGACTCTGTCTCAAAAATAAACAAACAAACAAACAAACAAATAAATAAATAAATAATCAAAACATCAAAATACACTGGAATTAAAACAAAAGCTGATGAACTTACAGTATGTGGGAATAGCAATTAATTGTCTTGGAGGCATAAGCTAACATTAATATTCTTCAAAGAAAGCAACTCATCACAGAGTTATTCAAAAGACAAAATGATTATCAACTCCTATTTATGTTTAATAAAGTGTATTAGTGGAAAAGCATATAAGACATAGAGATTAAAAACTACTAGAAAGAGTTAAGTTCAATACTAAGTCATAAGTAAACTAAAAGTTAAAGTTCACACTTCATGAGACAAATATGAAATCCATTTAGCTAACATAAATCATATAACCAAAAATGTCACATAATAACATCAGTCAGTGTAGTAAGAGGAATCCCACTAAAACTGTTCTTTATGTTGCCCAGTCTAATTGTTTTTCTACTTAACTGATTTGTTGATCCTGATCACTATGTTGCAATAAGTTAATCTTATAAATGTTTATGACTTGAGTGACTGCTATCATTCTACAACACAGAGATTAAAAAAAATAACTATACCTTCCAAATTTATCAATTGCATTTACATTAGCTTTTTTCTTGATTAAAAATTTCATCATTTTCTCTTTTTGTCCATATACAGCAAGTGAAAGTGGCGTGAGGCCACACTGTAAAACAATAAAAGCAAAAATGATATTTGATTCAAAAAATTATGGACTTCTCAACTGAACTGGAAACTATATAAGATCCTATAAACTTACACTCATAGAAAGTAAACAAATTATAGTCACTTCCTTCTTACTCTTCGGTGCTTTCTCACACACTGCTCTTTCCCTTGGAGACACCTCTCTTCTGCCTCAACACATTAACTCTGATCATCTCAAAAACTCAGTTTAAACACTTACTGGTTCCAGGAATCTTTGCTTCTATGCCAGCGTTTGGCGTGGTATTATTGGATGATAATATTTTTTCCATCTAAACAAAGAGCTGTATCTTTTAGCTCTATATTCTCAAACTCTAAGACAAATTGTTGGGTATAAAGCAAGAATTTGTAAAATATTTCTTTAGTTTCATGTTTTACCAAAAGATCAAGCTCCAATGTGCAATAAATATTGCTACTAAGTCTCATACTGCCCATTTCAACAATTTTTCCAACATGTATTCATTTAAAATCAATTTGTATTTAAGTTTTCCAGATTGGTAACTAAATAAATAATCAGTTCACAGAACTAGTGAAACCAAATTTACAGAATCCCTATATGTAGTCTCAATAACTCCATGGTTTTCAGTGTTTAAAACTGCCATCCTGATTAAGCAAATGCTCTACAAACGTTTTATTTTTTATTATTTATTGTACTTTAGGTTCTGGGGTGCATGTGCAAATCATGCAGGATTGTTGCATAGTTACAAACATGGCAAGGTGGTTTGCTGCCTTCATCCCCCTACCTCCTCTATCTTTTATTTCTCCCCTCATTATCCCTCCCTACCCTCCCCATGCCCCTGCTGTCCCTCTCCTAGACCCCCTCAACCGACCACAGTCTCTGATGCTCCCCTCCCTGTGTCCATGTGTTCTCATTGTTCAACACCCACCTTTGAGTGATAATATGTGGTGTTTGGTTTCCTGTTCTTGTGTCTGTTTGCTAAAATGATGGTTTCCAGAGTCATCCATGTCCCTACGAAGGACATGAACTCATCATTTTTTATGGCTGCATAGTATTCCACGGTGTATATGTGCCACATTTTGTTTATCCAGTCTATAATTGATGGACATTTGGGTTGGTTCCAGGTCTTTGCTATTGTAAACAGTGCCACAATGATCATATGTGTGCATTTGTCTTTATAATAGAGCAATTTATAATTCTTTGGGTATATACCCAGTAATGAGATTGCTGGGTCAAATGGAATTTCTATTTCTAGGTCCTTGAGAAATTGCCACACTGTTTTCCACAATGGTTGAACTAATTTGCAATCCCACCAACAGTGCAAAAATGTTCCTATTTCTCTACATCCTATCCAGCATCTGTTGTCTCCAGGTTTTTTAAAGATCACCATTCTAACTGGTGTGAGATGGTATCTCAATGTGGTTTTGATTTGCATTTCTCTAATGACCAGTGCTGATGAGCATTTTTTAATACATTTGGTGGGCTCATATATGTCTTCTTTTGTAAAGTGTCTGTTCATATCCTTTGACCACTTTTGATTGGGTTTGTTTGTTTTCTTATAAATCTGTTTTATTTCTTCGCACATTCTGGATATTAGTCTTTTGTCAGATGGGCAGATTGCAAAATGTTTTTCCCATTCTGTTGGTTGCCAGTTCACTCTAATGATTGTTTCCTTTGCTGTACAGAAGCTCTGGAGTTTAATTAGATTCCATTTGTCTATTTTGGCTTTTGTTGCCATTGCTTTTGGTGTTTCAGCCATGAAGTCCTTGCCTACGCCTATGTCCTGAATGGTTTTGCCTAGGTTTTCTTCTAGGGTGTTTATGGTGTTAAGACTTATGTTTAGATTGTTAATCCATCTGGAATTAATTTTAGTGTAAGGTGTCAGGAAGGGGTCCAGTTTCTGCTTTCTGCACACTGCTAGCCAGTTTCCCCAATACCATTTAGAGAGATACTGGATAGTCTGTAATAAAGCTTCAATTGATCAAAGAAGTTTAGAACTTGCTACAATTCTAACTGAGAAAACTCTGATCTTACTAACAACTTACTGAGCTAAGCACTTGAATGGTAACAAAGAGACACAAAATCCTGAGAGGACCATCCTCTACTTATTGAAGACTACTCACTGCAAATTTCTAAAGACCTTCTGAATGGCAGTGAATAACTGATGTTAGGAGAAGGTATTATTCCGTAAGCTGATTGATACTGCCAATAATATTCATTTTAACATCCCAACCACAGAGATAAAAGTCAGATTAGGCCAGCAACGGTGGCACACACCTGTAATCCTAGCATTTTGAAAGCCTGAAGCAGGTGAATCACTTGAGCCCAGGAGTTCAAGACTGGCCTGGGCAACATGGCAAAAAACTCATCTCTACTTCAGAAAAAAAAAAAAATACTAAAACTGATGTTGAAGGACCACCTGAGCTTGGGGAGGTCAAGGCTGCAGGGAGCTGTGATCACACTACTGCACTCCAGCCTGGCAGAGACCTTGTCTCCCACCCCCCAAAAATGTCAAACTAGTATTATGGGAAATGAAAGATATAAAGGAATTAGCACATATCCAGCTCCAACTGCAACTATTCTAGAGATCTTAAGTTTCTGAGATGTAAGAATTTATATATTACACTTATTTATTCAGTGATTCCTCAGCAGGAGTGTATCCAGATTTTGAGGAATTTGTCATCATTGTTTAGAGAAAGGTCTCATTATGTTGCCCAGGCTAGACTCAAAGTCCTGAGCTCAAGCAATTTTCCCCCTCAGCCTCCCCAGCAGCTGAGACTACAGCCATTCACCACCATGCCTGGCTTCAAGGAAACCTTTTGAAACATACATGTCCAGGATTTATTAGACTTACTTTATGAAAATCTTCAGGGGAGAGCCTAGACTTGTAGATTATTTAAAATTTTTCCTCAGGTTACTGAGATGCACAATTCTAGCTGAAAACTAGTGCAATAGATAATTACTTCGGTGTCCTCTCTTAGCCACATGACCAATTCCCTTTATCATTTGAGGATTTGGCCAAAAAGAGAAAAGAGTAGGAGAGAGATTCATTTGCTGAAAACACCACATAATTTTCCCAGGTAAGAGAAGAACAGGGTCTAGTAAACTCAAAATCCAACTTGATCTTGTTATTTATAAGCTCCTTATCTCCCACCTTCCCATCAAGACATTCTAGATTAGAAAGCAGAATTGAGACTCTAGTTGGCTATTTCTACCAGAAGAGGATCATGAGTCAGTTAAGTACCTGTTACTCCCTCTGCTCAAGGGTTTCCCACTACATTACCACCTATTCACTGCCAATCTGGTTCCTCAGAGGCCTCCTAACATTGATCTCCAGGCAATTTATAACTAACTCCCTCTCCCAAACTGAAAACTCATTCTCTAAAACTGAAGAGAACTCTGTCTCACCATACAAAAGAAACGAATGAATACCACCACACACACACACACACACACACACACACACACAACCGTTTCATGGTCTTTCCCCTCCATTACCTAATTTCCAAACTAGCCTTGATATTTCTGATTGCTCTTTTCTCCCCTTTCCATTTCTCCCTCATGAGCAATCAGAGTTACCCTAAGCCTTGCCACTCAAGATACATCACTTCATATCGATTACTTTTCTTAGAAATTTGCCAAAGCAGCAGGATTTCTATTCACTGAAACATGTTTTTGTTTTCTTGGAGTTTTAATGTAAAACTTATTTCCAGGGCAAATTTTACTATTTTACAGTCATTAGGAAAAATAAACAAATAAACAAACAAACAAAAAACCTGGGAAAGAAAAATTGGAAAAAGCAATAAGTATTACCTTTTACAATGTCAGTGTTTTCAAAAAAAGAAATTTACCACAAGTACATTTTTAAAAAAGCTGTACCCTCTAATTCTTCTTTAAATTTAACAATATTTAAAATAAAATCTTAGACAATTAAGTCATTTCAAAATATTTTCATTCAGGTACGCTTGAGCTTCCAAATACAGAAAACTAACCCTTACACAGGAGGTCGGTGTTAAAACAATCACATTTCAGTATTTTGAAAATAAAATGGATAGATCTATACCTTGTTTTTTGCTTCAATATCAGCACCGTATAAAAGCAGTGCTTTGGCCAGTAATTTGTCTTCATTGTAGACCGCATAGTGTAGCGCGGTATTGCCATACACATCCGGAAGGTCTGGGTCAGTGCCATGTTCTAGCAACGTTAACACACATTCATCTTCTTGGCACTGTACGGCCTGTCAGTATTAGACCAAAAACAAATCTTAAATCCTAGGAACTCAAAAGAAATATTCCACAGGTTTCACCAACTAGCTATATTTAAATGAGAAAACTCATCTTTATTCTACATATTGAAATCAAATCCATCTCGTGCCGATACAGTTGGCTACTGCATACCTTTATTAGAGCTGTCCTCTTTTTGCTGTCAAAGGCATGAAGTTCACATCTTCTGTACAGCAAGAGTTTTACTATTTCTGAATTCCCATTGGCAGAGGCCAAATGGAGGGCAGTTCTATGGGAGTGAGAAGACTTTTTAGGAAATTGTAGTGCACTATCTACAGCCACCTCAGCAATTCATGTCATTGCAAACACTGAACAGTCTGCTATTACTCTGCCTTCAAAACAAACATTGCATTTTCCTTTGAAGAAAGTATACTATTTATTACCCCTCCTTACTCACTGTATGAGTGAAAGAGCAGCCTATTTGAACAGAAAGAGCATAGCCCTTGGATTCCATTCAACTTGGGCTGGAATCCTCTTTCCGCTCTGTCACTTCCTAGATGTTGCTTAGCCTTTTTGTATCTCAATTTCCTCAACAATAAAATGGGAATGAAAATAGTAACTTTCTCAGAGAAAACCACTGTAATACTTAATGAGACTCTACACAAAAGACAGAGAATAGTTCCTAACACAACAGCTCAATTGCTAGATATTATAATTTTTACTACTACTACTGGAGACATGTGAATTGAGTGAGATAATACAATTATACCTACACTTTGAGGTAGTTTTTAAGGATTACAGGTAACATTCTATTTTAGTGATTCTAAGATGATTCCACGTTTGAACATTTCTTACACTGGAATGTCACTTGTAATTCATGATTTACTATAACTAATTAGCAGCATTTAAATAATTATCTTATTTGGACGTAAAATAATGAGGCATCTTACAATGCCTGGTGCCTTACATTAGCTAGGCCACGTTATAATATAAGAGGTCTGGCACAGTTCTAGTCCAATGACTGGCATTTAGATGAAATAAGAAGGCTGAGGTGAAAACAAAAACAAATTTCTAAAATAAACTAATTCTTACTTTGGTTTTCAAAAAACTTTAAGCCAAAGAAAACTTGAGATTTAAATGACTAAGTATGTCTCATTTTTTTCAATACTCAGAATTACAGAATGTACATAAATCAGGTATTTCTAATCATTAATATTAGGATTTAAGACTATTAGCAATTTTCTTTTTTAAAAAAGGATTTGGAAAACTATTTGTGGAGTTTCTTCAACGTTTACATCCAGTGATACCTGTGCAGGATGCGCAGTTTTGTTACATAGGTAAATGTGTGCCAAGGGGGGTTGTACAGATTGTTTCATCACCCAGATATGAAGCCTACTACCTGTTCCTTCTATTTCCTGCTGCTTTCCCTCCTCCCAACCCCCACCGTCTGATAGGCCCAGTGTGTGCTGCTCCCCTGTAGGTGTCTGTGTGTTCTCATCATTTAGCTCTCACCGTAAGTGAGAACATGTGGTATCTGGTGTTTTCTGTTCCTGTGTTAGTTTGCTAAGGATAATGGCCTCCAACATCATCCATGTCCCTGTAAAGGACATGCTCTCATTATTTTTTTGTGGCTGCTGTTTATGTATCCCATTTTAGTTCTTAAAAGTACTAAAACAGTCTTTATCCAAGATTGTTATAAATTTTAAAGGACAATTAAAGGTTATCTTTTTACTATTTCTACCTTCAGAAATGCTTTTGTTTGAAAGGAGAGAGGAAAAGCTTCAATTGAGATTAAGTTCTAATACCCCAATTTTAAATATCTCAGTTTGCCCAGCCCCAACATGTAAACATGAAGTTTTCAAAGATGAAGGACACTGAGAGGGAGTAGAACATGCCTGCGACGTAATAGGTGCGAGACAGTAGAATATGCCTGCCACAAAATAGGTGTCTGGCTTATGTTTGATGAATAAATAGATTGAAAGGATACAGCTGGTGAGTTCAATATTTTAAAAAAACTCCTGTAGAGGAATACATTTGTAATAGTAATAATCAGTTATATTTGCTATTTTAATTTTCATATATAACTAAAGTAAAACCATTAATCCACAGTTTTTACACATTATATATAAGGAGAAGATAAATATATAATAAAATGAATGTACAATAAAATCTACTGGAACAGGTAAACAGATTCCCTCTACTTCTGGATAGGGTAAAAGTTTACAGAAGATACCCATCCACAGAAATAAAAATAAATAATAGAATGTGAGAAACTATTTGTATCTATGCAAGTAGCATATTTCTTCTCTTCCCAAGGATTATTTCATGACTACTGAAACTTAACTAAAACTTTTGAGATGTTCATTGCAGAAATCACAGATAAGAGAAAGGGAAAAACTTCACTCACAAATCCCCAGAAATAAATTTGATCATATTTTCTACATCTTTTCAGCTAACACAAAAGCAGATTGTTGGTGTATATGTAAAACAGATTTTTTCCTCACTTTATATACCAAATTACATCTTTGCATGTCAACATATCTCTATCTATTGATGCCCTCAATGGTTACATATTATTCCATGCCATGGATGCACTGAAATTTGTTCATAAAATCTTCATATGAGTTCTTCTCAATACATTGCTATTATAAGCAATACAAAAAAAAGATGTATACATTTATTAAAGCTATTTCAGAATAATGAAATTGATGAGTAAAAGGCATATACATTTTAAAAATAGAGTTCTTACCACCAAAGTATCTATTTGAAAAGTCACAGCAACTTAAACTTTAAGCAACTGTGTAAATACCACGGTTCTTCATCCTCACACACTTTGTGGATAGAAAAGCATATTCCATTCCCCTTTTTTTTTTTTTTTTTGAGAGGGAGTCTCGCTGTGTCCCCAGACCAGAGTGCAGTGGCACAATCTTGGCTCACTGCAACCTATGCCTCCCAGGTTGAAGCAGTTCTCCTGCCTCAGTCTCCCAAGTATCTGAGATTACAAGTACTCGCCACCAGGCCCAGGTCCAGCAAAGTTTTGTATTTTTAGTAGAGACAGGCTTTCACCATGCTGGCCTGGCTGGTCTCAAATTCTGAAATCATGATCCACCTTCCTTGACCTCCCAAAGTGCTGAGATTACAGGCATGAATCACTGAACCTGGCTTGTCATTCCTCTTCTAACTTAAATTAGAATTAGAAAACAGTATTTTCTAATTCTGTTAGAAATTAGAAAATATTTTTAATTTCTAAACAGTATTTTCTAATTTCTGTGAAATAGAAAACAGTATTTCATTCCTCCTCTAGCTTAAATTCCTTCTCTTACCAGAACACTATGTTTTCCTAAGTGCGTAGATCACTGGTAGACATACAAAGAAATTACTTTGCCCAATTTTAAATTGAGTTTATTTAGTTGTCTTTTGGTTGACTTGAAAGAATTCTCTGTAAAATGAAAATACATGTTTTGTAAAGATGTTGGACTTCTGTTAATGTTTTTCTTATATACGGATGTTTTTTATTTTGCCAAGCCAACTTTCAGAATATTTGCTTTGGGAGGTTCTTAGGAAGGTCATTGTGAACATAAAAATACATCTGCATATATAGGCCAGGCACAGTGGCTCACAACTGTAATCTCAGCACTTTGGGAGGCCAAGGCAGGTGGATCACAAGTTCAAGAGTTCAAGACCAGCCTGGCCAAGATGATGAAACCCATCTCTACTAAAAATACAAAAACAAATAGCCAGGCATGGTGATGGGCACCTGTAATCCCAGCTACTCGAGAGGCTGAGGCAGAGAATTGCTTAAACCTGGGAGAAAGAGGTTGCAGTGAGCCGAGATCACACCACTATACTCCAGCCTGGGCGACAAAGACTTCACCTAAATATTTATATATGCATATATAAATAGGCATTTGTGTTTTTTTTTTTCTGGTACTTTTCACCTTTTGTGTATTTAAAGTTTTTTACTGTATACTGCAGGAATTTATTTTTGTCACATAAAAATCTAGCTAGGTTTCTCCAAACAGCCTGCATTTCACTTAGGAATAATTAAGTTTTTTACTAATATAAAACATCACCTTTATCAAGGACTAAATTCTTACATACATTTGACTATTTCTGGATTTCCTATTCTGTTCTGCTCATTTATGTCTTTTCAGCTGTTAGTAAACAATTTGTGGAAATAGCACAAGCAAATTTTGACATCTGGAAAGCAAATCTTTTTCTATTCTGCTACAAAAAAATTAATTTATCACAGTAACAGACAGCATGCCTAATTTAAAAATGCTAAAACTTTGCTATTTTCATTTGGTTTAGGTCAAAGTGATAAATACAGAAAGAGCTCATATCTTTTTTTTTTTTAGATTTTTTAATTGCATTTTACGTTTTGGGATACATGTGAAGAACATGCAAGACTGTTGCATAGGTACACACATGGCAGTGTGGTTTGCTGCCTTCCTTCCCCTCACCTGTATCTGTCATTTCTCCCCATGCTATCTCTCCCCACCTTCCCAACCCCCGTCCCGCCCCCATTTCCCCCCAACGGACCCCAGTGTGTAGTGCTCCCCTCCCCGTGTCCATGTGTTCTCATTGTTCAACACCCGCAGAAAGAGCTCATATCTTGAGAGAAATTAGTCTTCCTATTCAAAGACACAAACCATCTTCCCATTTATTTTCCTTCTAAGGTTTCTCAGTAAATAACATATTTACATAGGATACATTGATATGAAACACACATTGAATTTTATTTGAAGAATATTTAGCCAGAAGTTGATATACTATGGAACTTAGTTCTCAATATATACCTTTCTATAATGTATATGACATTGTTTTAAAATGTGTACATTGAAAATAATCCACTGCAACGATTTAGTTTTGCGAGGTACATCACTTTAAGACAGTCTATTAGTGTTCTACGAGGGAAATTATAATTTGATTGGAAATCAGTTAAAGTTTTGTTTTCACGTTGCTGCTCATAAAGAGGCCTGTGCCCTGACCCCTCTGAGGTTCCCACAGCCAGGACGGTGCGGGGCCTGCAGAGACGATAAAGCCGGGCACCCCGCCAGCGCCCCCACACCAGTAGGGCACATCCCCACCATCCCGCCTCCTCTCAGCGAGGCCCAGTTACCTTTGTTCCGTGTCCGTCTCGTTCACGTCAGTGCTCCTGAGCATGACGATGAGATCGGCTCTGGGGACTTTACCCCACCAGGCGGCTCTGTGGAGCTGGTCCAGGTCTTCTCGCCGGACCTGGTACCTTGGCTCCTCGAAGGCACTGTCGTCATAGTCTGCCCAAGTGCCCACGTTGCTCTTACCGCTCCCCCTGCAGCAGGAGAAGCAGTGGCAGCACCATTTGCCCATCCTGCTCCTGAGACCAAAGGGCTTCTTCATAGCGGAGGCAGCCGGCTTTGAACAAACCTCAGCCACCATCTGCTTTTAACAGCCAGGGGAGGCCAGTAGTAGCGGGCAGATCGCCTCTACGAACCAGCTTGACCGACTAGCAGGAAACTCCGGGTTTCCAACCTGGTTGAAGAGGAAGGTCAATCCCAGCCCGAACCTGCCCACCCCAGGAGGGGAGCCCAGCCCAGCCCAGCCCACCCAGGGAAAGCCCACGCCCACCCAGGGAGAGCCCACTCCAACCCAAGGAAACACCCAGCCCGGCCAGGGGAATGCCAAGCTCAGCAGATAAAAGGTCAGGCCCAGCCAAGGAATGCGAGGGAGGAAACGTCAGTCAAAGCTAGGAACACGGAGCCAAGCGAGGAACACCACGCTAAGCCAGGAACAGCAAAGCCAAGCCACCGCGACAGGCAAGCCAAGCCGTTATGCGCGTGCGGCGTGCTCGAGGCCACGCTTCTACAGGCGAGCCGCAGCGCGCGGCGTGCGCGTGTCCCAGCCTCCGCGGGCGAGCGCTAGCGTGCGGCGTGCGCGTGTCCCAGCCTCCGCGGGCGAGCCGCAGCGTGCGGCGTGCGCGTGTCCCAGCCTCCGCGGGCGAGCCCCAGCGTGCGGCGTGCGCGTGTCCCAGCCTCCGCGGGCGAGCCCCAGCGTGCGGCGTGCGCGTGTCCCAGCCTCCGCGGGCGAGCCCCAGCGTGCGGCGTGCTCGTGTCCCAGCCTCCGCGGGCGAGCCCCAGCGTGCGGCGTGCGCGTGTCCCAGACTCCGCGGGCGAGCCCCAGCGTGCGGCGTGCGCGTGTCCCAGACTCCGCGGGCGAGCCGCAGCGTGCGGCGTGCGCGTGTCCCAGCCTCGGCAGGCGAGCCACAACGTGCGGCGTGCGCGTGTCCCAGCCTCCACAGGCGAGCCACAACGTGCAGCGTGGGCGTGTCCCAGCCTCCACAGGCGAGCCACAACGTGCAGCGTGCGCGTGTCCCAGCCTCCACAGGTGAACCACAGCGTGCAGCGTGCGTGTGTGGCGTGTGCGTGTCCCAGCCTCTGCAGGCGAGCCACAGTGTGCAGCGTGCGCGCCTCAGGTGCTATCACTGCACGTGGCTCAGTGAACGACGTGTGCAACCTATGCGCGCCAGTCCTTGTGTTCCCCGTAAATTTTGTGGGAATTGATGGAGGTTTCAGGCCATTGAGAAGAGAAGGCCGCCCCTGAGAAAAAGCCTCTTGAAGCAGTGCTGGGTCTAGAGCCCCTGCAACTTGAGGATGCTGACAGCTTCCTCTGAAGAAACGCCCCAAGACAGTCTGGGCGGTGCTGGTGCAGGTGGCTGCAGCTGCAGCTTGGAGCTCGGGCTGTCAGAGCTTGCTGCAAATGGCCTCAATATTGTGAGCACAAGCAGCTCATCCAGCCCAGACCCTGCCTGAGGCACTTTTGCCACCCGTCTGCACCCACATGGCTATTGGCGACGGGGCACTCTGGAGCCACAGGATTGGAGCTGGGCGGCCAGCTCCCGCTCTGGTTCCCCAGGCCCAGTGTCCAAGCCAGGGCTAACCGCTGTAGGGCTTCTGGTCTGGAGGGCTCTGCTGGAGTGCAGTAGGGGTGTGCTTCAGGCTGCTGTCTCCAGGCCAGCAGGAGGGAGCTTGGAGGAGCACTGACCTGATGGCGAGATGCAGAAAGGCACCCCCATGTGCAGATCCAGGTAACAGGATGCTATGAACTCCAGGGAACCAGACTGGGGCATCCCTGGTAGCCTCTGAGCTGGGCCCCAGGCAGTGGCACGTTGACTTGCTTCAGGCTGCTTCACCCAAACCGCAGGCGCTTTGGTGTGAGAAGACATTTATGCAGCCAACAAACATATGAAAAAAAGGCTCATCATCACTGGTCATTAGAGAAATGCCACATTGAGATAACATTTCACGCCAGTTAGAATTGCTATCACTGAAAAATCAGGAGACAACAGATGCTGGAGAGGATGTGGAGAAATAGGAACACTTTTACACTGTTGGTGGGAGTGTAAATGAGTTCAACCATTGTGGAAGACAGTGTGGTGATTCCTCAAGGATCTTGAACCAGAAATACCATTTGGCCCAGCAATCCCATTACTAGGCATATACCCAAAGGATTATAATCATTCTGTTATAAAAACACATGCACACGTATGTTTACAGCACTGTTCACAATAACAAAGACTTGGAACCAACCCAAATGTCCATCAATGATAGACTGGACAAAGAAAATGTGACACATATATGCCATGGAATACTATGCAGACACAGAAAAGGATGAGTTCATGTCTTTGCAGGGACATAGATAAAGCTGGAAACCATCATTCTTAGGAAACTGACCCAAGAACAGAAAATCAAACACCACATGTTCTCACTCATAGGTGGGAGTTGAATGATGAGAACACATGGACACACGAAGGGGAACATCACACACTGGGGTCTGTTGGGGGGTGGGAGCTAGAGGAGGGATAGCAGGGGTGGGGAGGTTGGGAAGGAATAGCATTGGGAGAAATGCCTGATGTAGGTGATGGGGGTTGGTGGCAGCAAACCACCATGGCATGTGTGTACCTATGCAACAATCCTGCAAGATCTACACGTATACTCCAGAACTTAAAGTATAATTTAAAAAAAGACAGATTTTTTGAAAGAGGTGGACAAGCCATGTGCAGACATTTTCCATGAGAAATTTTTATGTCCATTCTTATGGTGCATCTGGTGCTGACTATAAGCTCCTTTTATTTGCTTAGAACTGCAGTAAAGACTTTAAGTAATTTGTTTCTCTGTAAATATAATAGAAAGGGGTTGGAGCTATGTTCCATCAGTGCCAAGATGTGAATAATAAGAAATAACAGCAAGCATGGAGCAGAGAAAGATTCGGTGATGTTTGGAAGTCATGGCTGCAGGTGATTATGAAAACATAAACCTCTCCAAGAATTCACAGTGCATGGGTAATGGCAGCAAAATTCTGGATACTATGGGGAAAAAAATCCACAAGTACAGGTACATTTATTGGAATGACTCATCACAGAAACTTACCATTGGGGAGTGATTACTATATGCTAATGTAGGTTTGTACAAAACCTTTTGTAGTACCCCCATGATAGAATGACTTATTGAGTTGAAGAGAAAGGAATTTGCCCTACATACCTAAATTTGGTGGAATGACCGCTTGCCCAATATAGACCATTAAGGATGACTAGAGCAGGTAGTTCTTGCTAGACAAGCTTTCCTTCAAATTCTCAATATAACATTCCTGCTAGAGGGTAAGCACAACTTGCTTATGAGAGCCAGTGCTGGAGTACCCAAAGGCTGTTCTGTAATTGGGTTCTTCTCCCCTTGTCCTCTCTGAACTCTCCCCTGCACTAGACAGTTTCAATGTTGGAGCATCTGAGTGCCAGCCAGGTAGACAAGTATGAGAATTTTGCTTTCATGTAGGGTCGTGAAGCATTCAGGGACCTGAAGTAAGTCCAGGAGGATCAAAGGGTGGCCCAGGAGGCAAATCCCTAATTAGTATTGAGTTAAAGCCAGTAAAAATCAGCTCACATGTCCAAGAATATGAGCTGAGCCAAATCAGGTTGAGAAATCTAGACCAGAAAGAAAAAATAATTGTAATAAAATGGGAGGATTTTAGGGGATAGGACAGAGGAGACTGTCTTTGTTAAGCTGGTGGGTCCCAGGTTTACAAACGTTTGCTCTCAGGTATTTGGTTTGGGTTTCTGGCTGTGTTGATTTAACTTAAACGTACAGGTTTAGGACAAGTTGTGCAAATAAAAACGCACAGAGGACTCAATGGTAGCTGAGTCCTCACGACAGTGACAGAACCCAGAATGACTCAAACGTTCTGGCTAATTCACCAAAGCAATGATGAAGGCTTTGTTGTATAGTTGAAAGAACATTAAATTCAAAAGAAAGCAACAATGAGTGATTCCCAACTTGCTGAACAAATTTACTAGTTTTCATTTTTTTAGTTCAGGAGACGTGTTTCATGCTTCTGAGCCTATACAAATTAAAATATAAAAAATACTTACCTTGGGCTGGGTGCCCTGGCTCATGCTTATAATCCTAGCACTTTGGGAGGCTGAGGTGGGTGGATTTCCTGAGCTCAGGAGTTCGAGACCAGCCTGGGCAACTCAGTGAAACCCCATCTCTACTAAAATATAAAAATTAGCCAGGCACGGTGGTGGGTGCCTGTAATCCCAGCTACTTGGGAGGCTGAGACAGTAGAATCACTTGAACCCGGGAGGAGGAGATTGCAGTGAGCCGAGATCACGCCATTGCACTCCAGCCAGGGTAACAGAGCAAGACGCCATCTTAACAAACAAACAAACAAAAAACCCCCAAAACAAAACAAAACAAAACAAAACAAAACAAAACAAAAACATACCTTACCAGGCTGTCTGTGAGGATCAAATAAACTACAACTGTGAAAATAAATCGCACAGTGTTTAGCAACTATTTTTTGGCATCTTTTTCTCCCTGCCTCTTTTCTTCTCTTTCTCCCTTTCTTTCTCTATTCTTCCTCTTTATCTTCCACAGTCGTCACCTTAGAAGCATCCCTGCCTGAGAATCAGACCCACCAAGCTGTTCACTGCAGTCTGACTTTCTGACATCGCCACGGTGACCTTCAAGTGCATTAATTTGTTGGTTTCCTGCCATGCCGTCTCAGCTGGGGGATGCTCTATGCCCACATAGAAGTAAGCAGAGGGCAACTGAAGCCTTGAGTCAGGGTGCCTCAGAGTAGATGAGCGGAAGCCTCAGCAAATTCAAAGCATGTGTTTTATAAATCAGGAGAGCACACAAGGGCACACTGTCTGTCAGTTGTTTCCATAGGTGAGTAGGGAGGCTTTACTGACATCACCCCACCAGTCAGTGTTCACACCTCTTTAGCGATGACACATTTCCCTCTGCCCTGTAGCAAATTTGTCTTATTAGCTGGAATGATGCCAGTTTGGAAACATCCTCTACAAAGCAGTTACCTACAGAGTTACAAAGCAGGGCTTAGGCAGACCACATATATATTCATGTGACCAAAATTGTACATTATTTATTTTGTAAGCAGATGAAAAAAGGCAACTGTAACCTGGGGGGAAAGTTTTGGAGGTATCTATAAGAGGGTGATAGCTGAAACCGTGCAACAGGGTGAGATCACTCAGGGAGAGAGTGGAAAGCAATAGTTAAGGAGCAGACAGACATTAGCCGAGCATGGTGGCAGGTGCCTATGATCCCAGCCACTCAGGAGGCTGACGCAGGAGAATTGCTTCAACCCCAGTGGGGGTGGATGCTGTATTGTGTCCAAATCACATCTTTGCATTCCAGCCTGGGCAACGAGAGCAAAACTCCCTCTCAAAAAAATAGGAGCAGACAGAGAAAAATGAAGTTGAAAAAGCAAAGCCAGAGTAATGGGAACACAGTCAGAATAAAGTAGTATCTCTAAAGAATCAAGGCTAAGAATGTCAAGATGTTGGAGGGCTAGCAAGTTAGGCATACAGATTGATATACAGGTTGGGGACAAGGGAGGAGCCTTTCAGTGGTGTCCTGTTTCTGCTAGGATAAATTCCTAGGATAAGTTCCTAATTCAGCTCACAATGCCCAAATTGCCCTTCAACCTCATGTCACATCATTCCCATTCTCCCACTGCCAATTCTCTGGCTTTCTTCTCCTTTGCCCAGTGCACCATGTTCACTCCTACTGCAGAGCCTTTGGATGGGCTATTTCTCTGCCTGGAATACTCTTCCCTTAAGGTGCACTTTAATTCATCATTCCAAACACAGATGAAGCATCATTTCCTCACTAAAGCCTTACCTGGCTAATCCAGGTCAAGCCAAATTATTTATTTATTTATTTTTTATTTTTGAGATAGAGTCTCACCCTGTCACCCAGGCTGGAGTGCAATGGCACGACTTGGATCACTGCAACCTCCACCTCCCGAGTTCAAGTGATTTTCCTGTCTCAGCCTCCTGAGTAGCTGGGATTACAGGCATCTACCACCACGCCCAGCTAATTTTTGTATTTTTAATTCTTTTTTTTTTTTTTTTTTTTTGAGACGGAGTTTCGCTCTTGTTACCCAGGCTGGAGTGCAATGGCGCGGTCTCGGCTCACCGCAACCTCCGCCTCCTGGGCTCAGGCAATTCTCCTGCCTCAGCCTCCCAAGTAGCTGGGATTACAGGCACGCGCCACCACGCCCAGCTAGTTTTTCGTATTTTTAGTAGAGACGGGGTTTCACCATGTTGACCAGGATGGTCTCAACCTCTCGACCTTGTGATCCACCCGCCTCAGCCTCCCAAAGTGCTGGGATTACAGGCTTGAGCCACCACGCCCGGCCTAATTTTTAACAGGGTTTCACCATTTAATAGAAAAAGGTTTCACAATATTGGTCAGGGTGGTTTCGAACTCATGACCTCAGGTGATCCACCTGCCTTAGCCTCCAAAAGTGCTGGGATTACAGATGTGAACCACTGCACCTGGCCAAGCCAAATTATTTAACTTTATAGAATCATGCCTCTTTCTATTCCAGCACTCTTCCCAATTTATAATTATGCCAGCACAGGTGTTTTTTGGTGACTATGTGTCATTCACTGGATTGTAGACTTTATTAGAATGAGACTTGAGAAATTCTTAGCACAGCAATATTTTAACTAAACACCAATGGAATGAAGTTTCCCACTGGAATAAAGTTTGATGTAGAAATAGACATCCTGTACTTTCTTCCCATTAGTGCATGCCTAAACAACCCTGTCAGAATAGATGAACCTGGAAATCATCATTCTCAGCAAACAGACACAAGAACAGAAAATCAAACACCACGTGTTCTCACTCATAGGCAGGTGTTGAGCAATGAGAACACATGGACACAGGGAGGGAGCATCACACACTGGGTTCTGCAGGGGGGGGGACTAGGGGAGGGACAGCAGGGGTGGGGAGTTGGGGAGGGATAACATGGGGAGAAAAGCCAGATATAGGTGATGGGGAGGAAGGCAGCAAACCACATTGCTATGTATGTACCTATGCAACAATCCTCAATGTTCTTCACATGTACCCCAAAATATAAAATGCAATAAAATATCTATTTTTAAAAAAAGAATTACTTTAGTGTTTCTCCATGATCTGGCACTGAAGACAACATGGCCAGTCTCAAGTATACAAGCTTGTTGATTAGGTTGGTATGGGATAAGCCATTATGAAGAGTTTACAGTCAACAGTTCCTAGTCTTTGGAAGGGCCACAGACATCTTTACGAATCCAGTGAAAGCTAGATTCTGTTATGGGTTGAATTGTTTTTCCCCTAAGAGATGTTGAAGTTTTAACCCCGGCGTCTATGAATGTGACCTTATTTGGAAATAGAATCTTTGCAGATGATTAACTTAAAGTCATTTGGGAGGGCCCTAATTCAATATAACTGATGTCCTTATATAATGGGGCAATATGGACACAGAGATGAGTATGTATGGAGGAGACACAAGGAGATCGCCATCTATAAGCCAAGGTGGCCTGGCACTACCAGAAGCTGGGAGAGAAGGATGGAACAGGTTCTCCCTCCCAGCCCTCAAAGGAACCAGTCCTGCTCACACCTTGATTTCAGACTTCTAGCTTTCAAACTCTGTGGCAATAAGAGTATGTTGTTTAAGCCACTCAGTTTGGTAGTTTGTTAAAGCAGCCCCAGGAAGCTAACAGAGACACTTGAGAGCATACCCAACTTTCCATGTAATTTCCGGGTGTTGACAGATCCACTGAGGCCCAGGTTCATCATTTTACAGCATCAAAGATGCTATAAAATTTCCAAACTAAAATCCCTCAGGATAAAGGCAAAGGAAAGAAGAAAATTGGCAACAGCTACTATTTGCTCTGTTTGACCCTTGCCTAAGCACCTGGCATATATTACTTCACTGAATCCTCATAACCACTCTATGAAATAAATGGAAATACAGACCCAGAGATATTGAACGTCATGCAGAAATTCACACATCTAGAGACTGACTGTGCTGGGAATAGGACGTGAGTTTTCTTTTACTCTGAAACCAGTGCTTTTTCTGTTCTTGCCCTGCCTCTGAGTGACCTGTGAGAGCCAAAGCACATGATATGTGGCTTCCTGGACTGTGAGGTTACAGTGAGACCAGGGTTGTGTGAATGTCAGTAGCTTAAAGGAAAATTGGAGAACAGTTTTCTTCAAAAAGTTAAGCTGGGCATGGTGGCTCACGCCTGTAATCCTAGCGCTTTGGAAGGCCAAGGTGGGTGGATTATGAGGTCAGGAGGTCAGGAGACCAGCCTGGTTCAATATGATGAAACCCCCGTCTCTACTAAAAATACAGAAAATAATTACCTGGGTGTGGTGTCAGGTACCTGTAATCCCAGCTACTTGGGAGGCTGAGGCAGGAGAATTGCTTGAGCTGGGGAGGCAGAGGTTGCAGTGAGCGGAGATCACAGCACTGCACTCCAGCCTGGCACCAGGCCTCTGTTTAAAAAAAAAAAAAAAAAAAAAAAAAAAAAAAAAAAAAAAAAAAAAAATCTGTGAAGTCATTATCAGGATCCTTGATTATATATGGATGAAAAATGAGGTTCAGAAAGGTCTATAGCACAGACCAGACCGGAATTTCACAGGGGTCATTTGACCTGAAAGCCCGTGGCTTCCCGGCATCCCCTGCAGTTCAGCTGCATCGAGCCGACAGCGCCGCATAGTGGTTAGAATCTGACCAGCGTAAATCCCAGCTGTGTCACTTCCTAGCTGACATTGGAAATGCTACTTAATCTCTCTGTGCTTCAGATTTCTCAACTATATATAAAAAAAAATAAAATAGGACTATTATAAGTTAACTGAATTAATACTTGTCAAATACTTAGGACAGTGCTTTGTGATTTGTGAGTGCTATGAACAAGTTAGCCATCATTATTGCTATAACTGGAAAGGATACCACAGTCCCAAGTTCATCAGGGGAACATAGGATATTGCCCAATGTCTGGGATAAAATTAAATCCATTTATAACCACCAAAATATATTTTTAAAAAAGGAGACAATGAACATTTAATACCTAATCTCAACAGCTTTTTCCAAGAAACATTCCCAAAAGAAAGAAAAAGAAAGAAAGAAAAGAAAAGAAAGAAAGAAAAAAAGAAAGAAAAAACTGTGAGGCCGATATTTGAGAAATGTTGGCTTTAAAAAATTGTTTTCCGGGCAGAGCGAATTCCTTTATTTACATCTATCTCACTCCCCTTCTCTTGTCCTGCAACCTTATTAAGAACTGGGATGAACTGAATAATACCACACTTGTCCCATGATTACCATTATTATTGGCATCCCAAAATAAAGCCCATCCAGGGACTCTTAGAGGAGGTTTATCGCTATTAAAATCTTCAACCTCAAAGTTTATTCAGCTTATCAGCTATAACTGCGATAACGGAAAGATGGGGATTTAGTGACAGTCTTTAACTGGGCTACACACTAAATCCTAAATTCTACCTATTTCGGATTTAGTGTTTAACCCACTTACAGGTCTAGAACTTTCTATGGACTCTCTCTTCTCAGCGTATGTTTGATTTATGAGTTCAGTTCAATTAGTAAATCTCTAGCGATTCTTTACTTGTGCAAATAACCATGGAGAATTCCAAAAATGTTTAAGATGGGAATTTGCCCTTGAGGAAAATAAAGCCTAATTGGAAAACCAAGGGCTGATTCACAGTAAAAAGTAGTAAGTGACTGCCTGAGTCTGGCTAGGATATCCCTCACACACTGGCTGATACTTACTTGAAATTGTTCTATCATAGTTTCATGTTTTTAATTCAAACTTTTGCTCCCTCAAAAACCAAGTGACTGCCCGTCCCGCTCACCTTAGAAACACTTTCCTCTAGGCCAGTGGTTCTCTGCCGACATCAGCGTCACCTGGGAGCTCATTAGAAATGCTAATTCCCGGCCGGGCGCGGTGACTCAAGCCTGTAATCCCAGCACTTTGGGAGGCCGAGGCGAGTGGATCACGAGGTAAAGAAATCGAGAGCATCCTGGTCAACATGGTGAAACCTCGTCTCTACTAAAAATACAAAAAATTAGCTGGGCATGGTGGCACGTGCCTGTAATCCCAGCTACTCAGGAGGCTGAGGCAGGAGAATTGCCTGAACCCAGGAGGCGGAGGTTGCGGTGAGCCGAGATCGCACCATTGCACTCCAGCCTGGGTAATGAGCGAAACTCCGTGTCAAAAAAAAAAAAAAAAAAGAAATGCTAATTCCCAGGACCTGCTCCAGATCTACTGAATCTGAAACTCTGGGAGCCGGGGAACCAGCAACCTGTTTTATCATCTGTCTCAGGTGGTTCCAAGTCATGCTACAGCTTGATTCACTGGTCTAGGAATTTTACTCTAATCCCCAAAATTGGACTAAAGGCTTGTGGAGGACACAATGTAGTTTTGCCCAAGCATGTGCATTTCAAAGGAATGAGAATCAAAAGATTCAATGGCTGGTAAAGAGAAGACCCTCAAGGTCTCCATAGCCCATTGGCTTGAATTAATACCCTTTAATGGAAGACTAAAAACAGATGGATAAAAGATTGCCCCAACTGTCAACGATGAATTGACGAACGGCCAATGTTTTCTTTAAAAGTAGTGTGGAGGTAATTCCAAGAAATGGTCAAATGATTCATTAGAACTTAAAAGTTCTGGCCAGGCAGGGTGGCTCACACCTGTAATCTCAGCACTTTCAGAGGCCGAGGTGGGTGGATTACAGGGTCAGAAGTTCATAGACCAGCCTGGTCTATGTGGTGAAACCCTGTCTCTACTAAAAATACAAAAATTAGCTGGGCATGGTGGCATGTGCCTGTAATCTCAGCTACTTCAGAGCCTGAGGCAGGAGAATCGCTTGAACCAGGACCCATGTGGCAGAGGTTGCAGTGAGCCGAGATGGTGCCACAGCACTCCAGCGCTCCAGCCTGGGCTACAGAGTGAGACTCCATCTAAACAACAACAACAACAACAACAACAACAAAGAACTTAAAGGTTCTACAGCACACTTCCAGACTGCCAGAATTTCGCTGGAAATATGTTTAAAGTTGGCAATACTTAAATGTCCTTCTTACTAATTGGAGGGTGGGAGTTGATGGACGATGTTCTAATAAATTTTATAAGGCTTTCAATTTTGTATCATCAAAATGCTTTCCAGAAGTGAGCCAAAGAATAGAGCAACCACATAAGAGTAATATAATGGACTCTAGGGACTTGGCTGGGGGGAAGTTTGGGAGTGGGGTGAGGGATAACGATTACATATTGAGCACAGTGTACACTGCTTGGGTAATGAGTACACTAAAATTTCAGCAATCACCACTAAAGAACTTCTCCACCAAAAACCACCTGTACCCCAAACACAATTTTTAATTGTTTTAAGTAAAAAAAGAATAGGCCAGCAATAGCGTATGAGAATACTTGTCAATCCTTTCACATCTCTGGGGGTTATAAACATTTTAATATTTATAAATCTCAGAGGTAAAAATGGCATTATATCAGTGTTTTACATGCATTTCTTTGATTACTGTTGAAGCTGGACATTCAAAAAGTTATTAGTTTTTTGTCTTCTTTTATGAATGCCTCCCTGTATCTTTTACATGTTTTTTAATAAGTTACATTTCAATTGCTTAGTAAAATGTCGTGTAGAAAATACAAGATTTTTCTCTAGTTGTTTTTAATTTCCTATGTGTACACACACACTCACACACACACACATACACACACGCACCCACAGACAGCTTTATATTGTCAGTTCTCTTTTTTCCCACATGGTTTCATTCAATGCTTCCTTTTTTCTTAAAAATTTTTAAACCAAGATTAGAATATGTTTGCCTACATTTTATTTTAGCATCCTTAAAAGAATTCCGGAGTGGTTTCACATTGCTTTTACATTTATCTCTTTACTATACTACAATTTATTTCAGTGCATGGTATGAGTTACATCTCCACCTAGACTTCTTTCCTGAATGAAACAGATGACTTTCCAAATACTCTTTGGTAAGAAAACCTATCCCTTATACAGCTTTAGGACGCTTCACTATGAAATGTTAAATTCATGTTTCTGTTTGAAGATCATTACACTCAGCAGTTTATCTGTGAATTCTAGAGTCTGTGCAGCTTTCTAAGAACACATTGTTTTGAAATGCATTCAGAACAATGTTATGAAATACCCAGCATTTCATAGGGAGCATTCACAACTGCCCTTCCTTTTTTTCCCTAATCTCAACTGTTTCTTTTTCCAGATGAACTTTGAAATTATTTTGTCAAATTGCAAAGAAAATCATTTTGGGATCAGAATTAGACATTTTAACAGCTCATATTAAACTGAAAAACTCATATTTCTGTAAAATATTTAGTAGATAGATTCAAAAATTTGTTAGAAATTATTATGTATTGCTGTCCATTTACGAAGTGTATGCATTTTTAAGTAGAGGTTATGCAAATTTCTTATAAGGATTACTCCTAACAGTCTGTTTTTCTAATGCTGGTGTAAATATAATTTTATTGTTTTATTTCTAATTATTTCTGGTATTTAGGAAACTATTAATTTTAAAAATATTTATCTTCAATTTTTTTCTGTCTAAGCAGATGCTCAGGTGAGTAGCAAGATGCAGGTCTCACCAGAGGACACACAAACATCCTCAGTTTGGGCCAGGGCTGGCAGACCCGCTGTTTGGAAGCTGTGTGCACCCAGTGAGACTTCTCCCTTCACCCTCCTTGGCTTGCAGGAAGGGAAGGAGATAACATAGGAGTTAGTGGTAGAGTCAAGTCTTCATTAGTACCTCTCAGTACCAGCAAGAGGTGGCTGCTTGCCTTTGGACCATGAAAATAGAAAAAATCTATTTGACATTCTGTTACATAGCATCACAGACAGACACAAGCACACATATATACACATTATTTCATAAGTTAATAAAATTTTCCCCACAGTTCTAATAGCGCATAGACACATTAGCCCCCTAGATACTAGCTTGAGAGATTTCTTCCTGCCACTGTTATCCAGTTCTCTGAATATTACATCAATTTAATCATGACCAGCACTGAACTGGATTTCCTCAACTCCTTCCTCCCTCAGCTTGCACAGCTAATCCATCAACAAGTTCCACTGACTCTTCTTCCAAACATCCCCTGACCCTGGTGCCTTCTCGCCACTCTTCTGCAGCCTCCCCCATGCAAGCCACATGGTCTCTCTCCCAAGCTGCCGCACTGCTCACCAGTGCTCTCCGTTTCTGTCCCACATCCCTACCATCCATTTCCACACAGCGGACGGGAGGATCTTGTGAAATAGAAATCAGATTTTGTGACTCATCACTGAAAACCTTCCAGCAACTTCCCACTGGCCTTGCAATGAAGTTCAGACTTGTGGCTGTGGCCATCCCGGTATGTGAGGTCTGGCCTCCGCTGTCTCTTTTGCCTCATCCCAGCCACTCTCTTTGAAGGTCTCAGCCACGAAGCTCCAGCTACTTGACCTGTGCATTTCCTCCAACAACATGAACTCCTTGCAGTCTCAGCCTTTCCTTTCTCTATTCCCTCTACCTAGAATGTGACCCACTGGAACTTCCCCTGACCAGCTTCTTCCACAAATTCACAGTATTGCATTGTATGGATGTACTGGGATTTATTTAAATATGCCCCTCTTAATGCGTATTATTTCTTCCTTTCTTGTTACTATGGTAAATAATGATGAAATCGAGTTGTGCTTTTTTTTTTTTTTTTAAGAGATGAGATCTTGCTATATCGCCCAGGCTGGTCTCCAACTCCTGGCCTCAAACGATCCTCCTGCCCTGGCCTCCCAAAGCACTGAGATTACAGGCGGGAGCCCCTGAGCCCGGCTGAAATCAATGCTCTTACACAGACACTTGCACAAATGCGGCCCACACCCGTTTGCTGTCCTTCGGCCCGGCTGCGCTGCAGGTGCAGGTGACTTTGGTGTGTTCACGTCGTCTGCTTCTCCGTCATGTCCCTGACGGCTTGTGGGCTTTGTTTTCAGGTTTAGAAAGAATTGCGCCGGGAAACAGTGGAGTGAAAGGGGACTCACCCACACCCTCTCCCGGCCCGTCCTCGTTTCAGGTGTCAGGTCCGTGCCTGCCAGGATCCCGGTGGGGAAGTCCTGGCTGGGGGCCCGACCTGCTCGCCTGGAGAAAGGCCCCGTCCTCTCCGGAGCGCGGACCCGCAGGCGCCCGGGGGTCCGTCTCTGTCCCGCAGCCACCCTCGTGGGGAGCTCGCAGACCGCGAACAAGTAATCGGTCCACGCGCGCCGTCTGCCGCCGGGGTCGCGCTGCGCGGGCCGTGGCCGCGGGGCGCGCCCGCGCGGGGACTCCGGGGAAGCGCCGGGCCGGGCGTGCGCGGCGGCGGCGGCCCTCGGCGGCCCGCGGTCTGGAGCGGCCCGCGCGGTTCGCGCCGGTCGCCGCCCGCCGCCTAGGCGCCTTCCCAGGTGCTTCTCCCCGGAGCTCGGCCGAGGGGCGCTCCCGGGCGCGCGGATTCCCAAGTCCCCGTCACGCGCGGTCTCATCGCCGCGATGGGGGCAGAGTTTCCCTCCCTCCCGCTCGGACGTTTAGGACCACGTGAAAGTCCTAAACATGTCTCCAGTAAGACCTGTTAAAAGGTGAAGGCTTTAAGGATAGAGACGGAATGCGCGTCTCAGGCCACGTGTTCCTCGTGGCAAGGTATTTGGGCGGGAGACAGACACAGGGGCCGCCCTCCGGTACCTGCACGGGTGTTTCCACGCGACTCTGGGAAGAGGGCAGGACAGGCGTGGGGCTGGGTATGGGTCCGGGCAGACAACGACCATAGGGAGGGCACTGCAGCCAGGCACAGGCTGGGGACCGCGCAGGACCCGGCAAATCAGAGCATCCTCACTACCGGAGCCCGCCCGAGACCACACGCTGGCTCTTGCCCTGAGCTCTGGCTTTTTTCTTTCCTTTCCTTTCCTTTCCCTTTCCTTGATGGGTTTTCGCTGTGCGCCCAGGCTGTAGAGCAGTGGCGCGATCTCAGCTCCCTGCAGCCTCTGCCTCCCGGCCTCCCGCGCTCCTCCCGCCTCACCCGAGCAGTTGGCACCACAGCTGCAGCCACCACACCGGCCTCTGCATCCGCGTCCTGCGCGATCCCCTGCTAGAGAGGGGTCAGAGACTGCGGCCAGGCCTCCTGGTTCTGGGTAGCACAGCAGGGCCCTGCTGGGCGCGCACCCTGGGCGATCTCCCATGCTCTCAGGCAATGAGCAGGAGCCCTGGGCCTGGCTACGCTCTGAGTACTGAGAGGGGACCCAGATCCCGGCCTCCATCCTTCGCAGGGTCCCGTGGGAATTGCTCCAAGTTCCCCTTCCAGAGACAAGGAAGGGTCTCTGCATGTGCCCATGAGGGGGCCAGGAAATGCAAGCGCAAGGGGGTCGGGGTGAGACCTGGCGTCCCGTGGGGCAGTCACATGCCTTCCCCCACCGGCAGGTCCCTCCTGAGGACCTTGGCCCAGTAGTTGGATGCCCCTACCTCCCGCAGCCACTTCTTTTCCTGGCTGTGTCCCCAAGCTGGCCTCCAATTCCAGCCTCAAGCCCTCCTCCTGCCTCAGCCTCCTGAAGCAAGGGGATTCCAGGCATGAGCCACCGCACCAGAGCTGGACGCCGGTATTTTAATCTGTGAATGAGTCTAGCACTCTGGGAGAGTCTCCTTATCCCGTCTCCCAGTGCCCTAAATGACCCAAGACTGAGTCCTCTCTATCCTTCCTCCAGTAGGAATTCCCAAAAGCTTCTCTCCATTTCCAGGACCCTCAACTCATTGGGCCCTGAGGGGGTGCACCACAGGCAGAGGAGGGGCAGCCAGTGGCCAGCTCACACCTCTGTGACATCATCCCAGAGTCAAGCAAGCTCCCCTCCTGCTGCCAAATTGCAGAAAACCCAGAAGGCCTCCCCAGCACAGCCCTGATTGGGGTCAGCCTGGTCATCTCCTGCTGGGTGAGGACAAATGAGGTCATGGAGAGGTCAAGAGGTCACACACAGGATCAAGGTCACAGAAGGACCAAGTCAGTCACCTACCTGGGAATCAGGGGCTCCCTGGGGGAGTCTGTTTGCTCTGGAGAGAGAGTTTGTAGTCCAGTGGGAGGGGACGAAGGTCAGAACTAACATGGGTCACTCACTGCAGCTCCTTCGGCTCCTTTTGAGTCAGCAGGTCCCTGTGACACCAGGAACAAGAAAGAGACAGTCACAGCAGGGGAAGGACAGGGCTCAGAGGAGTGCAGAGGCCGGGTCCTGAGGCCACAGCAGCCCTGGTTCCTACAGGAGGAGGAGGGCTGAGGAAACCCTGGGACACTGGAGTCCTGGAAGTGTGGGGAGGAAGCACTGGAAGGGTGAGGACAGACGGCGACCCTGAGGACTTGGTGTGTTGTGCGGGAGGTCATATGAGGGAACAGTGGAGTTCTGCATTTAGTGGAGGAACAGAGGCAGTGCTCACGGGGAGGCCAGAGAGCCTTGAGGACCAATTGGACTGGATGCTCTTGAGGTACCCTAGGGAAGGTCCCTAGAGAGGGACCTGGCTCAGCTGGGCCCTCCTCCCTCTCCACTCCAGACCATCTGCTTCCTCACCCACAGCTGAGTTTTAACCCCACCCCCAGTGCCACCTGAATCCCCATCCCTCTCCCCTCCCCTCCAGGACCAGGCCCTCCACTCACCTCTCCCCTTCTGTGCAGGGGAGCCCCAAGGGCTAGGAAGGCCCCGATCCCCATTCTCTTCCTGCTCCCCCAGGGGGCCCAATAAGTCCAGTGAGACCTGTGTGGCCCCTAGAGTTGGGAGCAGGTGGTCAGGAGGACGTCATCACACGAACGGGGGAGAAGGACCAAGACACAGAGAATGCCCCAGGCACAGGGTCTGTGGGTGTCCCTGAGCAGGGACCCGGAGGCTTCGGGCCTGGAGCGGAGCGGGACCCTCCAGGTCGCTCAGGCCTCAGGGCTGAGGGTGATGGAGGCACAACTGGCTGTGTGGCTGTCACTCCCCTTCTCTCCCTCAGCTCAGCATTGCCCCCAAGGCCAGGAAGCCGTGGGATCCCTCTGAGGAGACAGGAAGTCCCTCTCTCCAGGGAGAGGTGGAAACCGGTCCCCCATCGCCCGCCACTTCCTGCAGGGCATTGGCTCACCCCTCGCCACCCCATCCCAGTCACTCATCACAGGACCGGAAGGCCCAGCCCGGCCTGTGGCTCCAGGTTGGTCTTGCTGACCCTGCAGATTACAGGGGACCTTGGCGCTGGGGAGGAGCACCCCCACATTGCACTCCTCCTGGGCTGTTAGACCCCCTCGCCAGCCGCAGCCCTCCCTGCAGTGACCACACGGGGCCCCAGAGTCCCACAGACCATCAGCGCCAGGCCTTCCTGACGGGCCTTTCTTCCCCGGGGCACCCATGGCACCCAGAGGCCCTGAAACACGCACAGGGAATGTGTCTGGAGGGCAGCAGAGGGGGTGTGAACTGGGGCAGGGGCTCAAGGTGGGAGGGGTGAGCCAGGGAGGAGGGGCTGAACCCTGGGAGCCCCTGAGTCACCAACAGCTATAGGAAACCCTGTGCCCAAAGGGGTTCAGCATGGGACAGGTGAGTGGGGATGGGTGGACACCTGGAGACAGAAGCGCCTGAGGGTCAGGAAGGCAGAGGGGAGGCCCCAGCACCCAAGGACAGTCTCTCCCTCACCTGGGCTTCACTCCTCATCACCCCTGGGAACCGCGCATGCTGGCAGGCCCTCGCAGGTGGGATGGGAAGGGAGAGAGCATGAGGCCCTGGGAAGCCAGGCTCCACGCTGCCCCTTCCTGTGGCACACAAACACACACACACACACAGGCACACACACTGCGCACAGGCACACACACTGCACACACACACACTGCACACACAAACACACACACACACACAGGCACACACACTGCACACAGACACACACACTGCACACACACACTGCACACAAACACGCACACATACACAGGCACACACACTGCACACAGACACACACACTGCACACAGGCACACACACTGCACACAAACACGCACACACACACAGGCACACACACTGCGCACAGGCACACACACTGCACACAAACACGCACACACACACAGGCACACACACTGCGCACAGGCACACACACTGCACACACACACACACTGCACACAAACACACACACACACAAACACGCACACACACAGGCACACACACTGCAGACACACACACTGCATACAGACACACACACTGCACACACAAACACGCACACACACAGGCACACACACTGCACACAGGCACACACACTGCACACAGGCACACACACACACAGGCACACACACTGCACACACACTGCACACACAAACACGCACACACACAGGCACACACACTGCACACAAACACACACTGCACACAGGCACACACACTGCACACAAACACACACTGCACACAGACACACACTGCACACAGGCACACACACTGCACACACACTGCACACAGGCACACACACGGCACACACAAACACGCACACACACAGGCACACACACTGCACACAGACACACACACTGCACACAAACACACACTGCACACAGGCACACACACTGCACACAGGCACACACACTGCACACACAAACACGCACACACACAGGCACACACACTGCACACACACACACACAGGCACACACACTGCACACAGGCACACACGCTGCACACAGGCACACACACTGCACACAGACACACACTGCACACACAAACACGCACACACACAGGCACACACACTGCACACACACACACAGGCACACACACTGCACACAGGCACACACACTGCACACAGGCACACACACTGCACACAAACACACACTGCACACACAAACGCACACACACAGGCGCACACACTGCACACAGGCAGGCACACTGCACACAGGCACACAGTGTAGACACACTGCACACACACACACACACACACACACACACACAGGCAGAGGCCCCGCTGTGAAATGAGCAGGCATCTCCCTGCACACCTCACCTGCCATTGCCCGTTCACCACACAGGCCGGGGACGGCCTCCCAAGGTCCCAGAGCCCACCTCACTCACCCACCTGCCAAGTGGTCCAGGGGTCCATTCTCCCCAGCAGGACCAGGAGATCCCTAGGGAAAGCGGAATTGCGGTGGGTGAGTGTTTGGCCTCCAGCCCAGGGACCCCTCAGGAGTGAGGGCACAGAAGAGGGGTAAGGGGCTGAAAGCTGGGGCTCAGTGGGGGTGGCGGGGTCACTGGTCATTCACAGGCTGCCCTGCTTCACCGTCCTGGCTACAGTCACCCTTCGCACTGTCCTGGCACTGCAGGGCTGAAGCAAGGCCAGAGGTGGCCCCAACCTGGCTGGCATCACCCCTAAAACTGCCAATCCTCCCATGGCCCTGCTGGTCCTGTCACATCCCCAGCTTCCCAGCACCAGAGCCCTTTAGCCACAGGGAGCCTCCTCACAGAAACCCCACCCTCCTTAACCCTTCCCCTCCCTAAGACTCACCCGAGTCACCTTTTCCAGGGGAACCAGGGTCTCCAGGAAAACCAAGACCCTGATCCAAAGAGAAAACGAGGACCAAGGTCATAGCCCCTTCAACCCCTTCACCAGAGACTCACAGGCACTGCCCTCCTCCCCCTCTGCACAGGCAGCGCCCGCCGCCTCCCTAGGAAGAGGGTCTCTGCGCCCCTCCCCACCTCATGCCCTCACTGCACACCTTCTAATGCTTTAGCGGACCAGCCACAGGGCAGCTCTCTCTCTCTGGATCCCAGACTCCATGCATCCTCCTAGGAGACTCCATTCCCAGAGCCTCCCTCCCAGGCATCCCCCGACTCCTGGGCTCCCCACACTCCAAGATCCTCGCTCACAGACACCCATATTCCCAGGGCTGCCATTCACAGGGGTTGAGAGGACTCAGCCCCCATGCCCCCAAAATCATACGGTTCCCTTCGGGGCCACAGTCACCTGACCCAAGGGCCCTTTAGGCCCTGGTGGTCGTGCCTCTCCCAGCTGCCCCGACTCTATTTTCTCCCCATGCTCCCCATGTGAATGCAGCAGAAAAACTGGAGGGCACCAGGGGTCTTGGAAGATCAGGGGTGCAGCCTCTGCTTCCAAGACACCTTCAGCCACCCCCAACTGCCCTCAGAGAGACACAGAAAGTCCAGCCTATAAGGGAAGGCCCTCGTCCCTTTCCCCTGGAGGTAAGAGAGGAAGAGGTAAGAGGGGAAGGTCTGGAACAGAGACTCCTGGCCGCAGAGGAGTTCCAGCTCAAGGAGGTCACAGGAAAAGTGGGGTGCAGTGAGCAGGTGAAGGGGATTGGGGGGAAGTAGGGCCCTGGAGCTGTCACTCACCTTGACACCTGGCTCACCCTGGAGATCCCGACTCTCCTGGCTCCCCCTGCAAAGAGATTGAGGTCAAAAACCTCTTTCCCCCCTCAAAAAATTTTGGTATTCCCCACATCTTTCTTTTTTGTCTCCCCAGCCAACGTGGGCAGAAATCGAACTTTCATCCCTCACCCGAAATGCCTGTCCATTCACCCCTTCCCAGTGACTGTCTCTCCAGGGGGACCCAGGTTTGCAATGCCTCCCAGGGCACCTTGTGGCCCCGGAGGAGACACAGAAATAGAGGTCATTGCTTAGGGGCCATTCCTGGGGCAGAGGCCCGGAGGAGAGCTCCAGGGTCACCACCGTGAGACAGCGGAGGCCCCCCCGGGGAAGGGGCTTCTCTTGACCCCTGAGAAAAGACTAGAGTGTATGACCTGGGAAAAGGGAGGCAGAGGGCCACACACATCAATCAGGAGGACCCTAGGGACAGAGGTGGGCTGAGTCAGGAGCGTGGGGCAGGGGCTGGGGTTCCCGCTGGGGTGAGGAGGGAGCTGGCTCACCCAGACTCCCTGCGAGCATGGAGAGAGACACTCATGCCACACACGCCCTCTCTCTGGGGGACTCATGGAGGCCATCACCCCCAATGTTCCCTATGGGGGAAACAGAGAGGGGGAGGAGCTGCTCCCCAGCTGTCCCCAAGGTCAGGGGCTTAAGGGAGAGCTGGGGCTCGGTGGGCAGGGGGCAGAAGGGACCTTGCAGCGACCTTAGCTCTAGACTTCTCAGTGGCACCTGCTGACCCTGTGGAACCTAGAGTTCCACAGGGGGGAAGTGGGGTTGTCAGAAAAACCCAAACAAACCCCTTTGGACATTGACCCCTGTTTCTCTCCCTTGCAGTTACCATGAGGCCCTGTTCTCGCCAAGGCCCTGGTGGGAAGGGAGTGGACATCCCCTGGGGCATGACTGCCCAGGGGTGCCTCCACCCCCTCCCACCCTTCCCCTGACACCCTCTCCCTGTCCCCCAGCTTCCCCAGGCTCCCTTCTCCCCACTGACTCCAGGAAAGCCCAGGAGCCCCTGTGAGGATGGAGCAGTGCGGAAATTGAGAAGTGATGAGAAGTCCGACTCAGGAAGGGGCAGAGGACGCCCACAGAGGCCACGGAGGCAGCAGCAGCACGGAGGCCCAGGTGCTGCCCATAACGAGGTGGCCGGGGACAAACCCCTGCTGCTCTCGGGGCCTCTGTCTTCGTCTGTAGATTGGGGGCTGGCTAAAGGCTCCTGAGGGCCTCCCGCAGCTCTGCTGGTCTGTGCTTCCTGGCATCCGAAGTCCGGGAAGTAAAAAGGAGGAGGGGCACACACCCGGTGCCACCCTGGGCTCCTGGCATCCGGGAAGGCCAGGCAGACCAGGAGCACCCAGCTTGCCCTGTGGAGGGACAGGGAGCAATTAGGAGAGAGAGGAGGCCCAGGTGCCACTCCACTCTGGAGACCCCAATCCTCACATGTGAGGGCCATGCCCCATTCCTCAATGCACCCCCGCACCCCAGCTCCTAGCCCCTTATCTCCTGCCCCACAGCCGTATTTCACAGTCTCTCCTTCCAGAGATTGAATTTTCCCCAATTCTAGTACCGGGATCCCGCTTCCCCGTGCCTGCAGCTCCGTCAAGTCCTTCAGGGTCACTGCAGCCCCCTGCTGACCTCAGCACCACCTGCCCCAGCACCCACTCCTGCTCCACCAAGACGGTACCCCCGCAGGCCCTGCCCTGTGTGCACGTGGCACCTCACGCCGACTCCCCACCTGTCTTCCTCCTCCTGATGCTGCAAGGCTCCTCCTGCCCAGGCAGCTGTGGGGCGCCCGGATTGGGAGCAGCGATTCTGCAAGCAGACTGCCCTGGCTCAGCCCCCTGCCTGCCTGTCACTGGGCATGTGATGACCAAGCCTCCCTGGGCCTCTGCAAAGTCTCACATGCCAAACAGGAGCATCCACACCGCACCCACCTCACAGGACGGAAAGGACACATCAGCACAGCGCCGGCACACGGCCAGGTCTGCGGGGAGCCAGCCCTGGAGCCCACAGGTCTCACTGCTGTTGGACGCTCCCTTCTCGAAGGGGCTGCTGCTCTGAGTCTGGGCACATTCACTTTGCCTGCAGCCACTCTGTGCCTCATCTCCAGTCAACTCTCCACATCAGGGGCTTTTCCTTCACTACTTCTGTACCCGCCTCAACCCATCAGCATTCAGAAGGTGCCATATACAGAGAGAGGAGCACGATTAATGCCTGGCCATTTTCAATTGACTGGACGATGTCAGCTGTGGGCGCCCCCAACGCCAGCCCTGACCCTAGAGCTCACATCCCTAGAGGGGCCAGGCACAGATCTCTCCTCCCGTCCTCACTTTGCCTTGAGTCCTGGGGGTGGCTCAGGGTTCATTGTGTTCCTTTTGCCCCTTTGAACCATCCTCTCCTGTGGAACCAGGGCTCCAACCTCGCCCTGAGTGACAGGCTGGGAGAGGTGAGTGTGGAGGACTGGAGATGAGGTCTGGGCCCCGAGGAGAAAAACGCTTCAGTGAGGCTGAGTGGGGCCGGCAGATCCCAGGGGCTGTGGCAGGAGAGGGGCCCATGGAGTATAGAGGGTGTGGCGATCCAGGACCAGCGTGATGCAGATCAGGGTTGCCACCTGCAGGGACCAGGCCCCCAAGGATGCCAGCACTGGAATTGAGGAGCCCAGGGCCTCCGGGGAATGAACCGGCGCTTGGGGGCTCCAGAGTGCAGAATCATTAGGACATGGAGCTGGGGCCAGTGTGCGGTCTCTATTCAACCTGACTCCTTTCACACCTGTGACACCTGTGAACCTTAGAAAACCACCCTCCCCTGAGCAAGGCGGAGGTGAGAGGACCCCACAGATGATAGAGGGCCGGGGGCTCTCATGGAGGATTCTGAGGACATGGGTGCAAGGGCGGGCTCAGGAGCAGCGATGGCAGGAGTGAGGTGCTGGGAAGTCACCTTTGCACTCTTACGGCCCTTGAGACCCTGAATTCCATCTGCACCTTGGAATTACAGGAGGACAGAGTGGCCAGGGATGGCGGAGGGGTGGAAGGAGCAAGCTCCTGAGACCCCATCTCACTCCCTTCCACACAGTTCTTTACCCCCAGTCTGGGGGACCTTGACACCTTGAGGTCCTGGGTATCCCAGTGGGCCCTGAGGTCCACATGGACCTGGAAGAAATGCGTTTATACAGGGGCCTCAGGGTGTCGCTGAGGGGGCCTCGGGTTGGGAGAAATGGACGCCACAGTGCTGGAGTCTGGGCTGGGCTCCCGGGCACAGGAGTTTCGCACCACATGGACACTCGCTTACTCCTCTAGCATTTACTGAGCACCTACTGTGTGCTGCTGGGTCCTCAAAGCTGAGGCAGACTCACTGTCTGCAGTGACTGTGCTGTGCTCAGCAGGGGCATCTCCTCCCTGGCCCCCCACTGCCTGGGTGCTGGGGCTGCCCACTCATGCACCATCCTAGGATCCTGTATTCCAGCCCAGTATGCGCCACACGGGGGTGGGGTGGGCAGCAGAGCAGATGGGGGCAGAGTCCCTGCTCAGGGTTAGTGGGAGGGACTAGGGCGGCCATAGCCACTAATCAGGGATTCCGAGGGGAGGGCCTGGGCAGTGTAAAATGATGACAGCCTGGGACAGCTTCTTGTGTGCAGGGTGACAACAGGCCCTGGGGAATGCTGGGTGGGCAAGGGTGGGGGCTGGCTCATCCTCTGTCCCAGCCTTGGGTTGGGGGATTGCAGCCCCTATCCACCTCCTGGTGCTGATACCCCAGAGAGCCCCTCTGCATCTGCAGCCCCTGTAACTAATGGGGTCCTGGCCGGCCTGGATTCTGTGCTCTCCTGGCTCCCGAGCCTCTGGCATGGCTGTTGCCAGGGCGGCCACATCTGTCCTTGGGGCCAGCAGAAGCAGGCCCAGAAGTGTCTCCATCCCACAAACCCCAGAGCAGGTGTGTCTCTGCACAGCCCAGCCCAGCCTATCAAGGATGGGTCCCAGGGAACAGGGCCCTCTCAGCCTCATCTGCCCAGCCTCGGGGGGCCTGGGCTGGGACTGGTATTGGGGTTCTTAGGCCTGTGGGCAGCAGACACCAGGTCCCCAGTGACCAGCCTGTGGCCAGGTTGGCCAAGCGCTCACTGCAGCCTGGGCCAAGAGTGGCTCTGTCCCACTGCCATACTCACCAGAGCCTGTGAGACTGGTTGGGGGATCCCAGACAACATGCCTTGTCCAAGGACCCAGGAAGGGAGGAGTTTGATGCCCTTCAAGGAGCACAGAACATCCTCACTGTGGCCGCCAGGATGGGCGGCAGAGGGCCCCAGTGTCTGCAGTGCACAGCCGGGCACATGGCACTCCCTGCCCTTCCACGTGCCCCATCGTCGTCCAGGCTTGGCCAGGGGCCTGCCGAGTGCTACTCCCCTCCCCCGAGTCCCCAACACCTGCACTGTCCTCACTGACCTGTGAGCTGGCACCCACTCTCCACTGTGTCCTCACGCCATGGCCATGAGGGACATCTGAGCCAGGGCAGCCACTGGTGAATTGTCGTCAGCCGGGGAGCAGCTGCACCCCCAGGCCAGCTCCCAGTGGCCCACCCTGCACTTGGGGTGCCCACAATGGGTGTGCAGCCCTGCCCGACTCGGCTCCATGCAGGGGGCTTTCCAGTTCCCTGGACATCTGTGGCCACAGCAGAGGACACCTGAGACTCTAAACTGGGGACCTGCCTTGGGGACCCTTCAGTCCCTTCCCAGGTTCTAGGCACAGTGCGGTCCCTCCTGCCTCCTCCCAGCTTCTGGGCCTTGGCACCCACGTCCCCCGACCCCAGGCTCCCTGCTGGGCCCACTGTCATCCCAGCATTGCCACCTTCAGCCCACACATATTCTTCCGGCTCTGAAACCCTCCCCTGCCCACACCAGGTCCCCAACTAGGGCCCAGGGCTCCCTCCCTTACTGGTCCCAGGCACAGGAGAGCCCAGGTCAGGGACGACCCAGGGAAGCTGACTGAGCCCCCACTGCATAGAGAAGGAATGTGTTCCTGGCAATCTGCCGGGTTCTGGTCTGAGCCAGGCTGGACTGTCCAGGGCAGCTGCTCCTCCAGTTGGTCCTTGTCCTCGCCGACGTGTTTCCCAAATGCACATCTGCTCAGACTGTGATCTTATGTGAAGCTGGTGTCTCCGTGTTGGGGTATGTGATGGAGCTCCTCAGCCCAGCCGGCAGCATCTGCAGCTTGCCCGTGAGAACCCTGACCACCTTGAACCCCAGGCCTCCCTGACCAAGTGTCAACTCCTGGAAGGATCCAGGGACTGCTGAGCACCAGGGATGGGCTCCTGGCCCCTCAGGCCCAGTGCCACTCTGGAAGCTTCTTCTGAACCCCAAGCCCCGAGTCCAGGGCTGCAGGCAAGGGCTTAGTGCTAAATGCAGACATTCAGGAAGCATCGCAAGTGTGGACCCCATCCACACTCGGCCCTTCCTGCATCCTACAGACAGTGGGACCCAAGCCTCCACCCCAGCATCGGCAGAAATCCCCAGCCCCTGGGACACCAGCTCTGTGCCCCTGTGGCACTGCCCTTGTCCCTCAGCCCCAGACGTAGGTCTGGAGGCCTGAGAACCACGTCAACCCCCAGCCTGCTGCCTCTGCCCAGCCGTACTCAAGCTGGCCCACTGTGAGTGCAGGGTGCAGCCTCAGCTGCAGCTTGCCCCCCGCCTCCCTAGTCCATCTAAATGTGCATATTTGGGCCTTCTGCAGACTTAATATACATATTCAATAGCTGAATCTAGGCATGTAAGAGCTCAGTAATAATATAGCCACATTAGTGTTGTATGTGGAAGGGTAAACGTTTACTGAGTGTGATTTCACACTCCAGAGAGAAAAAAATATATTCTTCCCTGGCAAAGGGGAAATGATTCTCTTACCTTTTCAAAGTCATTAGAGTCTACCCTTAGATACAGAAAAATCCTAATCCAAACTGAGCATCCTAATCCAAAATACTGAAATCTGAAATGACCAAAATCTGAAACGTTTGAAGTGCTGGCATAATACCATAAGTGGAAAATTCCACCTCTGACCTTAGGTGATGGGTCACAGTCAAAATGCAGTCAGATTTGTGCTTTATGCAAAAATTATTTAAAATATTATGTCCAGGTAGTTTCAGGGTATTTGTATAAGGTGTACACAAAACGTAAATGACCTTTCTGTTTAGACTTGGATCACATCCCCAACCTAACTCATTTTATATATATATATATATATATATATATATATATATATATTCAAATATTTCAAACTCTAAAAAATAAAAAAAAATCCATAGCACTTCTGGTCCCAAGGTAAGGGATCCTTAGCCTGTTTTAAACTTTAATAGCTGTGGCCATTTTAATAGGAATTAATCATAAAATTGTTACAGATTTAACAGAGGGTTAAAAATCTTATTTTTTTAGGGTGAAGGAAGAAGAGAACAATTTAGAACAGGGGGTTCAGACTTCATCAGGTAACTTTCACAGGGCAGGGTAATATGAACAACATGAAGCTTTGAGGAAAGTGTAACACATTAAATGCTTCGTAATTTGAACTAAGGTTTCTCCTAAATAGTTTACATTTATTTATCTATAATATTACTTTTGTTTTCCTTTAAAAAAAATCTAGGAAGGTAGCTATGACAATTTTACATGTGTGGAAACTGTGGCCTGATTAGGAGTTCATCAGTATGCCCAGGGTCACACAGCGAGGAGAAGGCAGAATGGGGTTTTGAATCGAGTTACGACTGACCAGACAGAATGTACTTTAAAACATTGTTCCTCAAAATCCTTTCATGAAGATTACGTGGACTAATATTTAACAGGTGGGCATCAAGTAAGGAAAACTAGCATTGCTGGATGATTTCTACACTAAAACTATGCTAATATGGTAGAATATACACTGATCTAGTATAGGCACTTTGGGAGGCTGAGACGGGCGGATTGCCTGAGCTCAGCCTGGGCAAGATGGTGAAACCCCGTCCCTACTAAAATACAAAAAATCAGTTGGGCTGGTGGTCGGGTCTGCAATCCCAGCTACCCAGGAGGCTGAGGCATGACAATTGCTTGAACTCGCTTGAGTTTGGGAGGCGGTTGCAGTGAGCCAAGATCGGGCCACTGCACCCCCAACCTGGACAACAAAGCCAAACTTTGTCTCAAATAAATAAATAAATAAATAAATAAATAAATAAATAAATAATAAACCATAGGGAAACTCCCGTCGCCAGAGAACTGCTCGGGGTCCCGAGTGTGGGCAGCACAGGGAGGTGCCGCGCTCCTGCAAGGGCTGCACAGTCCACAGTGGCGCAGAGCGCAGGGAGTCGTGGGTGCTGCCATCGACTGAGAGCCGGCGGGGGTACGGGGGACAGGATCTCCGATGCCTCCGGGTGCCCTCAGTGCTGGACAGAAGCTCCTCCTGGCTAAGATTCAGTTGGGAGCGTGGAGCCAGCAGCCTCTAGGCCCACGCTCCCTCCAGAGGCAGCCTGGCAGCGGATCCGGAACCTGGCTTCCGCCTGCGGCGTCCAGATGCGGAAAGCAGGGAGCCTGAACCCAAAACTGCGATCAGAGAATCGAGAACTGTGTATGAAGAGTTTCTCTCGCGTCCTGAGTGTTCTCCTGTAGAAAGAGTGGAGGTGCGGCGAGCTCACACACAAGATGCTCTCAGGAGACCCGGAGTTCCCTTTGTGCCTGTGAAAGGAAAATTTCTTGAGCCCCCCAAATCACTCAGTTAAACTTTAGCTGGGGATTGCTTAGGGCAAACCTGCCTCCCATTCTATTTAAAGTCACTCGTCTGCTCGCTGAAATAGATGCGTATCTGATTTGCCTCCTTTGGAAGGGTATTGGTGCTGAGCAGCTCCAAGGTGTGGGGCAGGGAACCGTTCAGGACGGAGGGCAGATGCAGGCCAGGGCGGCGTCCAGGAGCGGCCAGGCAGGTGCTGCTGTGTGGTCCGCGGCACCGGGGGCAGTGGGGGCGTGGGTACCTCCAGCTCATGCTTGCGTTTCTCCAGGGCGCTCTCAGGCACAGGGTCTCCAGGGGACACCGCTGAGAGCGGTCTGTCAGAGCGTCCAGAAGGCATGTTGGGCATACAGCATCTGTTGGGGGAAGGCTTGCACCTGCCACACCAAAGGCTCCGTCTGTGACTGTGACTGTGGCGGGAGCTGCGGTGGTGCGCTCCGAGCAACTGGAGGCTGCCGGGACTCTGGCAGCGGTCAGTGGTGCTGTGGGTGACGTATCTGCTGCGGCTGCTGGGGCGGGACCTGGGAGGCGGCAGGCTGCAGCTACTGCATTGGTGGCTCTGTATTGACACTGGGCCCGCAAAGCCTGCTGCTGCTGCTGCTGCTGCTGCTCCTGTTGCTGCTGTAGCCGCAGCTGTGCCCTGTGCTCCTGCAGCAGCATGAGACTGCTGCTGTGTCTGTTGCTGCTTTTGACGATTCACTGTAATTGGACGCTGCTGCTGGCGCAGCACCTGCACCGCTGCCTGGAACTGCTGCTGCTGCGCATCACTCTGCTGAGCCTGGAACCGCTGCGGCTGTAGCGCCGCCTGCTGGACGCAACGTTGCTGCTGCTGTGCCACCCATGGAGTGGCAGCCGGGTCTGAAGACCTGCCTTAGGCACCACAGTCATGCCAAGGGGCCTCCCCGAGGTTCCCCGGGCAGCTGCCCGAGAGGAGCATCGGCTGCCCAACAGCGCCAAGGCCGCCCACCGGCTGTCCCGTCCGGGGAGGCCAATTCCCGTGGCTCCTGCAGCCGGCCAGCGTTGCAGGCTCTGGAGAGCGTTCCTAGGATCACTGACGGAAACTTGAGGTTTCTTGTCAGGAATGTCTGGAAAATACATGATGAGCCTCACCACGAGAGAACAGTATCGGTCCCGGGTTTTGGCCTTCGGGGGCACATGGCTCTGCATTTCCTTGCTGGATGTGCTGCAGGCCATGCCAGCTTTCCTCCTGGCATCCTCGGTTCTACTGACCAGCTCCTGCTGGTCGGACATGTATGTACCAGACTTTCTTTATCCATCCAACCAATGATGGACACAGGTCAATCCTTAATCTGGGTTACTGTGAATAGTGCTGCAGTGAACATGGGAGTACAGATGTCTTCAATGTACCGATTTCCTTTACTTGGGGTATATACCCAGCCGTGGGATTGCTGGATCCCACTGTTTTTACATTGTTGAGGAAGCTCCAAACTGTTCTCCATAGTGGTTGCACTAATTATATTCCCACCAACAGTGTACAAGGCTTTCCTTCTCTGCACACCCTCGATAGCATTCACTATTCCCTAGCGTTTGGGTAAAATCCATTTTAACTAGAGTGAGATGCTATCTCATTGTAGTTTTGCCTTTTTAAAAATATACATAATTAGTGACACTGAGGATATTTTCACATACCCGTTCGCCACTTGTATGTCATCTTTTGGAACATGTCTCTTTAGATCTTTTGCCCATTTTAAATTGGATTGTGGTTTTCTTACTACTGGATTGTTTGAGCACCTTATATATTCTGGTTATTAGTACTTGTCAGATGTGCAGTTTGCAAGTATTTTTTCCCATTCTATGGGTTGTTTCTTCACTTGGTTGTTTCTTTTGCTGCGCAGAAGCCTTTTCACTTTATGTAATGCTATTTGCCTGCTTTAATTTGATTACCTATGCTTTTGAGATCTTACACAAAGAATCTTTATGCAGACCAATGTCGTAGAGCATTTCCCCAGCGTTTTCTTCTGGTAATTTTATAGTGTCAGGTATTAGATTTTAGTCTTTAATCCATTTTTCTGTGGTTTTTTATTTGGTGAGAAACTATCTATAATAGTTTCATTTTTTGCCTATGGATACTCCATTTTCCCAGGACCATTTATGTAAGACATGATCCTTTCTCCAATGTATGTTTTTGCACCTTTGTCAATAATGAGTTCACTGTAATTATGCAGATTTATTTTTTGGTTTTCTATTCTACTCCATCAGCTATGTGTCTGTTTTTATGCCAGTACCATGCTGTTTTGGTTATTATGGCTTTGTTGTATAACTTGAAGTCAGTCAGTGTGATGCCTCCAACTTTGTTCTTTTTGCTCATGATTTCTTTGGCTATTCTGGGTCTTTCGTTGCTTCATATACATTTTAGAATTATTTTTTCTGTTTCTGTAAAGAACACCATTGGTAGTTTGATAAGGATTGCATTGGCCTTGTAGATTGCACTAGGTACTATGGAAATTTTATTGGTCTTTTGTATTTTTTTGGTCTCAATTTCATTTTTTTCTGTTTTAATTTTTTTTTTTTCAGATGAAGTCTTGCTCTGTCACCCAACTTGGAGTGCAATGGCACAATCTCAGCCCAATGTAACCTCTGCCTCCTGGGTTCAAGCAATTCTCCTCCCTCAGCCTCCCAAGTTGCTGGGATTACAGGCTCCAGCCGCCATGCCCAGCTAGTTTTTGTTTTTATAGTAGATACTGGGTTTTGCCATATTGGGCAGGCTGGTCTCAAACTTCTGACCTCAGGTGACCTGCCTGCCTCGGCCTCCCAAAGTGCTGAGATTACCAGCATCAGCCACCACGTGTGGCCTCTGCTCTGGTCTTTGTTGCTTTTCTTCTACAAATTTTGGGTTTGTTTTGCTTTTGCTTTGCTATTTCTCTAAGATGCAACATTAGGTTGTTTATTGGAAGTTTTTCTACTTTTTTATGTAGGTGTTTATTACAAATAAACTTCCCCCTTCATACTGCTTTTGTCATATCCCATAGAAAAACATATTTAATGTAATTTCATGTTTTAAAAAAATGTTTTGTGTCCTACCATACGGTCAATCTTTGAGACTGTTGTATGTGCTGGGGAGAAAGATGTGTATTCTGAAGCTGTTGGGCAAAATATTCTGTAAATATGTATTAGGTTCATTTAGACTATCGTATAGACTAAGTCTGATGCTTCTTTGTTGATTTTTTATTTAGATAATCTGTTCAGTGCTGAAAGTGGGTGCTAAAGTTCCAGCTATTATTTTATTGGGGTTTGTCTCTCTAATAATGTTTGCTTTATATATCTGAGTGCTCCAATGCTGGGTACATATATATTTATAATAGTTATATTCTCTTAAAGAATTGATGATTATATAATAAACTTTATTGCCTCTTTTTACAGTTTTTGTCTTGAAATCTACTTTGTCTCATATAAGTGTAGCTCCTCCTGCTCTTTCTTGGTTTCCATTTGCATGGAATAGCTTTTCCAATCCCTTTATTTTCAATCTCGATGTGTCTTTATAGGTGAAGTGCGTTTCTTGTAGGAAGCCTATAGTTGGCTCTTACTTGTTAATTTGTTCAGCTACCCTTTTTTAGAAGATTGTTTAGGAACAGCAAGAAGATTGTTAAAAATATGTACATGTTTGGCTGGGTGCAGTTGCTCAAGCTTCTAATCCCAGAACTTTGGGAGGCTGAGGTTGGCAGACCATGAGGTCAGTAGACTGAGACCATCCTAGCTAACACGGTGAAACCTAGTCTCCACTAAAAATACAACAAAATTAACTGGGCATGTTGACACATGTCTGTAGTCCCAGCTACTCTGGAGGCTGAGGCAGGAGAATCGCTTGAACCCAGGAAGCAGAGGTTGCAGTGAGCCAAGATCTGGCCACCGCACTCCAGCATGGGTGACAGAGCAAGACTGTCTCAAAAAAATGCATGTACAGCTGCTTTTTCTTCCTGCAAATATTTTTTATCTGAGATTAGTTGAATCCATGGGTATGAAACCCATGGATATGAAGATTCAATTGTGATTCAAATGGGAAAATGAGACGAGAGTCCTCATGGTATTATTGTTAAACAAGCAGTGCTCTCAATCATTCCCAATTACTTAGACAAGCTTAAATCCTGGGAAGAGGGTCAATGTGGGGATGCGTTCTGAGTCACTTATATAAGCTGATTAATGAAGAAGCACATTCTGAATCTCTTCCTGTCTCTGTCATTCTATCTCTCTCAAAGATTCCATGATGATAATATACGAAAGACACTTAGTATCTACGCTATTATTCTATACTCCCTGCCTCCAAACTCACCTGTGAAGTTTTCTTAGACAACTATGAATAGGTTTTATCTAAGATTGATTAATCAATCAAAGTGGACTTCAACTGTCAACTCCCAAAATTATCATTCATTGAATTAGTCCTTTTAGCTTTAACATCAAAACTCTTCCTTTCAATAAATTGAATGTAAATAATGTCTTAATTTAGAAACTTTTCCATAGTCAATTCAGATGATCAGAGAGAACACTTTCACATTCTGAAATAGTATTTAAACTATAATAGCAAGAATTCATAAAGAACTAATAAATTATCTTCTAAAATAACAAAAAAGTGAAGACATGCTTTAGGTTTTCTGTGCTCGACTAGAAAATTCAGAAATGCAGTTAATGGAAGTGTAGCCCCCAATTCTTCTTCCTTCCTTCCTTCCTTCCCTCGTTTTTTGTTGCAACCTTACTGCAACCTCCAGCTTTCAGATTTAAGCAATTCTCCTGCCTAAGCCTCCCAATCAGCTGGTATTACAGGCACCCACCACCATGCCAGGATAATTTTTTCATGTTTTCAGCAGAGACGGTTTTCCACCATTTTGGTCAGGCTAGTTTCTAACTCCTGACCTCAAGAGATCTCCCAGCCTCGGCCTCCCAAAGTGCTAGGACTACAAGCATGAGCCAGCACACTAGGCCAGTTAGATCTATTTTTAACAGCTTTCAAGTGTAGTCTGCAAACTGAAAATTGTGAAGAGACAGCAAATAGGACTTTTCCAACAAGAATTTTCAAAGCAATTCAACATTTTTAAATTTTACTGTGGTGAACATAATAACCATTACTACATTCCCACATTTCAGTGAACATTTTAGGTATTTGATGGGTTCTATCACTGCATGAAACCCTGGAAAGATATCTTTTCATACCTAAAAAATCCAACAATACAGAAAAAAAAATCAAATAGCAAGGGTACAAAAATGCTGTTACAAATAAAAGACACTTTATCTTGATTCGATGTAAAATCACTAGGACAGCTACTTGTTTGCTTAGAAAAGACCCAAGCATGCTGTCAGGTAAATTTAAAGTATTTTTAAGAGAAAAAGTAAGCATGATGGGTTTACTGTAAATTTGATACTCACAAGACTACTATGAATGGTGTCTTTTTAGAAGCTCTGTCGATAACCAGATTAGAAGTAACTCCTGGTGCTCCAAAGCCCAAAAGCCAGAAATCCAGTGGGTCCTCACTGAAGGAGAGGTCCGTGGATGGGCATCCTTTTAGTGTGTAAGGGCCCACACAAGACCACACCCACTTCCTGAAACTGATTAGATTGCACAGGAAGGGGTAAATTGGCTGATTAGATTTATATAGTACAGAAAACCACACTTGGGGGCTCAAAGCTCAACAGACAAGTTTGGGATGCAAGAAAGTTGACTTTACACAACTTGTTCAAAGAAATATTTTATGTAAAACAATTATTTCATTAAATATGTTTTTATTTTGCACATGCTAACTTTTATTTACTTTTGAGACAGTGTCTCATTCTGTTGCTCTGGTTGGAGTGCAATGGTTGAATCTTGGCTCACTGCAACCTCCCCCTACCTGGTTCAAGTAATTCTTCTGCTGCCTCAGCCTACCAAGTAGCTGAGATTACAGGTGCCCATCATTACACCAGCTAATTTATGTATTTTTAGGAGAGAAAGGATTTAACCATGTTGGTCAGGTTGGTCTGGAACTCCTGACCTCAGTTGATCCTCCCACCTCAGCCTCCCAAAGTGCTGGGATTACAGGCATGAGCCACCGTGCCCAGCCACATGCTAACTTTTAAAATTTTAGTTCTTACTGTGAGTTTTAAAATTATAATTGCTTAAGTGCCTAGCCATTATTTAACAGAATATGTCCAAAGATAAAACATTAACTGGGATTACAACACATCTGTACTGTGTAACTCCCTTGTTTAAAAAAGTGTTGGAGGAACTCAATTGTGTTTCATATAATTGTATATATAATGCTTAGTAGAATTAGTTGTATTAAGCTTTTTTTCTTATTTTTACTATTTTATGACCATTTCATAATGATTGTTTTATATAAAAATAAAATCTTTTTTCAATTCATACACCTTTTTGAATAATTTCACTACAGATACTTTACATATATGTACACAAATATCTAAAGCAATGTATGTATTCATATTTTTAAAATTATATAATAGTTATTTACAGAATAATAATCATTATTATTACCTTTTTTTGAGACGGAGTCTCCCTCTGTCACCCAGGCTGGAGTGCAATGGCATGATCTCAGCTCACTGTAACTTCTGCCTCCCAGATTCAAGCAATTCTCCTGCCTCAGCCTCCCAAGCGGCTGGGGTTACAGGTGTCTGCCACCATTCCTGGCTAAGTTTTGTAATTTTAGTAGAGATGGGGGTTTCACCATGTTGGCCAAGCTGGTCTCAAATTGCTGACCTCAGGTGATCTATCTGCCTCTAACTCCCAAAGTGCTGGAATTTCAGGCCTTAGCCAAGGCACCCAGATGCTATTTACAGAATAATTACATGCATAATTATCTTTAATAGTGTATAAAAGATATTTTTAACACAGTCGCCATACTAGCAGATTTAGTTGTTGTTTACCATGATTTAATAAATCACCAATGTTTACACATACTTGTATTAACAGATTATCTAAAGTTTGCGGATTTCAGTCATTTCTATAAACTAAAAATTAACAAACCTTGCTAGAAACTGAAAAAGTAAAAATCTAAATAAAAGTCACCATTTACATATTAACAGACATTAAAACAATTATAAACCTTATAAAAGCATGTCCTAGTAAAAGATGCAGTGGCTGTCTTTTTAATCAATCCATGGCATTACAAATTAGTATGTTTTCTGAGGTGTCATTTGATCAGCATTATGCTTCAAAAGATAGATCCAAAAAAGTTAGAAAAGGTAATCATAGATACATATATGCAGAGTCTTCCATAAATGTTGTTTTTTGAAAACTGCTTCAAACACTTCTTAAAATGTTGTATATTATCTACCTAAGTGTAGAGAAGAAAGGCTTTCTACTGGTCTCACTTTTCAGGAAAAATTCAATGCTGTGTTGTGTAGAATGCCCTGAATTAGAAAGAAATAAACAATGAGCACTTATGAGATGCATAAAAAAGAATGAGCAATAATTGCAAACTTTAGTGCTAGAGGCTGAAAAAGTTACCATCTATTATACTACAACTGTGTCATCACGCAGAATAGGTAAGAGAGAAAAAGCAGTATTTCATTACCTAACTAAAATATACTGTCATTCAAATGAAAATATCAGACATTTATTAATTACAAATTATATGCTACAAGCTGTTCTAAGTACTAGCTTACTTAATTCTTACAGCAACCCCATGAGATAAATAATATTTCATACTCATTTAAAGATTAATAAATGTAAGAACAGGAAACTTTAATAATTTGAATAGTTATATTCAAATTAAGTAGGGTTTGAACACAGGCAATCTGTCTCTGAAAACTATTTTTCTCTCAGTGATATTAAATATGTTGCCAAAGTATGTTCCTAAGCCACAGAACTGCATACAATATTTTGCGGGAAATGCTTCTTGCATGCTGGCAGAATTGATTGGAAGTTTACACAGCTTTCAAGTATTGTGCAGGTTTTGGTGCATTTTATAGAATAATAATATTCACCTTGTCCCACATCTATAACACTGTCCAACTCTCTATCAATGACATCACAAAAAGTCTGTTGGCATGCTCAGCCAAACCCCATAACAAAGGCATTGTGCAATTCCTACAATGCAGTGTAGCTCGTCTGTTCAAAGCCCAGAATGTCTCAGAGGAGCTCGTGTGTGCACTTCTCTGGTTACTCACAAAATGAGTGTCTACTATGGACTCTCCATATTGGTAGGGATTGGAGCCAAAATAGTAACAAACCTACATGTTCTGCACATGAGTCCCGAAAATTAAATTTTTTAAAAAATTTAAAAAATGAAAACTCAATCCTTAAGGAGCTCATGGTCTAGTAGGTGATACAAAGGAAGGGACAGTCATCCTGAAAGTCTTCCTAAGAGAAGTAACACCTAAACTGAAATCCAACAGATTAGGGTAGTCTTATCTTTTCTGAGGGTAAAGTTTACATGACAGCAGTTGCCATGAGAAAAGATTTTAGGACCTGGAAGAGTGGCTCATGCCTATAATTCCAGCACTTTGGGAGGCCTGGATAGATAGATTAGTCAAGCCGAGAAGTTCAAGACCAGCCTGGGCAACCTGGTGAAACTCCATCTCCACAAAACACACACACACACACACACACACACACACACACACACACACAAATTAGACAGGCATGATGGTGCACGCCTGTAATCTCACCTACTTGGGAGTCTTAAATTGGATGATTGCCTGAGCCCAGATGACAGAGGTTGCACTGAGCTGGGGTTGTGCCACTGACTCCAGTCTGGGTGACAGAGTCAGACTGTTTTTCACACACACACACACACACACACACACACACACACATACACACACAACTTGTTCTGTTCTCTTGCTGGGTTGAAGCCCTTCTATTTCATCTAGGCCCGAATGCTTTCTGAAATACAAATGTGCCTATATTCCTACCTGCTTAACCTTATTACGGGATTTTGATAAACTACAAGAAAGTAGTTACACTCCTCTGGATGTCTTCCAAAACTTATTTGAAGTATTTGATGCTCAATGTATAAATTGTTCTTCCCTCAAATCCCTTGGATTTTATTTTATTTATTTATTTTTTGAGGCAGAGTTTCGCTCCTTACCCAGGCTGGAGTGCAATGGCGCGATCTTGGCTCACCGCAACCTCCGCTTCCTGGGTTCAGGCAATTCTCCTGCCTCAGCCTCCTGAGTAGCTGGGATTACAGGCACGCGCCACCATGCCCAGCTAATTTTTTGTATTTTTAGTAGAGACGGGGTTTCATCATGTTGACCATGATGGTCTCAATCTCTTGACCTCATGATCTACCCACCTCGGCCTCCCAAAGTGCTGGGATTACAGGCGTGAGCCACTGCGCCCCTTGGATTTTAATAAGAGTGAGTTATTTATATTTCTTTAACTTGCCACAATCAACCATACTTCTATTATTTTTATGTAATATGATTACCCTGTTAGTAGAAATATAAACGAAATCACTTTAAAACAGTAAGTGGCATTGCTCAGTAGAATTGACAATCCACAAATTTTATAACCCAGATATTCCACCTATGGGAAGATGCTGTCAGGAAAGAGAATCTCTTGATTATTTGCATGAGCAGACATGCTCACAAAACCAAAATACAAAAATAAATCCAATGTACAACAGCAAAAAATGAATAAATTTATTATGCACCAGTTATCCAAACTTGGGTTATCCACTCGCTCTTGATTTTTTACATAAATAGATCTAGACCTTTTAAATATATATATATAGTCAAGTGTTAGGATGTCAGTCTTTTTGAGTAGAAGACATTGGAGAGAATTCCAAAAACGTGCTTCCAATCTGCTTTGGAAATGACATCTCCGGTATCTGGCCCAGATGGTATGCAGGGGTACACCAGTTCCCAGATTCTGTAGTTAAGGCTGCTGCTATAGCACTCACTTCTTCAAGTTCATGGTGACCAGGAGACCTCAGCAGCCAAGAGCTTCTTCTGATACTGGCCTTTTTTCAAATTTGCAGTGGAGCACCTCAGAGATGACATTTCTACCTAAACAGCTTTACAAGTGGCCCAGAAGGCAAGTTTCCAGGGAGTCCTGAAGTGTGGATTGAAACCAAGTTTTTTTTTTTTTTTTTTTTTTTTTTTTTCCTTTGTAAGCGGTGTATTTTAAATAACTTTCAAGATACACATATTTTTTTCCTTTAAAAAAGTCTGCTGTAGCAGTTTTGTTCTTGAATTTTGCTGGTCATCCTGATGGTCCCGAGCCCCCAAACTCTGGGTTGTGGAGGCAGCCGAGGCGGAGGCTGGGGGGCCCACACGGCCTGTCCTGGCGGTGCTCGCAGCACTGGCGGAGCAGCTGGGCCCCATCTTGCCACAGCTCACGCATGGCCAGCATGTGAGCGAAAACGTCCATGTATTTCAAAGCAGTAATAATTTAAAATTATGAAAACCTTTCCGCCACTGAACGCTTAGAAGGTGCGGTCAGACAGCGAGGCCAGGGAGGCCGGGGTGCCCCGGCAGGGGCCGTATGGCGCCTGCCTTCCCCAGCCAGGGGGCCCGTGGGCCGGGCTCGGGTCTCGCCCCGGTACAGGCCGGGCCTGCGGTGCCGACCAGCCAGGAGCGGCGCCGCCGGGGCACACGGTCTGCGAGGGCCACGTGGCGCCGGCCGGGGGTGGGGGGCAGAGGCCCCGCACTTTCCCCGGAGCCTCGGGTCCCCCGGGCGGGGGTGGGTGCGGACCGGGGTGGTGCCGGCAGACCCGGGCTCAGGGGCTCCTTGCGGCGTTCTGGTTGCCGGGCGAGCTGGAGGCGGAGGAGGACGCGGAGACGCTCAGCCCCGCCAGGCCCGGGGCGTTCGTGGCCGAGTTCTGTCCCGTGAGGCTTTTCCGGCAGCCGGGGCAGCCGCCGTGCTTGGCGGGGACAGCGGCGAGGGCGGGAGAAGGGGCAGGTCGGGGCGGGCGCGCGGGCGGGCACCCCCTGCTCCCGCCAGGGCACCCCGCGGCCTCGCGGACCCGGGGGTGCAGGGCAGCCGCCGCCCGCGCCGGCCCGGCGCACGGTCGTCCTCGCACACGGGCGCTCCCGCCCGGAGCCCGGTGCCCCTCGGGGCCGGGGCGGCGGGCAGGGCCTGGGTCTTCTCCGTCCGCCGGTGGGGGCCGCGTTCTCAGACGGATTGAGCGGCCGCGTGAGGACGGCGTCCGGGCCGCGGGCCGCGGGGTCGGAGGGCGGAGCTCCCCAGGGACCCGGGCCGGGGACGGCGGCGGGCGCGATGTCCGTCGGCGCCGGGCGACCCCCTCCAGCGTGGGGGCGCCTTCGTGTCGGCCGGTGGCCCGCCGCGGGGGGAGGCGGCGCGGGGCCCCGGGGGCGGGTGCCGGGACTCGGGCTCTCGCTCCCCCCGCGCTCGGGGTCCCTGCCGTCGTCAGCCTGCGCCCCCGGAGGGAGCGTGGGGGTCTCGACGCCGCCGTCAGCGATGCCGAGAGCGAACTGTCTGCGGCCCTGCGGTCCTGAGGTCCTGGCCCACGTTCTCCAAAGGCAGCCGGTTCCAGCGGTTCCAGTCCGTGAGGGCTGCGGAGGGGGCAGAACCATCCTCTGTGCCCCTGGTCTCTTCTGGAAGCTCCTCGATGAAACCAGACTCGCGTCTTGGGCAGATACAATCCGGCAGGCGTGGGACGATCTCCCCGGAGCAGCAGTGGCAGAAGCACCGTCCGGGCTGTGGCGACGCCTCGCCGTGGCCTACTCTGTGCCACCCACCCCCAGTACTTCAAGTCCAGGAAAGTAGACGTATGAGCCACAAAAGGCTGGATTACCAATAACTACACATTTTCTCTCGCAGTAATAAAGTTCTAGCCCAGACACTTTTTAGAGTGATTGTGCTTAACGAAGAGTAGAGTTGATGAATGAAGATTCTGTGTATTGACTTAAAGGAAAAAATAAGTCCTTTGCTTCCTCTTTTTCAGAAAATTTCTGATGGGTGTTCACCGATTTGTCTCTCTCTTTCTCAAGTCGTTCAGTCTCCAGAGACAGCTTATACATCTCCAGGGCCATTTCCACATCATCTGGGCTTGGCAGGCGCTGCATGAGCTTTCTGCCTGTGAGCACCTGCTCGCAGCCTTCGGACACCGCCCAGCCACATCCGGGCACTTCTGGGTACCAGGTACCAGGTTCTTCCCTCTGAGCAAGTGATACTTTTTGGACTGACCAAAAGTTTTTCATGGGCAGCACCACAGCAACTTTCAACATTCAGTGAGGGCGAGATGTGAGGGGACTCTTCACTGGCTTCTCAGACTTCACCCTGGAAACAATGGCAATTCCTTATATGTGCTCATCACATATGATTTAGACTTCTCCTTACACTTTACTAGACAATATTTCATTGCTCAAATTCTATCATAATTAATCATTCTTTATATTAACTTTCCTTATTCACATTATTATGTATTTTCTGTGTCTTGATGGTCCATGAATCTTATTTTCATTTGAATAAATGCTATCTATCTAGCTGAACACTTAAAAACCTGTGGGAAAAAATCAAGTACCATAAAAATATACATGGCATGATTGCATTTATAAAAAATAGTAAACTACATAAAACAAAAACATAAAACATGTAAATAATATAGCCATGTATGATAAAATCATAAAGAATAACAGGAAATAAACATAACAATTCAAGAAAGTGAAAAAGCACAACTGTCGTGAATACATAGGGGACCCAAAGATATTGAAAATATTATTTTCTTAATATAGCTAGTAGGTTCACAAATGTTCACTTCATTACTATTTTTCTCTACCTTGTGTGTTATATGATAGTGTTTTATATAAAATACTTTTAATAAAAAATTATTTCCTATGCTATACAGTGATTACATTTACTAAAAGTGTAATTTAATTAGTTTCTCAACCATGTGCTGAGCTAGTGATCCTCTGAGCCCTGGGGGGCCAGGCAGGGCGTGAGGCCTCCGCCTTGGAGCAGTTGTGCATGTTCCCCAGTGCGCTCTAGGACACACTGATGCTTTCCTATGTGTGAAGTGACATGAACAGATTAGACTTGATTCCCTGATAATGCCAGATGAGGGTTTTACCATATTTACCCATTCCCCTTGGATGTTTTACTGAGTTTGATTCTTCCATTTCAGAATAACCTTGCCTAATTATTATTTTTTTATTTTTAGTCCATAACAAGGAAATAAAAGAACAATATATACACAGATAAATATATGAACACTCACATGACTGTATATAATGTCTAGCTTTATTTCTAATATACTCCTTTAAACTTCACCAATATACCCATCATAAGTCTTTCTGAATGATATACCACAAAAATCTCTATGGATTCTCTAAAGAACCCTCTCAGGCTGCTTCTTTCAAAGCCTCTGCAGCTGCCTGCACTGTGAAGGCTGCAACAGCAGTCTTTCTCTTCACTTCTCCCTTAGTTTTGCAAAGATCCACTTTGGTTTCAATATCAAGCAGAGCATCAGAAATTCCTGAAAATGACTCCCTTGAATACTTGCTGTGGCTGCTTGGAGCATGGATGACATGCCTGTTGATAAAACAGTATGGTCTTTATTAGTTGCCTAAATGTTACAGAAGAGAAACACAAGAGCATGCTACCATTTTAACATTGAATATTTCTAATTTAACAATTTGAACAAGTCACTTGTCAACTGAACTTCCACATTCAATCATCTCTAAAGACTAGTCTGGCCAGGGAAGGTAGTACAAGCCTGTAATCCCAGCCGCTTGGGAGCCAGAGGTGGGCTGATCACAAGGTCAGGGGTGCGAGACTAGCCTGGAAAGCATGATGAAACTCCGACTACTAAAATTACAAAAAGTTAGCCAGGCATGGTGGCGCATGCCTGTAGACCCAGCTACTCAGGAGGAGGGAGAATTGCTTGAACCCGGCAGGCAGAGGTTGCAGTGAGCTGATTATGCCACTGAACTCCAGCCTGACCTATAGAGAGAGACTGTCTCAAAAAAAAAAAAAAAATGATAGTCTATGAAATACATATTAATTAATTATATTTTCACTTTGAGCAAAAACTTAAAGTGGTAAGTGGTTCAGTGCTACAACAGTAACAATATAGAAAACACAGCAATCATTCTTGATAAGAGTATTTAGTTACAATTTTCCAAATTCTTCAAAATAAATTACACACAGTTTGTATTAGTATTTCACAGAGAAGAAAACTGAGGTCTGAGAAATCAGTGACTGAAGTATCTGTCTCAAGGCACATTACAAATAAGTCCTGATTTTTTAATGCATTATAATAAGTTATAGCACAACAGTGATCATTAAAGTCTTGTTTGTGATTAGCCAAAATTTTATTTTTTTGTTCTTTTTTAAAAAGTCACACTATCATGTTAGAATATGTGACATAAAACATGAAGAATCATCAGAAACAATTTTGTAATGTTTCACATGACCACGGCAGAAGAATATTTTACAGTAGGAGCTCAGATAGTTCATGCAATAGACCGGGAAGAGAAGAACAAACTCTGACGTAAATAAATAAGCTCCAGAGCAGTGGCTCATGCTTTTAATCTCATAAATTTGGGAGGCTGAGGTGGGAGGACTGCTTGAGGCCAGGAGTTGGAGACCATCCTGGGCAACATAGGGACACCCTATCTGGACAAATAAAAGTACAAATGTTAGCTGAGCATTGTGGCACGTGACTAGTCCTAGTGATTTTGGAGCCTGAGGTGGGAAGATTGATTGAGCACAGGTGTTTGAGGCTGCAGTGAGCTAAGATTCCACCACTGACCTCCAGCTTGGGAGACAGTGTGAGAACCTGTAGCTTAAGAACAACAACAAAATAAGCGGGGCAATGGGTAAGTTAAAAATATGCTGCCATTGCCCAGCCAATCAGACTTTCTAAAACATCCTCTTATTCCTGAGCCCAACTCTTTGATAATCCCTGGACAGAAAGACAGAGTCATTTCTGGCTGTCCAATGACCTAACCCCTTCTGCGATACATATAAGATCAACCTGGAGATGGTCAATGTTTGGTAGAAAAAATTGTGATAGTCAAGATGTAGGAGGAAAAGCACCTCTAAATACCAAACATAGAAAAAATACATATATATGTTTATTATATACATTACATATAGAAGGATTTACTGGGTTTTGTGTATACATAAACAAAAATATATTTAAAATAGGAAAGGGGCCAGAATTATACACATAAGAATATAATCCTTTTATGATTTTTCTGATGGAACTAGGGAGATGTTTAATTTCTGCCGTGGCTTTCTTGATCTTTACATTTTCTAAAATAAACATATATTCTTTTAAAATAAGAAACAGATACTGAAAATAAAGATATGCAAAAATTATATTACGTTGCATGAGAATATATTATATTTATCATTTACTACATATATTTTGAAATGTTCTAATGGCTTGCAAGAAATCAACTATGATATTTTTCCACAGGACAAAAAAGAGGAAAATTGATATTATAAGAGGGAGTCATTTTTTCTTTTCCTACCTATAAAAAAGTCTATCTGGTAACCCTAAAGATCAATAAATGCTCATTACAGAAACATCAGGTGATCATTAATCATTCTCAAAAATATTGGAAAGCAAAATAAAACGAATATAGTTTTAGTTTCATGAAAATGTATTTCCATACACAAAATAAAATTTCAGAACAAAACTGATTTTAATCAGTCATCTATGGGGATTGGGTCCAGGACTTGGATAAATATCGAAATTTGTGCATACTCAAGTCCTGCAGAAAAGACATGCATATATAAAAAGTTGTCCCTCTTCTGTGGAATTAACAGGCTGACGGTGAACAAACCACTCAACAAATCAAATTGATATATCAGTATAATAATCCAGATGGTAGTGAAAATTATTTAATATTTCATCTTTTTGAGTGATTTTCAGAATAATTTAAGTACAGCATTCACAGAGCCAGATAAGATGTTCTAGATCACCTTCCCGTGCCTCAGTGAGGAAATGTAGCTGAGTATGTGGAATCTGAAGCCACATCTAGTCCCCTTGGGCTAACTAGCATAATATAACTCTCACCACATGCTTCATGCCCTTTGACACCCTGATCTTCACATTGTTAAGACAGTGAAGTAGGCAATAATATAAAACAGAAAATAATTCCAAAAATCATGTCTAAGAGTCCAAATGGAATGTATCAGTTCTGCTTTATTTTTTTTGTTGTTTTTAGAAACACATTCATAATTCTCTTACCTTATATTTTTTGTTAGTTCTTTATTAGCTACATCTGAGCTTCTCAGATTCAGGCTCATGTCCTGAGTATCATTCTGTGATGAAAGTTGTAACATAACAAAGCTAAATGAAAAATAACTGTTGAGATTTGTTCCACAGAAATAAAGTCACTCACTTTAGAGCCTTTTTACTGGATTTGTGTCTTTTCTACTTTGTGATTTTTTAGCAAAATCATTTTCTGTATGCAATACTAATATTTAAAAATATAAGTTTGAAAACAAAAAAATAATTTGGCAAGTTATAGTTCACCATCTTTAAAAGTAAAATGTTGGCCATTCACATATGTGGTTCCTTGCTTTCAATACTGTATTGTATTCTGTTTTCTTAAGAGATAGATCTCTCACCAGGCTGGATTGCAGAGGCTTGCTCACACCTCACTACAGCCTCAAACTCCTGGGCTCAAGCAATCCTCCTTTCTCGATTTCCTAAGTACCTGGGATTACAGTGAATAATACTGTATTTTCTATCCACCCTTACTTGCTGATGCAAAATATACAGATAGAAAGGGCTGACTGTATTTATTTTTAATAAATAATGTGCTTAAGTAGACCTGTACAATTCAAGTCACTATTTTTCAAGCATTAAATGTGTATTTTAACATCCTATTATAGGCAAATTAAGAACGATAGCATACACAGGTACCATATTTTTAAGTCTTATGAAATACTATTGTGCTGAGGCTTTTAAAAGCACAGAAACAGCTGCATATGCCAATGGGAAAAATGATAGTGATTATTATTTATGCCAGAATAATAAATAACTGATAACCCCAGATATGCAAATACTGACAAGACTTTCTTCACCTAGGTGTCCTAGTAATCTACTCACAGAAGTAATATCAATATTAAAATAAGATAACCTACTAATGTTTAGTAAGATACCTGACAAATTGTAAGAATTTACCAAATGTTAACTAATAATATTCTTATTTTTAAAGCTAAACCTGTTAGGAACACGCAACATAGCATTTATTTCAGTCTTTCTACAATATTTGGCTGTCTGCTGTGATTTAAACAGTTTCACAGAACTCACATTCCAAAAGGAGTGATGGGGTTGCTATTGCCATAAGAGTGATTCAGCATAACTGAAAGTGTGTCAACATGCCCTGAGTAGATGAACTCTGAGTCACTGAATTCAACATACCAATTCCGTCACAACTTAATTAACCAATGAGAAGCAATCATTCCATTAAGAAAGGATTAATTATGTTATTCATTAATTTAGCACTTTCATTTTGTAATTTAGTTTTACTAACAGTTAGCATTTACAACTGGCTGATCATTTTCTATGAGCCAATTATTGTATTGAATATTTACACAATATGTGATTTTTAATCTTCAGAGCAATTCTCCAAGTTGGGCAGGGCAGAAGCCGCATTTCGTAGCTGAGATAAAAAAAAGATCAGGAGTTAAGTAACTTGCCTAAATCAGTACTAGTTTTAGAATGAAATAGGAGGTCCATATTGTTAATTCAGTTGTACCCTGTTGACAAAGGAAAAATATAAATAACTAAAACCCCCATAATTTGAATTTTGGCTATGTTCAATATTTATGAATTTAGTATCATGAACTCACATTTTGTAATAGTATATGGTAAATGAAACACAGAATCCCTATTAGCAGCTCCCATAAACAGATGAGACAATCAAATGAAACATAATTTTAATAAAATGCTATGAGCTTCTGAATCAAAATTACAAGGCATTGCTACAAATACAAAAATTGATGTGGTTACCATATGTAAAGCATGTACACATATAAACACACACACACACACACACACAAATTCTCTTTCTCTGTATCTTGTGTTAACACGCTGTATCCTTTGTTACAGGGGAAAGAAATGATACAAGAAAAGAAGGATGAAGACACAGTTCTTCCTTTGGTTTCAAAGGTTTGGATGGAAATTCAACATTTAGCTTAATTTACTTAGTGAGAAATTATTATGTGCAATGCACTGCTCAGTTGTTTCAGGAATTGTAAACATCAAATAGAGACACAGACTGGATCTTTACTATTATTTGGAGAAAATGAAACAAATATAGAAATAAGGAAGAAAAAGCTATGTGTCCTAAACAAACCATGTTTCTAATGATGAGGCATTTTGTGAAGGAGGGAAAACATCATTTTTCTTTTCAAGTTAGAAAATCAGCTTCATGGAATACACCGTGTTTGAAATCTACTAAAAGTGTTATTCTCATTATTGACTTCTTACCCACAAAAAAAGTTGGAAAAAATTATAAACAATAAGGAAACAGTTCTCCCAATATTTCCCTAAGGATAACACAATTATTATACTAATTGATTAAATCCCTTTAATTTTTTCTATATTTGTTAAAGTAATCAAATTCTATTTACAATTTTATATGCTTTCTGCTTACTTTATATTTTGTCACAAATATCTTAGTATATTGTATTCCTAATCATCAATTTTTTTATATTTATTTATTGATTTATGTGTTTTGGAGACAGAATCTCACTATATCATTGCAGTGGCATGATCTCGGCTCCCTGCGACCTCCGCCTCCCAGGCACAAGCGATTCTTCCGCCTCAGCCTCCATAGTAGCTGGGACTACAGGTGCCTGCCACTGCACCTGGCTAGAGCTTTCTAGACTTTCTCCCTATAACCCTTGAGCTGGGATGAGCAGAGCCAGGTAATATAGGAGGGAATCGTATGTCCCACGGCTGCTGAGAGGCCCTTGGAAGGCTTCATCTGTAGCACAAGGAGAAGGAGAAATATTCCTTCTGGAGTCGGGAGGCCAGGAGTAGCCTTAGATTAAATTCTTACATTACCATAAAAGTGAATTGCTGGGGGCTGTGGCTCAGGCTGCAATTCCAGCACTTTTGTAGTCCAAGGCAGGCAGATCACTTGAGGTCAGGAATTCCAGATAAATCTAGCCAACATAGTGAAACCCCCTCCTACTAAAAATGCAAAAAAAAAGTTAGCCAGGCCTGGCAGCGGGCACCTGTAATCCCAGCTACTTGGGAGGCCGAGGCAGGAGAATTGCTTGAACTTCAGAGGCGGAGGTTTCAGTGAACTGCGATAGCTTCGCGGCACTCCAGCCTGGGCGACACAGCGAAACGTCATTAAGAAAAAAAAAAAAAAAAACCTTTTGTTTTGAAGAAACTTAATCAACTGTGTTAACACCCACCTACGCCCTCTGAAATCCAATTAGAGGAAAGGGGTGTGGTCTTCAGAGACGTATAAAAGGACACCGCAAGAGCCAAGCTCATTCTTCTCCAGCACCCACAGAGTGGCTTTGCAACTGGCCTTGGAGACTTCCAAAAGCTACCGCCACTGCGCCGTGAGACCCTGATCCCTGAGCTGACTTCATCTTTTTGGACAGCAAGCTTTGGTGAGAACGTAGATCTATTTCTGAGGTAAGTGTACACTTTCCAGAGTAGGAGCTGCTATTAGGTTACAAACCAAAACAAACAAAATTTGGGGACTTTATCTGCAAACTTAGATTTTTTTTTTAGATTAAATGATGTCATTTTCTGAGTTTTAAAAACAGCTCCATTTCTTTTTTTAAATTATTTTAAACATAACCCATAGGTTTACAAGCTCCATTTAACCTATTTACAAATTAAACATTTTTGTCATCTGTCTTGCTGCATGATCCTCAAATTAATGTTATGATTAATTTTTTACTTAACGTATTTTTTAGTTGTTTTATAGATTATAATCATTTTGCAGTAGTTTCCAAATATCTAGTAATTCTTTAATCTCTGAAGACTCTGTAAATGGGTTAGGAGTGTTGTAATCTATGTGTAAAAATGTGTTATATTCTACTCTACTAGGGAAAATGTGCCTATGTTGCAATGTATGCCTGTACATAGGTAGAGTGCTTTGAATGATTTGGGCAAACATTTTTTTCTAAAACACGGTAAAAGTCTCTTCAGAAACCTCAGTTCCTCTGTGGGAGAAAGCCAGAAATGGCTATCCATGTAGGAAAGTCTCACGGGCAACTATGCAGAAATATCAGAAATAGAGGGTTTCTGTATTTATACTGTGTAGAAACCAGGATTTTAGATTTTTCCTTTCTTTGTCTCTTTCTTTGTTTTAGACAGGGACACACAGCCTAGAGTGCAGTGGTGGAAATAATCCTCACTACTGGCTCTACTTAATACCTCAAGCAATTCTTCAGCCTCATCCCCCAAAGTAGATGGGACTACAGGCATGGACCACCATGTTGGGCTTTACATATATAATCTATATAGTGTGTGTGTGTGTGTGTGTGTGTGTGTGTGTGTGTGTGTGTGTGTTTAAAGATGGGGTTTCACCATGTTGGTCAGGCTGGTCTTGAACTCCCGACCTCAAGTGATCCACCTGCCTTGGCCTCCAAAGTGCTTGGATTACAGGCATAAACCACCAGGCCCGGCTGTGTGTGTGTGTTTTTAGAGACAGGCTGATCTAGACACTTTGCCATCATGTCGCCCAGTCTAGAACTGAGCTCAAAAAATCTGCCTGACTTGGTCTCCCAAAATGCTAGGATTACAAGTTTGAGCTACCTTGCCTGGCCTATGTTTTCTTCCCCCACCCCTTCCATTTAAAACACCACCTTACTGTCTAGTGCCTTTTATTACTGCATGATACCATTTTTCTGACTGTGTGAAAGAGTAATGACAATGCTTCCAAAGGGCTTAGAAAACATTTCTATCCTCTGTATACCCTTCTATATTTTATCAATATATCCCCAAACTAACAGACAGTCCAGGAATAGTAAACATGCCACAAAGTTTTTGTTGATTGAATGAACACAGCAGCCTAAAAAATGATTGTTTGTTCTATCTTGGAGAAGTACCTTTACCTTGGTTTGTTTTGCCTTGGAGTGTAAAGGCTAGCTTTGCCTGATTTTGGACAAAGAATGACCTCTGCTTTATTTTCAAGCAGGGGCCCTCTGGACAACTCTGAGGGATCCTTGTTACAGTTAAATCAAACGATGAGAGTAGAAGAGCTTAGTTAGCATCCCCTCTCCAAACCAGTCCCTGGCAATTTAGAGTGTAACTACCCCATGAGTTGATAGCTTGATTAAATCCTAGAAGCCCAAGTAACTTGGTGGACACTAACACCTCAAAAAACTGACATTCTTCTGTGCAAAAGAGTTGGGTTTGGAAAGCTGGTTGTGCGTTGATTGGAGAACAATCACATTTTTCTACAGAGGTTGATGGCTCTTAGTGCCTCAGTTTTCTATTTGTCCTATCTCGGTCATTGCAAATGAAAGCCAATTCTCTAGAAAAAAAAAAAAAGATGTTATTTGATCACAACCTGATTGAAACTTTGCTTGGATCTTTGTCTCTCCAGGGCAGAAGATTAAATTCTTGTGGTTTTCTTCCCTCAGGAAAATGGACTCAGACTTCCCACAGGCCTTCCAGAAGGAACTCACCTGTGTCATCTGCCTGAACTACCTGGTAGACCCTGTCACCATAGGCTGTGGGCACAGCTTCTGTAGACCCTGCCTCTGCCTTTCCTGGGAAGAAGCCCAAAGTCCTGCCAACTGCCCTGCGTGCAGGGAACCATCACACCAAAAGGATTTCAAAACTAACATTTTTCTGAAGAATTTAGTGACGATTGCCAGGAAAGCCAGTGTCTGGCAATTCCTGAGCTCTGAGACACAACTATGTGGGATCCATAGGGAAACAAAGAAGATGTTCTGTGCCACGGACAAGAGTCTGCTCTGCTCACTGTGCTCTAACTCTCAGGAGCACGGGGCTCACAAACACTGTCCCATTGAAGGGGCAGCTGAAGAACACCGGGTAAGACACAGTGCTGGGATCACCTGCAGGCTGGAGGGTGGAGGAGTTAAAGAGATGAGAAGGGAGATGAGAACCATTGTGGTGATCACTCCATCTTTTACTGAGTGCCAGGTGCTTTTGGAGGTACCAATGATGAAATTTTGAATTCAATATGCAACTATACCTGCCTTCACAAAGCCTGCACCCAAAAAGAGGGTGATTAAGTGAATGTCACTATTACTTTGACTCTACAGTATAACACTAAAGGCATCGAAAAGCTACCAAAACTACAAGAACAAAGAAAATACATTTTGGAAATGTATTTAATCTTACTGGACAAATGACAAAAGCAGGCGGCCAGCATAGTGGAAGGGTGTTTCACTGATCATTACCTAGGTTACAAGAAATCTTCACTCACCAGTTCCCTAAACTGTTATACATCTGAAACCTCAGATTTGAAAATACCGAGGATGAGCAGTGAAAAAACTTGATTTATTTTCCTCTCTCTAGTCTGTTCATACATTTTAACCCTTGCCTGCATATCTCACTCAGAGTATGGAATCTATGGTATTTGATTTTCTGTTGCTCACCCTCATAATTCTTTTGCAGGAGAAGCTCTTAAAACAAATGAGGATTTTATGGGAAAAAATTCAAGAAAATCAGAGAAATCTAAGTGAGGAGGAAAAAACAAACATCCTCTGGAGTGTAAGTATGAGATCATGTGTCTTCAGGACATGTTTGAGACAGGCATGCCGAGAACATTTATATTAGCAACTTGAGTTGAAATTCTCATATGCCAGATTTTGTCATATGTTTATTTATAGCCTGGGAAACAACCTGACTGTTCAGCATAACAATTTTCAGGTGTTCTGGAAATGTTTTTCAGATAAGTAAATATATATATATGTATATTTACACATATAAATATATATATATATGTAAATTCTGAGAGGCCAGTATGTGCTTAAAATTAATCAGTATTTCAGGCAGAGGTTTCTGTATGAGATGAATTATGTAATACGGATTAAATAATACATAAATGAGAAATAAAGGCATTTAGCGGTAAATATGATGTTGCTCCTAGGGAAAAAAGTGGGTGGAAACAGTAATTTAAGAACTATGCCTGTGCTAGTGAAATCTGGTAGCAAAGGACCCAGACCATGATGCCTGTTTGAGTAGGAGAAAATGTAACATGATGAAAAGCTGAGGAGAAGAAACGAAAATGACGAGGGGAGTGAGAGAACAGTTTGTCAATATTGGGAGGAGAAACACAATGGAATGGGGATTCATGTTCTTAGAATGGTGAGGCGAGACTGTAGCTTTAGACAGAAGAAGGGAGGAGACAGAGCAGAGGTAGTCAGTTTCAGAGATGGGGGCTACAATGTTTATTGAGATCTTTTTTGTGTGATGGCTTCTGACCCTGATTAGAATATACTGACAACATTTACTAAGAATGACTGTTTAGGCTGTGAAGGACAAAGATTTGAGACTACAGACTAATTGAGTAACAAATATATATATTGTTGATGATGATTTAACAATCAATGATAAATTTTACTTGTTTTCTAGTGGTATTTCAGATTTGAGAGGACATATATTTAAACATTTAAATCTAAAGGGCTTTTATGCAGGTGTTCAAGAATTGATGAATTATAAACATTTTGAAGGAAGGTCTTTTTTTAGGTTCTGGGGTACATGTGCAGGTCATGGAAGATTGTTGCATAGGTACATTCATGGCAAGGTGGTTTGTTGCCCCCATCCCCCCATCACCTATAACTGACATTTCTCCCCACGTTATCCCTCCTACCTTCCCTCCCACTATTCCCCTCAGCACCCACAATGGACCTCAGTGTGTGATGCTCCCATCTCTGTGTCCACATGTTCTCATTGTTCAACATCCACCTATGAGTGAGAACATGTGGTGTTTGATTTTCTGTTCTTGTGTCAGTTTTTTGAGAATGATGGTTTCCAGGTTCATCCATGTCCCAACAAAGGACACAAACTCATCATTTTTTATAGCTGCATAGTATTCCATAGTGTATATGTGCTACATTTTCTTTGTCCAGTCTATCATCAATGGGCATTTGGGTTGGTTTCAGGTCTTTGCTATTGTACACAGGGCTGCAATGAACACATGTGTGCATGTGTCTTTATAATAGAATGAATTCTAGTCCTTTAGGTATACACCGAGTAATGAGATTGCTGGGTCAAGTGGAATTTCTATTTCTAGATCCTTGAGGAATTGCCACACTGTCTTCCACAATGGTTGAACTAATTTACACTCCCATCAACAGTGTAAAAGCATTCCTATTTCTCCACATCCTCTCCAGCATCTGTTGTCTCCTGATTTTTTAATGATCGCCATTCTAACTGATGTGAGGTGGTATCTCAATGTGGTTTTGGTTTGCATTTCTCTAATGCCCAGTGATGATGAGCATTTTTCATGTTTCTTGGCCTCACATATATCTTCTTTTGAAATGTATCTGTTCATATCCTTTGCCCACTGTTGGATGGGTTTGTTGGTTTTTTTTCCTGTAAATCTGTTTTAGTTCTTTGTAGATTCTGGGTATTAGCCCTTTGTCAGATGGGTGGACTGTGGATATCGCTCTGGTTCTGTGTCTCACTCAGTGGGAGCTGCACTCCAGAGAAGCTTCCTTTCAACCATCCTGGTCTCCCCTAAGGAAGATCTTTTTAACTTATCCTAGTGTTTGTAAAGAATGAAAATTAAACGAAGGAAAGGTCAGGATGAATTAGTGGGTTCTGTGAGGTGGAAGTCGACCTGGGTATGTAACCTACAAAATCCATGTCTCTCCAGGCCTATGCCCTTCTTCGTGCACAGATGATCAGGGTTGAGTATATGAAGGTGCATCCAGTTCTCCATAAGGAAGAAAAACAACATTTAGAGAGACTGGGCAAGGAACACGAAGAGATATTTCCACAACTCCAGAGAAGTTGCATCAACATGCATCAAAAGAAGAAGCACTTGAAAGAAATGTATCGGGAACTAATGGAAATGTGTCATAAACCAGATGTGGAGCTGCTCCAGGTAAGAACTGAGGATGTCCCTTGAGACACTCCATATTAGCTGACATTTACATCTTTGCTTTTCATTGGGTACCAAAGACATACTTCATCTCCTGCATTGATGGTGATAGACATTCCCACCTAGTTATAGAGATAAACTACAACTCCTAACCTAATCATAGAAACAAAGCTTTAGGGAGCTGTGCAGATAGATTTCCACAGAACATTTTCCACCTCAAGCTTCCTTCTCCAGTTCATTTCATTAAAACTCTGGAAGAGAAAACATTCATGTGAAAATAATATTTTTATCTATGTTGGATGATACATAGAAATTATGAAGAAACTAACATTTCCTTCTTCCTTTTTTTGGGCAGTCCTAGGTTTGAAATGCCCTTGACTTGAGCCACATTACCCCTCAGGAACTAGCCCTGAAAAAGACCACATTGTAGACAGCTGCAGCAATGCACAGTCACTACTCAACCTTTCTCTCTCACTCAGATCCAGGGTCCTGAATTTATCAGAAACAGATTCTGTCAATTGGTCTTACTGGTATTAATGTGAGAAATGAGAATACATTTTAAAAGACCTGCAGTGATAGTACGTAGTACTTCGAAAGTTTTCAAAACCTAAAGACTAGACAGGTAGAATCTAACAACTTGTGTGTTCATTTGCTTCCTTCTTTTGAGACAGAGTGTTGTTCTGTCACCCAGTCTGAGTGCAGTGGCCTAATCTCAACTCATTGCAACCTCTACCTCCTGTGTTCAAGCAATTCTCCTGCCACACCCTCCCCAGTAGCTGGGACTACAGGCATGCACCATGACACCCAGTTACTTTTTTTGTATTTTTATCAGAGATGAGGTTTTGCCATGTTGGCCAGGCTAGTCAGGATCTCCTGTCCTCAGGTGATCCATTCACCTTGGCCTCCCAAAGCGTTGGAAATACAGATATGAGCCACTACACCCAGCCAGAATAACAACTTTCTAAAGAAGTATCTTTTTTCTCTCTCTCTTTACAGGATTTGGGAGACATCATGGCAAGGTATGTTTTTGGTCATCATTGCAGGCCGAAGCACAAGGTGTGCTATGAAAAACATCAAGCTGTTTTCAACAAAGTGAAAACATAATTTGTTAACATAATGTGTCAGTGTGATTGTGTGTGTATGTGTGTGTACTCAGGTGTTCGTGTGTTATGTTGAATATGTTTTCTTATGCCCTGTATCAGATTTTAATCTTTTCTTACTTTCCCAAGTGACTCAGGGGGTAATGTTTTGAAGAGTTCAATGCAGAAGTTACTAGGATATAGTTGCCTAATTTTAAGATTCAGAATCATAATTAGAAACAAACTATTTGGTGGCAGATAGAGAGAGAGGCAATTATCTTTCAGTGGTAGTAGGTTAGAAATGGAGTGAATCCTTAGAAAGATTCCCTAAGAGAGCCATAAACCCATCCTAGGATTGTGGAGTTACATGACAATATCAGAAGTGGGTTTGAATGAAGGATTTCCTGTTGGAATCTTTTCTTAAACACAGACACCAGAAAGGTTAACCAACTGCACCTGCTTCCTTGCAGGAGCGAGTCCGTGCTGCTGCACATGCCCCAGCCTGTGAATCCAGAGTTAACTGCAGGGCCCATCACTGGACTGGTGCACAGGCTCAACCGCTTCCGAGGTGAGTGTCGCTGTCTTGCTGGGATCAATATGTAATGTCTTCAAGTATGGTTTCTATGGGCAGTTTTCCTAGTGTAATGATATTTCATCTGGAAGAAACTAGTTTGTGAATAAGTCTTTATATTTATAGTTTCACTATCATCAAAGAGACTAAACTAAAAGCTGGTAAAATGTAATAAGAATCAGCCATATAACATATTACTTAGAAAAACATAAAACATGCAGAATGGCTCCTTAGGACTTAGAAACATTCTCTGACAAAATTTCATGTATACAAGTATTACATGAGGTATACAGAACTGAGTTAATTCAGGACATTTCAACTTCAAATTAAGTGCTGTTAATGATTGTGATTTGGTGACAGTGTTTTTTTTTTTAAGTAAACTTCAGGTGAAGTTTCATAGCATTTGTAATTTTAATCATGTGCATTTTAATCAACCAAAACACCCATGAGTAACTTAAATAACAATGCAAATCTGAGAATCTGCAAACAATAGGAAAGTGATTTGGTGGTTGATGAGGCCTTAGATAGAACTCCAGGACAGATCATGATCAATCAGGCAGATAAAAGAAGTCTGTGCTGAAATCCAGCATGAAAGTCAGATAATTCCTGCAAGGAATCTGCACTTTCCAGAAGATGGATTCAGATTTTCTCTTTAAGTATGAATTTGCTTACTTAAGTGGCAGATCATATTTCTGGCAAAGTGATAATTGATTTAGGTGTAAGAATGGCTCCCCACCTCGTCTCCTGTCCCCAGCCTCCTGCTCTTCCCTGACAGGGAAGAGGAAATGCACATATATTTTATTGCCATGGACTTGGATGCAGTGCAAGAGCTTCCAGTTTTTCAGTTGTTATAAGAAGTAGCTGACTAGACTTAGGCATGACAATCCTCCCCTTATATTTTTGAGTTTATAGAAATTGTGGTCCTTGTAGTTTAGCCGTGTACTTATGCAGGTATCCTAACACCCTCTGATTCCAACATTTTTCCAGACAAAAGTTGCCTTTTAATCTTGACCTGTGGTTTCTAGTGAGAGTCTCTTTCTTATCTGAACCTAAGAATGTAGAAGCTGCTTTTCACTGGAACATTCTCTTTTTTCTACAGTGGAAATTTCCTTCAATTATGAAGTAAGCAATCACAATATCAGCCTGTTTGAGGATGTGAGAAGTTGGATGTGTAGACCTGAACGGGAAGGTGGATCTGTGAATTCTGACAGACCTGACTATTTTGCTGCATGGGGAGCCCAGGGCTTCTCCTCTGGGAAACACTATTGGGAGCTGGATGTGGACGACTCTTGGGACTGGGCTCTGGGTGTCTGTAAGGACTCCCAGATAAGGAATAATGGCACCATGATTACATCTGTGGACATATTTCTTCTTTTATGTGTGAAGGTGAATCATCATTTCCGTCTCTTGACCAGCTCTCCAATGCTTCCTCACTATGTAGAGAAACCTCTGGGCCGGGTTGGTGTGTTTCTGGATTTTGAAAGTGGAAATCTGAGTTTTTTGAATGTAGCCAAGAATTCCCTCATATGGTGTTACCCGGATGGCTCCTTAAATTTCCCTGTCAGGCCTGTCTTTTACACTGGCCACAGATGATTAAGATAAAGAAAGCTGACTGTTTGGGAACTGCATGTACAAGGGAGTCCTTCACTGTTCAAGCAAAGGAATCATACTGTTCGGGCTTTTTTTCTGTTTTAGTGTCACTTTATTACAGTTAAATAAAAAATATGTAAAATGCAAAATAGTTTTGTATGCTTTTCTACAATTAAAATAATCTCTAATGGCCCATTACCTAAAGTGTATATTGTGATTTTCAACTGCTTTGTGAATTTATTGGATGGAATTCTGGAAATATGTGGGTGTGTGATTCCAGCTGAATGATCTCAGGCAGGAACATAATTTGCACATCATGGACAGACAGGATTTTGTACAATGCATTTGCAAGTGTGGGAGCTCCCTCCTATTGATACAATAAAGTCTGCACCTCATCACTTTAGGGGGAACATTTATTTTACACCTAAATTGTCACTGAATCTTTGGGCAAAAATGAGGATTTAACAGGCATGTGTCCTATGGTGACAAAAACACATTCTGAGAAATGCATTATTAAGTGATTTTTATCACTGTGTGAACATCAGAGAGAACTTACAAAAACCTAGATAGAACAGCCATCTGCAGACATGGGCCAAATGGTGCAGCCTGAGGAGCCTTGCTTCTCTGAGAACTTGCCAGCAATGCCTGAGCTAGAACCCAAAAGGTTTAACCCACATTGACTTCTGTAGCTGTTTAAAAAAGCAAACAGCATCACCCAGGGGAAAATAGACAGAGGAGCAGACTGTCTGCTTTAAAATGTGTTTATACTTAAAATTCACACAGATTGTGAATTCTCACTGATAACCTAGACCTGAGACATCATCATCACCTCATGTTACAGTGGGAACACATTAGTGTCAGGAAAAAAGAAAACAAGACAAAACAAGCAAAACCCAGTTCTGATAAAAACCCAGATTCTAGTGAGTCAACTGAGTCTGTCTACCTACCACATGGTCATTTTCATGATCACCAATTAAATAATGGCAACAGATGTTCCACTCCCAGTCTAGCAGATGATCCTGACTGATGTCTGGGGTTCCTCAGTTGGGGCTGTTACCTCGAATATATTCAAAGGGCCTCTTCACATAGCCACTTGGGCTTGCTCACAGCATGGTAGTTACCTTTCCACAGTGAAGATTCCCACAGAGTCAGGAGAAGTGTTATTATGCTAGAGTAAAACATCAGCTATAGTCACAACACTACACAAAGTAAAGGGACTAGAACATTCAACAGTAGCAGTCTTGAAGTTACATCATAGGAAGAGAATGTGGGATGGAATGTATCTTTAAGAAGTGGACATTGAGGATCTACATCCAGAGACTGTGGTCCTATAAAACATGAGCTCTAAGAAGCCCTTTAGATCTGCTCCAGATTCGTGTAAAAGGGCAATTGACAATTGAGACCAAAAAAGAATTAAATATTCTTTTGGAATTTTTTTTCAAGATTTAGTATCAACTGAACAATCATTATGAAAACAACATGGCAAAACCATTGAGGAAGATGCACAAGATACTGAAGTAGAGGGAGTGAAGGATGATCCATCTCCTTCAAGATGACCAGAGACAGACCCACTAACTCTAGGACAGTGAGATGAAAAAGGTCAGTGCACCCTTGGCAGGAACCCCTCTGATGTCTCTAAGTGGCTGGAAACTATTAATGTAGGCCTTCTGAGTGCCTTGTACTTTTCAAGATTTCTTGATGGTAAGAGCCACTAACCAGATTTCATAATACATAGAATACCTTCAGCACAGAGGGTGAAAAAGTCTTTCCTTCAAAAGCCAGAAGTTCAGAAACTTGTAGCCACGGCATCCAATGGACCTTACTGTAAGTGTGGACTAAAGAGAGAGAAGCATTGGCTTTAACCTCAGATAAACGCTGTTCCATTCTCACTGCCCTGTGACTCCCATACTCACAAGGGAAGGTGAGGTTAGGTGCTGTGGCTATTCCTTCTTCTGGACTGTAGAAATGTTTGATGCTGACTCAGAGATATGTTCTCTGTTTATTAAAATCTAATGCCTATTAACATTCTGCTGTGAAGGAGATAGGCTGTGTCCTGTCACAGGCCTCTCACCCTGTGCCCATATGTTCCACTCCTCTGGCCCTTCGTGATCCATGATGCCTGCCAGAATCACTGAGATTCTTCTCCACCTCCATCAGTCCTCTGGCCCAGGTCTCAGAACACAGGTCCCTGTCTATCCATTTCTCATTATCTGCCCTTGTCCTTCAAATTCTCAACATAAGAAAAGTTGGTCATCAAAATATCCTGGAATGGGAAACAAGGGTTTCCTCTTTGGCCTGAGACCCAGCAATGCAGATGCAGGATTCAAAGGTAGGAGGAGGAAGCAAAAGTGGATGCCCTTGAAACTACTCAGTCACATCCTTGTGACATCTGAAAAGGTAAAAGGTATTTGGGGTTAAACAATTGGAACGGAGAAAGAGGACAGTCACGTTCAGGTGTATATGGAGAAAGAGAGATTCTGTCAGTGCCTTACACAAAGTACAACTCTCTTACTTTAATGGGATGTACCCATGCATGTGTCAGAAAAGTAATCCTAGGTGAGAAAAAGCAAAGTCATAGTGAAGAAGGGATCCAGATAAAGAAGGGAACAGGCAACATTTCCTGCACATTTCAAAATGATCATTTCCCGGAATTAGCATGAAGTGTCTGTTGTATATCAGTATCCAAAGTGAAAAAGACAGCTGAGAGTAATATGGTGTCATGGTTTAGAGCAATGTCTTGAAGTTAAACTGCCTCACTTTGATTCCCACACCCACTGCTTATAAGCCTCATTCCCAGAACAAAGTGCCTTTCTCAAAGCAATGTGTGTGGATGTGGACTCCATGGGTGTGTTATGCGTATATTTACATAATATAGTGTTGATATATACACAGTAATTGTGTGTACACACACACACACACACACACACACACACACACACACACACACACATATCCTGCACCTATATAAAATAATTGGATCAGTACCTTGCAAAATGGTTAAAATTTACTTAAACAAACAGCTATAAGACAGAGAAACTGTAAAGGTAGTTCAGCCAAAAAAAAAAGCAAATAAATGGGAATAAGAGAAATAACAGAAACTTATGAGGAGGCAAGGAAAAAAAGAGCAAATCATTGAGAGAGAACCCAGGTTTAAGATAGCAGTAAGTGAAAGTGCCAGAAAAAGCATTTTAAAACCCAAAGAACTATAAATCGTTCTACTATAAAGACACATGCACATGTGTATTCATTGCTGCCCTGTGTACAATAGCAAAGACCTGGAACCAACCCAAATGCTCATCAATGATAGACTGGACAAAGAAAATGTGGCACATATGCACCATGGAATACCACACTGCCATGAAAAACAATGAGTTCATGTCCTTTGTAGGGACTTGGATGAATCTAGAAACCATCATTCTTAGCAAATTGACACAAGAACAGAAAACGAAACACCACATGTTCTCACTCACAGGCGGGTGTTGAACAATGCAAACATGTAACTCAGGGAGAGGAGCATCACACACTGGGGGCAGTTGGGGGAGGCTAGGGGAGGGACAGCAGGGGGTAGGGAGTGTGGGGAGGGATAACATGGGGAGAAATGCCACATATAGTATGCACCTATGCAACAACCCTGCATGATCTGCACATGGACCCTAGAACCTAAAGTACAATTTAAAAAAATTAAAAAATTTAACAAAGTTCTTTAAAACTTCTAACATTTGCATTAGAAGATTGATTAGAGAAAGGACACATTTGCATATCACCTGGGACGGAGGTTTCATTGGTTCTCACACTCAGGGTTCTAAGATGCCATGATCGTGACATGCAGCAGTCACAGATCTCAAGGATCACTGGAGCTCTCCAACCTGCCTCAAAAGAAAGCAGAAAATGCTGAAGGTCTCGGCTAAGGGATTCACTATCTAGGACTTGGGCTTTAGCCTGTGAATCACCTTCCTGTATGTTGTCCTCAATTTGTAGAGTTGTGACACAATGCTACTTTTCAGCTCCCAGAACATCTCAAATGACACCACAGGCTGCTCCCCTAGGCTCCTAAGCCTTGCTGTGTCTCCTAGTCTTAGTTTGGAGAGCCATGGTGGTTCTCAGTCACCCTCAGAGTATGGGAGGCAGACACCCCAGCCAGTTTATAGTGGAGCCACAGAAAAATGGGAGACTTAATGAGGCTGTGTGAGGACACTGGGAATATGAAGTATAAAGGACTGAACCCATATGTTCTGGCTTCAACATTTTTCCCAATCACCCAGGTGTGCACCCACTCAGGACTCAACTTTCCTTTTGTTCAGTGATGCCTGTCAAATAAGCTTTAAATAAACTTCCATAGATTAGGGAGATCTGGCTCTTAGCTTAACAGGTTCAATGAAGGACTTCACATGACTGATTATCTGTGAGAAATGAACCCTGATTTCCTGGGGTTGAGAATATTATAGATTTTATAATGTCTTCACATTTCAGTCCACATTTATTTTATGAATATGCTCCAAAATTTTATTTGCTTTCTTTTTTTTTGAAGATGTGTTCATATTTCAGTCCACCTTTATTCTGCAAACTATGCTGAAAATTATTTTACTACTTTCTAACTCTCTCTCTCTCTCTCTCTCTTTCTGAGACATGGGTATCTCATTGTACTATAAAAATCTGCATTCTCTATCTACTAGATTATTCTTTCAAATGTAAATAGATTTTGTACTATCCATTCCATAAGTAATTTATACTGCCTTTTACTTTGTAATCTACTATATACATTGGTTTATTACACTTTGTGTTTCTATAACAGAATTCCTGAGGTTAGGTATTTTGTAATAGAAAGAAGTCAATGCCCACAATCCTGGCTACTGAAAGTCTAAGATTGGGCAGATGGACCTGGTGAGGGACTCTGGTAGAGTTCATTTATTCCAGGAAGTGGAGAAGAAGCAGGCAGGTTCAGAGACATTATGTGGTGAGAGAGAAAGCAAGAGAGAGAAACCAGGAAGACAGATTTTTTAAAAAACAACTTGCTCTCTCAGAAACATAATCATTCCTGCTGAAGCTAAACTTCACAACCCCATCTCAGCCCAAAAACATGAAGGCATTCCCATGACCCAAACACCTCGGAGTAGGCTCTACCTCTCAACACTGATAAACTGGAGATCAGTTTCAACATGGGATTTCACAGAAAGGAGCCAAACCATAGAACATATGATAGTTTAAGTGATGGTAGCCTCCTCATTTTAAGTTTTATTTTCTCCTTCCCTATCACTTTATCTTTTTTTAATAAATTGAAGATCCCGGAAAAGTTTCAAAATCAGCACTATGAAATAAAATTTTGTTGTAATTATTTAAAACCTAAACATAATGATATTTTCTTAGACAGTGAATCTGGCATTCAATCTATTTCTTGATTTTGTTGGCATTCATCACTTAGAATTTTCATTCATTATGTTCTTGGAAACTTCAATGCAATATTTCTTTATATTAGGTCTTTTATTTGTTCATATATTTGTTAGCTGCACATGTAGTATGTATTATGTTCTAAGAATTGCATTAGAAAGTGAGAATATAGTGGCAAATAAGACCAATTCTGGCCTTACCATTTTAGAATGTACAGTTTCATAGTAATATCTACAAATTGAATGAGAATTTGTTGGATATTATGAGGAGCTAGCATAATATTCTTAGAGTGTGTAATAATAACTGTCTGGTCTACAGATGGTGGGAGGAATTTCCCAAAATGCTTTTGTTTGAGGTTTTCTGAAAAGTAATGAATGATTAGGATTTAGAGACATAATCAGCCAGATACTTGGATCTACCCATCTAGATCAGACTTCAAGAGAAAACTAAGAGCTCTAATGAGTTCAGTAACTGAGATATTCAGCACTTTATTCTTCTACCCCAACTTAGTTTAAATAGGTGAGTAAAACACATTGTTTACAATATGAATGCCTTGGATAAATTATGTGAAATGCCAGAAACAAGACACAAAGAACCACATATTGTATCATTTGATTTGCACAAAATGTCTACAATGCACAAATCCATAAAGATCTTAGGTATATATACTTATTTGTAGCTCTAACTCTCACTATGCATATAAAAATAGAGACAATTATAAACAAGAGACAAGAATAACACAGAAGAGAGAATTCTCAGATTTTTCTCAAGAACAAAAACAAAGGTTCTCTAATAACAATTATATATATGGACTGCAATTCTTTCTTTTTCAGATATGGTTGAGCTTCCTTGAAGAGACTACATAGTTAAGTGTGTTGATTAATACCCTGCAATGGAGATTGTATTGCTTAGGTAGAGTATCTTTAAGGTCCCATGTAATTGTTTTAAAAGGTATAAACCTTAAAAACTATTTTGAGTTTGTTTCATTTTGTCTTTTAGCCACTCAATAATAAATTTTCTGTGTATTCTTTTCCCAGCGTCGTAGAGACTAGAAGCCCAGAACATCTATTTCTTCATAATTCCTGCCAGCAGAATTTTAGATTGTATTCCACAAATACAAGGCATTAACAAAAGCATTGGAGGGGATAACAGAAGCAAGTATCACTCCTGTTCACGTGGGTGCAGCAAAGAATCACATGGGACAGGACATGCATATGACAGACATAAGGTTTTGCTAGTGACTGTGGACATTGTCTATCAAAATACTCCCACTAGTGCTGCAGAAGTCTGAGAAAATCAATGACTACTTCCCATGTTAACTAAACAATTTTGGTCTTCTAGAAGTCACTGGCAGATTTCCTTGGCTTTTTCTTCCTCAGATTTTCTATAAAACAGCTATTTTATAAGAGCTGTTTCTAAATTCCTTTATTAAATATCTTTCTGTTTGCTATAGCTACAGTGCTTTCTGTCTTCATGGTCATAGCAAGACTTGTTGAGAAAAAATGCGCAAATGACATACCAATAATACAACGTTTATAAACAGCAACTTTTAATATAATATGCTATATTTTAATTTCTTATTGGTATCATCATTGATGCCATGCTCTACTTCACATGTCAAAAATATTTTAAATTGGCTATAAATATATATGCTTATATTTAATCTGTGAGAAAAAAAATGAAATCATTAGTTTAAGAGCATGAATTATTGTCACTTCTAGGAATCACTTAAGGAATAACCGTAATAGATTGTTGTAATAATTATGTTTTTTTAATTCACAGGTAGCCTTACTGAAGCATATTCTGACTTTTATTTTCAATGGGCTAAACAAACAAAATTTTATGTCTTGATTTTCTCACTTTCAGTTTGTAATACATATTTAATTTCCATAGTCACTGGGTAACTATAACATGGAAAACACAATTTATTTCTAAAATTAGCTCTTTGTGTTTAATATCATTCATTAAATAAAATGTAGTTTTTAAAACAATTGCCTCTGATGGCAGTGGTGGCCTATCTGGAGCAGCCTCTGTGGGGGTGCCAGCTGCAGTGGGGGAGGCACAGCCAGGGCTGCACACTCCATGGAGCCAGCGGGAGCCAGGAACAGGTGGGAAGCCTGCCCCCTGCTGAGTTGGTGAGGCAGAAGAGCTAGGCTCAGGGACACAGCTGCAGCTATCCAGCTGCAGCTCCAGACTCAGGATCCCTGCACTCTTGGGGACCAGGAAGCGCCTCTCCCCCAAGTGGCTCAGATGTCTCTGTTCTTACTCCCTGGACTCTGCCTTTCCCTTGGCACCTGCAATAATTTTGGAGGAAAGCTGTGGTCAAGCCCGAGTGCTGTTGCAACCCAGCCAGTTGTGCACATACTAAAGACAGCACTGACAATATCCCCCACCACTGCCTTGGTGTCTTCCAGATTTGGGGTGCCAAGGAGCACAGGAGGGAGACTGGAAGGGGCTAATGGCAGCTTGGCACAGGGTTGCAAGTTCTCCTCTGTGAAAACAGAGTGGTTGAGTTGTACTGAATGCAGATGGTGGCAGGCAGACAGGTTCTTGGGCACAAAGGGTGGGCCCCTGTTGAAACTCAACCTTCAAGCCAGGGATGGGTTACCAGTTCCAGGTGGAGTCTGTGGTTTGGAGTGAGAACTTATGGTGCTTTTTTTGGCTCATCCACGGCCACCTATTGATCAATCAGCACTCAATTCCTCCCTTCTGAGCATATAAAAACCCCAGACTCAGCCAGACTCACACAGACATCGGCACTACCAGCTGCAAGAAAGAGCTACTCACTTTGGATCTCTGGTGAGCTGTTTTGTTGCTCAGTGAAGCTTCTCTCTGTCATGCTCACCTTCCAGTTTTCCACTCATTCTACTTGGACGTTGAACAAAAACTCAGGACCTGCCAAATGATGGGACTGAAAGAGCTATAACACAAACGGGGATGAAACATGGCCCCTACTCATCACTAAAAGGAGAGAAGAGAGAAGAGCAGTGGCCCTTTTGGAAGCCTAGATCTAGGTGCTCCCCAAGCCAGGGCTGACACTCTTTGAGGCTCTGCAGTTTCTGGTGTCTCCAAGCTGCCTGGCACCCACAGTGGAAGATAATTTTAATACACCTGGTCCAGCCACAGCCTCACTGGGTGCCAGCACCTGTGCCAGGGCCTAGAGCTGCCCACTCTGCCACAGCTGGCACACCTGGCTGTGAGCAGTGGCCAGAACCCACACTGGCTTACACACACCTCACTGCTCTATGCCTTGCTCACTCTTGGCAGGCACAGAATCTGAGCTGCTAGCATGAGCCAAGCACAGCCTGCTGGGCCTAGTGGATGGAACCAGCCCCGTGACCTGAAAAGAGCTCAAGCAAAGATGCTACCAGCCACAGATGGAAAAGTGGCTGGTTCTGAGCTGGAAAAGTGACACCCTAAGGATCCTGTGACCCTTCCATCATATTTTCTACTTTGAACTCGAGAAAAAATATGTAAAATTAAAAGTCCAGTATTAAAGGTAACTGATTCCATATTTCTGTTAATATCTACAACTGTTATTTAAAATCTGTTCTAAATTTTTAAATTATACCTTGACATTGTTCAATTTTATGTTTATAATTAGGATATGCTTTAAATTATTTACTTTGGCTTTCAAGGAAATTTAAATATTACACAGAAATGTGACACTAATAAAAAACAAAGATGCTTTCAGAGTAGTTTGATTATTTAGGACACAGGACTATTTAATTATTATAGTCTCCTAGATAGCAGCTCAATATATTTTTCATACTTTACTGCACCATTCTGTGATACATAAAATGTAAAACTAAAGATATATATTAAATTGTACTTGAGACTATTTTATTTCATTGGATGTATTAATAAAAATTCAGGTTAGTGTATACAAGACTATTTTAAGCAACATGAATATGTTTCCATTGTTAATGTTTTTGCAATATAATGCATAAGGTGTATAGTTCTCTATGGGAACAGATATAAGTTCAATGTGAGCATTAAATGTCAAATTGTATTTTATTTAACTCATATAATTAAATTTCATGGTAAGGTGTTGAGGTATTATCTGATGATAAATATTAAAATAAATATTTAAAAAATTAATGAAACCATTTTCTTTGAAAAGTGTTTAAATAATTTTTTAAAATAGCATGCTCTTCTTGTCTGTAAATGCTATGGAAGTTAAAGTTATCTTTTAACGTCTAAATGTTCAAAGACCCTCAAATTAACAACCAATTTAAAATTTGTAGTTTTCCTGAAGGTTTTAGTAGCAGGCAACTTTTATAAAATGCAGAATGTGAATTGAAGATTTATGTGTCTGTAAAACTCATTATGGAAATAGGTTCATAGTGTTCCATCAGAAAACAGCACCTGCTTTTGTTTAAGTTCTATTTTGTGAGAAAACAAATTTAATCTATTGCAGAACTAATCCAGTTACATGCATTTTGTGAAATATAATACATAAAAACAAATTATGGAAAATTTTGACTCAGATATTCCTGTTTCTGTAAAGCTTTGCCTTTCATTCTCAACCAAATATGTTGCTGATATCATGCTTATCAAAAAACATAATGTTTCATGAAGTTTGTATCTTAAAAAGAAACTTTACAATTGTTATTTTTTTTTACTTTTATTTTGAAAAACATTTTATAAACTTAAGGAGATGATAATCTGAATGTAATTTACAGGATAATGCACCACATTAAAAGTAGAGGGAAGAAAGTGAAAAATACATTCAATAAACCAACTTGCAATTCTGGATTATTCCTAAATATAGTAAGCTTTTGTAGCCAAATAAAAATTGATGTACATAACTTTTTTTTAAATCAAACCCTACTCTATATAGACATCTGAGGTTTTAGAGACTAGAGAAAACCATATATAACAGACAGAATTTTAAAGAATAAATGAGACATTCTCTTTGCGTGGCCTGAGCTATATTTAGTGTTTAAAATATGCATATGTAATATTTTCTCTTAAATTATTAATTTGCACATAGACATATACATTATACAAAAATAGGTTCAAGTTTGATTTGATAATCAAGGGTTTTCCTCAATTTAAATGAAGGACTTTTTAGGGCTAGAATAATATTTTAGATTAAATCATTGATATCTTTCTAATGACAACATGTCATACTGGTTCATTTTTAGCGTTTTGCAAACATGTTCTTTTAAAATTTTCCAAATGCACATATGAAGTAGAGATTACAATGAACCTCCATGCAACAATTTCCCAACTATCAGCGCTTTCTTCTGTAGTAACAGATGATCTACTAATCTCATCTTAACATCTATATTAGCTTTGACATTCATTCTGAAACCACAATGTGGGATAAAGTTTCCATCTCAGTTTTGAAGCAGATGTTGGAGAAAAGCATGGCCAAACCACAATGAAACTCTTCAAGTTTCTCTGCAAAATGGTACAAATCAATTTTTCTTACTTTTTTTGGCCAAAGCCGGTTGCCAAAGGTGGCCAGGTTCAGCTCAGTAGGCGTGGAAGTCTTCTCCCTCAGTGAAGCACTGCAAGTCCTGTGGCAATGGTTGGGATGTATTAATTATATTCCAGGGAGCATAGTGAATAAATTATAAATTTGTCAGTTGACTTGAACAAGAGCAACGTTATTTTTTGGAGTCTTCCTATCCAAGGGTATAGCATTTATTTTCAATTTGTTCAAATCCACTTTGTGTGTCTTGGGAAGTTTTCTTACTTATGTAGCAAAACAACAACAACAACAATAACAACAACAAAAATGCTTTTGTTACATATACTGTTTAGATAACTTCTCCTTATTATTATTATTATTATTATTATTATTTTGTATTTTTGAGACAGAGTTTCACTCTTGTTACCCAGGCTGGAGTGCAATGGCATGATCTCGGCTCACTGAAACCTCTGCCTCCTGGGTTTAAGTAATTCTCCTGCCTCAGCCTCCCGAGTAGCTGGGACTACAGGCTGTGCCACCATGCCCAGCTAATTTTTGTATTTTTAGTAGAGATGGGTTTTTACCATGTTGACCAGGATGATCTTGATCTCTTGACCTCGTGATCCACCCGCCTCAGCCTCCCAAAGTGCTGGGATTATAGGCATGAGCCCCTGTACCTGGCCTCCTTTTTATTATGTCAGATAGAACTTATGATTGTCTTTTGAATTTAAACCACTTTTATTTTATTGTTTTTATTAACTTTTTAATTGCAGCAGATTTTTTTATAAACAACAAGCAGTATGAGAGGCAATATAAAATGTGCAAATAAGTAAGTATGTGTTCATGTTCTTAAGCAGCTCATAATTACAAAAGACATAAGATATATCTAGTTAGTGACACTTTTAATACTACTTAAAATAGTAGGTAACAAATCTATAAAATGGTTTGACTATGAATATGATTGATTTAGACATATGTTCCTCTGTGGAGCAATGTATTTAATTGAGCTAAGTAGATTAACAGTGTGTGGCTCTTTATTATTCCCCAAATACCTCTCATGAACTACAAAATAGTATTCAATAATATAAATACATATGTGAAAAAACATTTTTCTGACCAGTGGCATACTTACAGAGTTTTAAATAAATATGGGATATATAAAGGATGCTGTGGAACAATAAAAATTTGATTAAATTATTTTGTCATCGAGGCTAAAGTTTAGTGCTAAATATTTTATTTTAAATTATCCGAAGATAAGAATTTAATAATACTGGACACTGTTAGAGTAGATCTCAATCATTGGCACTAAAATACTTACCTCTGTCTGCTGAACTCTGAAATCTTACCAGTATTACTTTTCTTGTAAGGTACAGCTTAGGGAAGATTGGCCCCATTGCCATGCAAAGAGAGGTAAAGTGAGATTCTACTCAAAGCAACCTTGAATTTGAAACTGGGTCTTCCACTGTTTCAAAGCTGAACTGTAGGTCCAAATGTGTACATATTTGGACATCATTATCTTCATCAGAATCCTCAGGCATGTGTCCTCAAGGGCTTGTGTGTCGGCAGTACTCAGCATAAAGTTATTTCTCATTATGGCAAATTATAATTAATTTGCCAGTATATAATTCATTATCAAGATACAGTTATTTATCATTATGGCAAGGACAAATTTAGAAGACTTACTAAATTTACTTCTTTGTTTCCCCAGCTGGAAACAGTCAATAGCTACTGATATCACCAGTGTGATACCTTGGCTGAATACCTTGGCTGTGTTAACTGCTTTGACTCAACACGCAGCAGAGGTATTGGTGTACTGCACCTCGAGATGCTGAAATATGGCTGAAGTCCAGGGTCACTGGCCCAGGCCATCCACTGAGGTCATCCCATGCGGCATCAGCCACTGGTTCCGATGAACCCACCATCACTACACTTCTCATCAATCACCAGTCACTAGACTGAGAATTGTGTGAAAGCTGGGATCCTATTTTACTCACCTCTGTGATCACGGTTCTTAGCTAAGGGCCCAGCACAGAGAGGCCTCTCAGCAGTGTTCATCCATGACTGAATAAAATTGATTAGAAACCTCCGACTCTTTCACCTACATTTCTGTTCCCTATGTCTTGTGAGGATGCTCTTTCTCTCAGAAGGCTGCAAATCCCCTTCCCTAAAGAGGCGCCTGCCCTACACCATCGCGGCCCCAGGATCCTCTCCTGTGGGAGCTTGAAGGAAGACAAGCCTGTTCTGAATTTTTTTTTGTTTTTGGAGGTGGAGTGTCGCTCTAGTTACCCAGGCTGGAGTGCAATGGCATGATCTCAGCTCACTGCAACCTCTGCCTCCTGGGTTCAAGCAATTCTCCTGCCTCAGCCTCCCGAGTAGCTGGGACTACAGGTGCACACCACAATACCCAGCTAATTTTTTTGTATTTTCAGTAGAAATGGTCTACCATTTCATGTTGACCAGGATAGTCTCAATCTCTTGATCTTGTGATCCACCCACCTCAGCCTCACAAAGTGCTCAGATTATAGGCGTGAGCCACTGCACCCAGCCAATCTGAAAATGTTCTCTTACACCTCCCCCTGTCATTAGGAGCAATGTCCTCTGACATACCCTCCCATCTTCCAGGCTGCCACAACACCTCAGTTGGGTAGAACTACCGTATCTTGTTGAAATGATCTGTGTGTGTTCTTCCACTCACTGGCTTGTGTTTTTTTAGAGACATTAAATACCTGAATCACAAGTGCTTAGCCAATATAAAGAAAAGTAAATAATAAATATTTACGGGAAACTTCCCTCAACTGAAGATGCAGAAGAATAGTATAAGTATCACTGTTTCATATACAAGCAAGGTACACTTACTCTGGCACCTGACCCAGGACAGAGCTGTTTGATTAAGAATGAACATCTCCAACCTTTCTCCAAGCACGGTTATTCCCTCTAACCCACACTGACCTGAAGAGCATCGACTGCTACGGCAGCCCCGAGGTCGAGGCTCCTGGGTCTGGGGTGGGGGCTCACGGTCACATCCTCCCGCTCCTGGAGTTGAAGCTGCCCCTCACTATAAACCAGCTCTGATCTACCCTATGCCTCTCTGGCCAGAGGCAGGAGATTCCCGTGGAGTAAGTTTCCCAGTCCCCACTGCTCAGCTCATGCTGCTCCTTGAGAATTTAAATGATCACAGGCAGTGCCCATTTCCCTTCAGGCTTCTGTCCCAGTTTTCCCTTATTCTCCCATTCTTTGGTTTTCATCTACCAATGGCTTGTCCTTTGGGGATTATTCTCATCCCCTAAACCTGCTGAGTTTCTTTATTCCACCTGTTCCCTGATCTCTGGGATTCCAGTGTGTAGACTCAGCTCAGCCTTCTGCAGGAGACACACAGAGTCAGGTCTCAGCTGAAGGTCCCAGGCAGTATTGAAAACCATCTCAATTCCTCAGAGATGCAGAGAAAACAGAGCAGGAAGTGACCTCGGAGAGGTACAAAAAGCCCCTACCTTGCCGATGAGGAACCTGAAGCCCAGAAAGACTGAGACTCTCCCAGGCTCCCTCCCTCACCACTTGGTGGCAGCAGATCCCACACAAGCCTTGGCCTAAGCCTCCCTGTGCAGAGCAGGTAACTCACCCTCCAGAAGCTCACTGCTGCCGTTCAGAAAACTTTAGATGAAAAACAGCAATGTCCACTGTGATAACAAAAAGAGTAAAAGCCCCTTTCTTTGGACAAACCCTTTATCACAGTTCTATAGTCCTGGTGATTATACTCGGTCAGCTGTCATTCACTAGCTGCTAGATTGGGGCAGGGAGCACATAGGATTAAATAGCGTTTCACACAACCCTGCTTTCCCGGCCTGGGCTCTCAGCTCCTCCATTCTTCTTCAAAAACTTTCTTCTGCTCTAACTGCTGGAGAGTCCAGGCCCTCATGTGAGTCATTTCTCCATGAAGATCCCTGTTATTTTCTTCCTCTCCTGGAGATAGAGAGGGCAGAGATTGGTTCTGGGACTCCACAGTCTTAGGTTTTCTCCTAAGCCAGCCAGGGCAGCTGAAAGGAATCATGACTGCGAGAGGTCAGGACAGTGAAGAGGAGCACGGGCTCACAAGGACAGCCCCTCGTGGAGATGGTCAGGACCATGACACCAGCAATATCTGACCAATTCTGCTGGGATGATGCAACAAGGATTAAGTGGAGGATGCCGCCACGAGGAGAAAGGGGAAGAACCAAAAGAGTGGGGGAAGAAGAAAAATAAAATGTTTTCAGTAACGATAGAAAAATATGCAGAGCCCAGAGACAAAGCCCCCTGTCACAGAGGGTTAGTTCCAGGCTGAGGAGCCCAATCAAGAAATTCCTGCTGGACTTTGCTCAGCCCCATTTCAAAATGGTTTTGGATCAGTGACTTTGTTCCCTCCACTTTCCCTCTTTTTGAACAAGAATCACTAGTGTCGTTACTCTGTGACTGTCCCACCAGTGCACATTAAGGACAGATAAGCTGTTTGTTCAGTTTCACAAGTCAACAGAGGTAAGGGAATTATATCAAGGATCTGTATTTGGGCCAGGCACGGTGGCTCATGCCTGTAATCCTAGCACTTTGAGAGGCCTAGGGTGATGGATCCCCTGAGGTCAGGAGTTTCAGACTAGCCTGGTTAACAGGGCAAAACCCCTTCTCTACTAAAAATACAAAACAATTAGCTGAATCCAGTAGTGCATGCCTGTAATCTCAGCTACTCAAGAGGCCGAGGCAGGAGAATCGCTTGAACCCAGGAGGCAGAAGTTGCAGTAAGCCAAGATCACACCCCTGCACTCCAGCATGGGTCACAGACCAAGACTCACTTTCAAAAAAACAAAAAACAAAAAAGAATCCGTACTTAATGGACACCCTCAGAAGCCTCATTCACACTTGGTGTAGATGATTTAAACGAGATTTTAAACTTTTAATCAGATTAGAGCTACATGACATTTTTCACTTTGAACTAATGCATTCATGACACGAAACTTGGAAACCTTAGGTGAAAGGGTGAATGTATTTTGCATCTGTGAGGGATGTGAATGTCTGGGGAATAGAAGTTAAACTGTGATAGGTAGAATTTCTAAAATGGTCTCCAAACATGCTGTACCCTTATCTCTGGAACCTGGTAAGCTGGTAAGACATTCCTGTGATTACATTGTTACATGGCAGTCATATGACTTTAAAGAGTGATATGGTTTGGCTCTGTGTCCCCACCGAAATCTCATGTTGAATTATAATCCTGAGTGTTAGAGGTGGGACCTGGCAGGAGGTTACTGGATCATGGGGAAGGTTTCTAATGGCTCAGCACCATCCCCCAAGTGCCATCGCATGAGAGTTTCCATGAGATCTAGTTGCTTAAAAGTATGTAGCACTTCCCCCCGCTCCTCTCTCTCTCTCTCTCTCCCGTTGGCCATGTGAAGATCGTGCCTGCTTCCACTTCTACCATGATTGTAAGTTTCCTGAGGCCTCCCCAGAAGCAGAAGCCTGCAGAGCCCACAGAACCATGATCTGATTAAACTTCTTTCTTTATAAATCACCCAGGTCATTAATTATACACTGCAAGAACAGACTAATACAAAGGCTGTGCTTTCCTGAGTGCACCGGATCTAATCACATCACTCCCTCAGTGTCAGAGATTTCTCTAGTGGGTAGGAAAAGAAAAAGTCAGAGAGAGGATAGGAGCTGCAGAAGAATTCCATGGGCTGTTGTTGGTTGGAAGATGGGAAAAGTGAGAAAGAATGCAGGTGGCCTCTGGAGTCAGGGTGTCTCCTGGCTGAGAGCCAGGAGCACTGAAAAAGGGATCTCAGTCCTCCACCCACAAGAAGAGGAATTCTGCCGATACATCTGTAGTAAACTTGGAAGAGTAGCCTGATCTCTGGATGAAAAACACAGGCAGCCCATAACTGGATTTCAGCCTCCTAAGACCCTGATCAGAGAACCCAATCTTTCCTGATTTCTGTGGTTTCAAACCACTAACTTGTTATAATGCGTTAATAGGTAGCAACAGAAAACTAGTTACAGGTGCCTATCTGTACTCTTTTTATATTTTCACATACATGTATGCTAATCCCTATAGGCACAAAAAAGAAAAAAAAAAGCAAGGGACTACATTAAAATGTTATACTTACCTTTGTGGGAGCACTGTAAGGGCTGTTCCAGAGCCCTTGCAACTAGAAGAAGATAATGAAGCGCATTTCAGGCAGGTGAGAAGTGTCTTTTCCATGTTACCAATCCAAATTCTGAAAGAAAAAAAAGATGGTAAAATATTTAACTCCCAGCCAGGTGTGGTGGCTCATGCATGTAATTCCAGTATTTTGGGAGGCTAAGGTGCGTGGATCACCTGAGGTTTGTAGTTGGAGAGCAGCCTGACCAACATGGAGAAACTCTTTGTCTACTAAAAATACAAAATTAGCCGGGCGTGGTGCTGCATGCCTGTAATCCCAGCCAACTCGAAAGGCTGAGGCACAAGAATCACTTGCACCCTAGAGGTAGAAGTTGCAGTTAGCTGAGATTGCACATAGCACTCCAGCATGAAGGCTCATGCCTCTAATCCCAACACTTTGGGAGGCTGAGGAGGGCAGATCACCTGAGGTTGGGAGTTCAAGACCAGCCTTACCGACATGGAGAAACCCTGTCTCCACTAAAAATAGAAAATTAGCTTGGCATGGTGCTGCATGCCTGTAATCCCAGGTACTCAGGAGGCTGAGGCAGGAGCATTGCTTGAACCCAGGAGGCAGAGGTTGCAGTGAGCTGAGATCATGCCATTGCACTCCAGCCAGCACAACAAGAGTGAAACTCCGGCTCAAAAACAAACAAACGTAACTCTGCATAACATTATCTGCAAATTCATCATCTACATTTCTAATAGAAGGATTTTTTTTTTTAGCGCTTTCACTTGTGCCCACTGGACAAGGTTTGATTGCAACTATCTGCTACCAGCATAGACGAACCAATTCAAGGAGAGCAATAAATGGGACTAACTATTAAGTTCCCATAAAGAAAGTCCTTAAGAATAAAATCTTTCCTCTAGTTGACACAAGATTAAGACAATGTCCATTACATAAAATCCCAATCTAATAAAAGCTGAAATGTAATGTTGTCTGTTTCCCAAATTTTAATTTTGTTCAGGCTCTGTCATGGTGACCAGGGATTGGAAAATGACTGCAAAGAGCCTCTGGGGAATCTGGGGAGGGAAGAAAGGTAGTCTGTATTCTAAGAGGGGACTGAGGTGATGGCTACAAAATTCTACATATCTACGGAAATTATTCAATTCTACATTTATGATTACTGACTTTCATTACAAGTAACTTGTTCAATAAAATTTCTGGTTTCTACTCCAACCTGCAAGGAGCCAGGAGGTCACCACTTGTCCTTACAACTAGAAAAAAGCTGAACAAACTGAAAATTATCAAATCTTATTAGAGGGCCTAGAAGAGAGGTCACAGGGCAAATTGCCATGCTGAAAACAAGACAGACAGGCAAATACAAGGAACAGAAGCTGCTGAAGCCAGCACTTAAATGGTACTGACAGATTACTAGAAGCTGAGGGTGGCCTGCCTTGAGCATTCAAAACTCCTTGGGGCCCAGATTTAGTGGGGATCTCACATTTTTCTAAGTTTTATCACCTGGAGCCCAACCAGGTTCTCATAGTAAAGATCAGAAGAAAAATGCCCACAGAACTGACACTGCCGACTTCAGCACTAATTATAAAGCTACAGTAACCAAACAGTGTGGAAATTGGTGAAGAAAGAAAAAAAGCAGACAAATAGGTCACTAGAAAAGAATACAGAGCTCGGAAATAGACTAACCTTTGAGAAAGGCACAAAGGCAATTTAACAGGCAAAGGATAGTCTTTTCAACAAATGGTGCTAGAATGACTAGATATCCACATGTAAAAAATAAATAAATCTAGACACAGATTTTACACCTTTCACAAAATGGATCTTACACTTCAATGCAAGGTACAAAACTGTAAGACTCCTAGAGGATAACATAGGGGAACATCTAGGTGACCTTGGGCATAGTGATGACTTCTCAGATACAATGTCAAAAGCACAACCCAGGAAAGAAAAAATTGATCAGTTGGACTTCATTAAAATTAAAAACTTCTGCTCTGGGAAAGGCATTGTTAAGAAAATGAATAAACAAGTGATAAACTGGGAAAAAATATTGGCAAAATACAGCTCTGATGAAAGACTGGTGTCCAAAATACATAAAGGACTCTAAAAACTCAATAATAATAAAGCAAACAACCCAATTTAAAAATGGGCAGAAGATCTGGATACTCCACCTGAAAAGACATATGGATGGCAAATAAGCATATGAAAAAGATGCTCAAAATCATGTGTCACTAGGAAATTGCATATTAAACCAAAGAGATGCCACTACACTATAATACATACCTAATAGAATGGCTCAAATCCAAACAAGTGACAATACCGAAGGCTGCCAAAGTTGCAGAGCAGCGGGAACTCTCATTCACTGCTAGTGGAAATGCAAAATGCTAGTCACTTTGGAAAACAGTTTGGCAGGTGTTTTTGTTTTGTTTTGTTTTGTTTTTGTTTTTGTTTTTTGCAAAGCTAAAAATAGCCTTGCCACATAATCCTGCAAATAGCAGTTTTAGGTATTTACCACAGTAATGTGAAAACATGTTCACTCAAAAACTTGCATCCAGGTATTTACAACAGTTTTCTCATACTTGTCAAAAACTGGAAATAACCAAAATGTCCTTTACTAAGTTAATGGCTAAACAAACTGTGGTATATCTGTGCAACAGAATATGATTCCGTTATAAAAAGAAATGAGCTATCAGGCCATGAAAAGACATGGAGGAACTTTAAATACATAATGCTAGGAAGAAACGAGTCTAAAAACTCTACACACTGTATGATTCCAACACTAGGACATTCCAGGAGAGTCAAAATGGTAGAGATAGTGAAATGATCAGTGATTGCCAAACGTGGAGGAGGGATGAATTGTTTGAACACAAGGAGGTTTTCAGTAGTGAAACTCTTCTGTGTGATACTGTACTGAGGATTCATGACACTAGGTAATTGTGAAAACCCACAGAACTATAAAACTCAAAGAATGAACCCTAATGTAAACTATGGAGTTTAGTTAATAATAACATACCAATATTGATTGATCAATTGTAAACATCTATCACACTAATGCAAGATACTAATGATAGAGGAAATTGTGTTCTAGAGGATAAGAGAGAATAGGGGAATTCCCTGTGCTATCAGCTCAATTTATCTGTAAACCTAAAAGTACTCTAAAAAATAATATCTATTAAATTTTATTAAAATTCTGACATGACAGCCTCAAATCAAAATGTTGGTGGCATCCTGTTACTGTGTGGTTAATAATGGGCATTGGGGTGGATCAACCTGGAGTCAGAACGGTCAGAGATAGCAATGCCTGTGCCTTCAACCTCTGGCTCTGCGGGTGTCCCTGGAATCCAGAGAGCAGATCAGCTGGCTTGAGACAGCCTCAGTGCTCCAGATAGTGCAGGCTTCTGGTAAGGACAGGGAAAAATCATCTCAGGGCAGTAATATGGCTGATATAGATTTTATTTTGGACGTGGGTGAATCTTGAAGTCTAAAAAGTATTTAACTTAGAAGACAGATACTCTCTGTTCATGATGTTAAGAACAAATTTAGAATTGTTGTTAAACTTACATCTTTATTTCCCTAGCTGGCCAGGACCTCATCAGTAGCTACTGATGTCACTAGTGTCCTCTGATCACCTTGGCAGTGATAACTGTTTTGACCCAACAGAAAACTGAGGTGTTGCTTGTACCTAAGATGCTGACACCTGGCAGAAATCCAGGGTCACTGTCCCAGAGCAAGTCAGCTAGCTGTTGATTAACAACCAGAGGGGACCCGGTCATCCACTGAGGTCATCTCCATGCAGCATGAGCCACTTGCTCTAATGAAGCCACCATCACTACATTTCTCATAACTTGCTATTCACTAGACTGAGAGTTCTGTGAAAGCTGAGATCATATCTACTCATCTCTGTGTTCATGATTCCCAGCTTAGGGTCTGGCACTAAGGAAGGTCTCAGCAGTGTTCACTGAAGATAGGATAAAACTGACTATAGATATCCAATCCAATCACCAACATTCCTCTCCAAAATGTCCTACCAGGGATGCTATAATTTCTCCCAAGATGCAGCAAGCCCCCTTCCTATACCTGTAGACCCCTGCTCTACACCAGTCACATCCCAGGATCTTCTGTGGGACACTGGAGGAAAAACGGGACTACTCTGAAGAATTCCTCTTATGGTTCCCCTTGTCATTAGGAGCAATGTCTTCACCTACACTCCCATCCTCTGGGCTGCCATGACACACCACTTTCAGAGAACTACTATATTTTCTTGAAATCATGTCATTGTGTTCTTTCTCTCATGAGCTTGAGTTGCTTGGGGAAACAGTACTATTTGAACCCCAAGTACACCCAGTAAATACTCATATCATAGAGAGACCTTCCTCAACTGAAAGTGCAGAGGAATAGTGTAAGTATCACTGCTTCATATACTGGCAAGAAACACTTACTCTGGCACCTGACCTAGGGCAGAGCTGTTTAATGTAAGAATAGACATCTCCAACCCTTCTCCAAGCATGGTTCTTCTCTAACCCACACTGACCTGAACAGCATCCACTGCTATGGCAGCCCCGAGGTCAAGGCTCCTAGGTCTGGGGTGGGGCTCAGGGTCAAATCCTCCCCCTCTTGGAGTTGGTGCTGCCTCTCACTATAAACCAGCTCTGATCCCCCCTTTGGCTCTTCCTCACCAGGGTCAGGAGACTCCTGCGGATTAAGTGTCTTGCCCAGTCCCCGCTGCTCAGCTTGCGCTGCCCCTCGAGTGGTTGAATGATCACAGGCCCATTGCCCATTCCCCTGAGGCTTCTGGCCCAGTTTGTCCTTATTCTCCCCTTCTTTGTTTCTCACCTGTTCTAGCGCTGACTTGTCCTTTACAGGTTCTTCTCTTTACCAAAACCTGCTGACTTTCTTCCATCTGTTCCCTCAGTTCTCAGCTTCCCAGGTGTGAACTCAGCTCAGGCTCTGAAGGAGAAACACAGGGGCCAGAGTCAGGAGTCAGACCCAGAGAGGTCAGAGGCAGGTTAGAGGTCCAGGCAGTGTTAAAGACCATCTCAGTCCCTCAAGGACTCAGAGAAAACTAAGCAGGAAGGGACCTCAGAGAGGTACAATTAGCACCTACTTTACTGATGAGAAAACTCAAGTCCAGAAAGACTAAGACTCTCCCAGGCTCCCTCATCACCCAGTGGCAGCAGATATACCACGAAAGCCTTGGCCTCACCCTCCCTGTGCAAAGCAGGTAACTCATCCTCCAGAAACTCGCTGCTGCCTTTCAGAAAACTTTAGATCAAATACAGCAATTTCACCTTGCAAACAGAGTAAAAGGGTCTTTCCTTGGACAATTCTTTATCATGGTTCTCTAGGCCTATTACTTACTCCCAGTCCGTTGTCATTCACTGGCTAGCAGTTTGGGGCAGGGAGCATGTGAGGATTAAACAGTGGTTAACACAACCCTGCTTTCCCAGTCTGGGCATTCAGCTACTCCATGCTTCCTCAGGGAGTTTCCTCTGCTGTAACTGCTGGAGAGTCCAGGCCCTCATGTGGGTCATTTCTCCATGAAGATCCCTGTTATTTTCTTCCTCTCCTGGAGATAGAGAGGGCAGAGAATGGCTCTGGGTCTCCATAGTCTTAGGTTTTCTCCTGAGCCAGCCAGGGCAGCTGAAAGCAATCATGACTGAGAGAGGTTAGGACAGTGAAGACGATCTCAGAGGAGCACGGGCTCACAAGGACAGCCCCTCGTGGAGACAGTCAGGACCGTGACACGGGCACTATCTGACCAATTCTGCTGGGGGCGATGGACCAAGGATTAAGCAGAGGATGCTGCCATGAGGAGAAAGGGGAAGAACCAAAGGAGTAGGGGAAAATAAGATAGACAATAACGGTTTCAAGAAATGCAGAGCAAAGATCCCAAAAGCAAAGTCCCACAGGATGGAGGGTCAGTCTCAGACTGTGGATCCTACTTAAGTACCTCCTGCTGGATTTTGCCCAGCTCCATTTCCAAACTATTTTGGATTGGTGACTTTTTTCTCCCTTCCATGTTCCTTCTTTTTGAACTAGAATCACTGTAATTGTTATTCTGTGCCTGTCCCGCCATTCCACATTAGGAGCAGATAAGCAGTTTGTTCAGTTTCACAGGTCGACAGAGGTAAGGCAATTATGTCAATAATCTGTACTTAATGGACACCCTCAGAAGCCTCATTGACACCTGGTGTGGATGTTTTAGATCAGATTTTAAACTTTGGATCTGATGTGGCCTAGGTGACATTTTTCATGTTGAACTAATGCTTTAATGACATGAAATTTGGAAACTTTAGAGGAGAGGATGAATGTATTTTGCAGATGGGGGAATGTGAGTGTCCAACTGTGGTAGATGGAATTTCTGAAATGGTCCCCAAACATGCCATATCCTTGTCTCTGAAGCCTGTTAAGGTGATGAGACACCACTCCTGTGATTATGTTTTTATGTGACAGTTACATGACCTGAAGATGATGAGGTTACCTGCATGAAGTGTATTGAATCACATCACTCCATACATGACAGAGCTTTCTGTGGCTGGTTGGAGAAGATGAAGTCAGAGAAGGAAGGAGCTTGAGAAGGACTCCATGAGTTGTGATTGGCTGAAAGATAGAAAAGACAGGTAAAGAGGAAAGCAGGTGGCATCTGAAGTCAGAGTATCTCCTGGCTGACAGCCAGCACAGAAAAAGGGCCCTCAGTCCCCCACAAACAAGAATAGAAACATTTTCCAATATCTGCAGTGAACTTGGAATAAAAGCTTGAGCTCTAGAGAAAAAGCATAGCTAGCCCATTTCTGGATTTTAGCCTCACATAACCCTGATCAGAAAACCCAGGAAGGAAGGAAAAGAAGGAAAGAAGGGAGGGATAGGGGAACAGATAAACTTACATGAAGATGAGGAGATCCAAGGAAACTTACACCACCGATATGTTCAATTAACAGGAACACGCTAACTAGTTATTAGAGAGACACACTACTATAAATCCATATACTGTTTCCATGGCAGACAATCATTCCTGCTTCTCTGAAACACTTTCTGTCTCCGCCTTGCTATTGTTAGAGACACTGAGTCTTCCCTTTGGACAAGTTCTGGCACCCACAGGAATGAGATGAGACAGTGAACCCCAGAACACCAGGCCACAATGTTCCCTGCTGCTCCTTGTCCACTCCAGAAGCTGCCCAGCTGCAGGGGAATGTGAGCCTCAGCTCCTGGGTCTGACATCATCCCTTTGCCTTTCTCACTGGGCTTCTCTCCTTGCACTGGCTCCCACTCCCCCAGGAACTGGCAGGTGACCACGTGAAAAGAACACAAACAGGCCACGCCCTTTTCTTTCTCCTCTCAATGCCTGCAGTGGTGGGTTCCATGGGGTAGTGATCTGACATTTACTCATTATGGTGCCCCTAGCCCAGAGCAGGGCCTGGCACCTAATGGCCACCATGTGAATGCTCAGTGAAAGAAGGTGACCACCACAAGGTCATGAGGAACCAAGAATTCTACTGTGGCCCATCAATTTTAAGTCCTACATAATTCTAGAATGGGAAATGTGAAAGGCCTTCAAAAGTGGCCACTCTCTGAAACCATTATACTGGCAGCTGAGCCATGTTTCCCCATCCTGGACACATCTAGAGGGCACCGCCTAAATCCAGACACATCTCCCCACACAGGACAGTTCAGGAGCCTTAGCCTGGGAAATGTGGTGGACAAGGATGGGGGAATCATGAAAGTTGAAGAGGTAAAAGCAGGTGAAAGGGAACAGCAAGGTGGAAACAGAGAGAGAGATGGGGATGGAGACTGGGGGATGAGAGGGGAAGAGAGAGGAGAGGGACGCAGATCCAGCCACTGAGGAAAAGGCCTGAAGAGAACACTGTCCTCTCCTGAAGTCAAATAACTTCCACCTGACCACGCACTGCAGCTCGTGGGTGGCACATGTGGGTCATGCTGCAATGTTTAGGGCCTATGGAATCTTCCCTTCTCATCTGAATCATAATGGAGAGAGGACTCTCTGACCCCAACCAGCTGGCAGTGCCTCGTGATTTTTACCTGTTAGATCTGGCAGCTCTTCATGTCAGCCCACACCGCATGAGGCTGCTCTTGGTGAACCGAATGGGGAAGATTCTACATCAGTGCCTCGGAGAGTCCACTGGAAGCCCTGGACAGCAGGAGTCAGTGGTGCCCCAGCATGGAGGCCGAGAGCACACAGCACTGAAGCTCCAGACACCCTCAGGAGGACAGTAAAGGACAATGTGCTGGTGAGAGCCTGGGTCAGCAGGAACCTCCACCTGGGTCTGAACATGATTGGCCTTCATACGAGCTATGACATAAAAGAGAGAAATCAAGGTTAACATTAAGATTTGGGGCTTGGGGAACTTGAAGGATGGAACTGCCATTTGTTGAGACTGGGAAGACTGAGAAAGGAGCAGATTGAAAGGCGGTGAGGAACTAGAATTGGCTGGGTTTCTGTCATATGCAATCAACAGTCTTGACCAGCCTGGGCAACATAGTAAGACCCTGTCTCTGAAAATAAAAAGTTAGCCAAGCATGGTGGTGCACATGTGCAATCTCAGCTACTCAGGAGGCTGAAGCAGGGAGATTCCTGAGTAGCCAGAGAAGTTTTCACAAAATAAGTAATATTTGGGGCAGATCTTAGTGAACAGGAATTCCATTCTTTCCGTTAGGAAATTAAGAGAGTGTGGGTGTGGTTAGTTAATGATGATTGAACTATCTTTGGAATCTCATCTACTGGTCTATCTGGTCTATTTATATATGTATATTCTATCTGCAGTCTCACTGAGCTTTGCTAGTTTATGTTGCAGTAACAAAAGCCCCAAAATCTTAGCAGCTACACATACAAAGGTCTATTTTCATTGACATTTCCTTTTGTGGCAGGTTAACTGTGACTCTATTCTATACAAGCTATTTTATTTGTTAGACAGTGAAAGCTGTGATACTTAGAGAATTGTTGAATGTGGTTCATTCATTCATTTAACAACTATTTATTGAATATCTGTTTCATACCAGGCAAGGTCAGGCACTGAGAATACAGTAGTAAATAAGAAACAAGATCTCTAATTTCCACAAGCTTATTTTGAAAATGAGATTAAACACTTACAAAATAATCATAACAATATTACATTCATAAATAATAAATATTTTAAATTAGAAAAATATAAAATTATTAAAACTAAAATGGCCAGGAGTGATGGCTCACACCTGTAATATCAACACTTTGGGATGCCAAGGTGGGAGGATCATTTGAGCCCAGGAGTTTGAAAACAGTCTGGGCACCACAGGAAGACCCTGTATACAAAAAATAAAAACTGAGCCTGGCATGGTGGTGCATGCCAGCAGCTACTAAGAAGGCTGAGGTAGGAGGACTGCTAGAGCCTGAGAGGTCAAAACGGCAATGAGTCATGATCATACCACTGCACCACTGCACTCCAGCATGGGTGACAGAGCGAAACCTTGTCTCAAGAAAGCAAAAAGAAGAAGATATGTTCAAACTATATGCAGGAGAAAAAAGAAGAAGGAAGAAAGAAGAAAAGAGGAAGAAGAAGAAGAAGAAAGAAGAAGAAGAAGAAGAAGGAGGAGGAGGAGGAGGAGAAGGAGGAGAAGGAGGAGAAGGAGGAGAAGGAGGAGAAGGAGGAGAAGGAGGAGAAGGAGAAGGAGAAGGAGAAGGAGAAGGAGAAGGAGAAGGAGAAGAAGAAGAAGAAGAAGAAGGAAGAAGAAGAAGAAGAAGAAGAAGAAGAAGAAGAAGAAGAAGAAGAAGAAGAAGAAAAAGAAGAAGAAGAAGAAGAAAGAGGGAAGAAAGAAGAAGAAGAAGAAAAAAAAGAAACAATTTCATTGCTGTAGTCCTGAAACTACTATGTAGAATACTATTGTCTACATTACATCACGTCAGTCCTTTAATGGCTTAACAATTAGATATGATCCATAAAATTTTCCTGGTAATTAGGTATACTTAAGAACAATTAAGTATAGAGTTACTGCCTTGACAGGAAGATGGTAAAATTTTTTAAAAGACAAATAAATAAATAAAATAATAAAACCTGTAGCTCTGTGAGTCTCAAATAACATCTAATTGAATCAGTGAACATCTAGCAATCATTCTGAACACATAATTCTCTTAATACATGTTGCCTAAACTCCCAACAGATCTGACTTACCAACACCTGTATGTAGCCAAAAATTGACAATCATTTATAAATTATCACCTATGACTCCATCTTCTCTACCCACTTAAAAACATTTTACATCTTTATTTATGATTTTTTGTACAGATGGGATCTCACTATGCTGCTCAGGTTGGTCCAGAAACAGACCCACACTGATTTCATAAATCAGATGATCATACAGCCATCTGATTTATGAAAAAAAGTGCCACACAGTCCAGAAGGACAAGGATGTTCCGTTCAATATATGGTGCTACATTAAACAGTCACATCCATGTATTTTTAGTAGAGATGGCTATTTTTTAGTAGAGTAAAAAGTGAATCATGGCTGGGTGGGGTGGCTCACACCTGTAATCCCAGCACTGTGGGAGGCTGAAGTGGGCAGACTACTTGAGCCCAAGAGTTTGAGACTAACCTGGGAAAATGTTGAATGCCCATCTCTACAAAAAAACAAAACAAAACAAAACAAAAAAACAAAACAAAACAAAACAAAACAAAAAAACACAAAAATTAGCCAGGCATGGTAGCACATGCCTATGGTCTCAGGTACTCAAGAGGCTAAGGTGGGAGGATTGCTTGATCCAGGAGGTGAAAGTTGCAGTGAGCTGAGATTATGCCACCACACTCTAGCCTGGGAAATAGAGTGAAAGTCTGTCTGAAAAAAAAAAAAAAAAAGCATAAACTAAAATAAAATTGCTATGAGGTTAACACAGAAAAACGTGTTCATATTCTTAGGTTAGGCATTGATTAACAGGACACAAAAAGCAGTCACCATAAAGGAAAAGATTGATCAAGTATAATTTCATTAAAATTAAGAAACTCAGGCTGGGTACACTGGCTCATGCCTGTAATCCCTACACTTTGGGAGGCCAAGGAAGGTGTATCACTTGATACCAGGAATTCCAGACCAGCCTATGTAACATGTTAAAACCCCATCTCTACTAAAAATACAAAAAGAGCTGAGCATAATGGTGCTCCCCTGCAGATCCCAGCTACTTGGGGGCTCAGGCAGGAGGATCCCCAGAGCCTTGGGAGGTCGAGATTGCAATGAGCTGTAATTGTGCCATTGCACTCCAGCCTGGACAACAGAGTGAGATCCTGTCTAAAAAAGAAAAAAAAAAAATAGAGAATCTCCATTCATTTAAAAACACCATTAAAAGAGTGAAAAGGCAAGCTACAGTTTGAAAAAAGAGAAATGCAATACGTATATATCCTAGAAAGGACACATAACCAGAATAAAGTGTTACAAATCAACAGAAAAACAAGCATATCCTGAAAACAGGATACAGAGATTTAACAGGCACTTCACAAAAGAGGACGTATAAATGGCAGTAAAAAATACTCAACCTCAATACCAGGAAAAGGCAAAATGAAACCACACTGATACATTACTGTACCTCTACTCCAATGGCAAAATAACTTCGAAGTGACAAGCATCAGCAAGGATGTGGGATAAGCAGAATATTCCCTGATAAGTTTTACAACCACTTTGGGAAAATGTTCAACAATATCTGATACCTCTAAAACCAACAATGTGACTCTTACATATATACCCCAATCTAGCAATGTTCTATTTCTTCATCTGTGGTGAATTATACTTAGTATAAATTTATTACCTGTACTTTTTTTTTTTTTTTTTAGGTTCTCCCTCTGCCATCCAGGTCTGCGTGCACTGGCAAGATCACTGCTCACTGTAATCTCAGCCTCCCAGGCTCTGATAGATCCTCCCATCTCAGCCTCCCAGGTAGCTAGGGACACACCACCACAGACAGCTAATTTCTGTATTTTCAGTAGAGATGGGGTTTTGCCATGTTGCCCAGGCTGGTCTGGAACTCCTGGGCTCCAGTGGTCTGCCCACCTTGGCCTTCCAAAGCGCTGGGATTACACGTGTGATCCACTGCCCCCCGACCACCTGCACATTTCAAATTGTCAACTTCTTCCACAGACTTCTGTAACTTTTCAAAGACTTCTTTGACACAAAGTTCTCAGAAATCTTAAAGCTAGCATTTTAGAATAGAAAACCGAGCTGCTGGTTCACAGGTGAAATTTTACCAATAAAATTTAACAACAAAAGAAAGCTACTAACGCGTGTCAGCTCAGAACAAAGCTTTAAAACGACCAGCAGATCACTTTAACGTCCTCGAGCACTGGGAGTCATTCCTTCGGGTGAACAACACTGTACCCCAAAGAAATGATACCACTTCAAGAAAAGACTTCCTGTGGAAAGCAGCTTTACCAGCAAAAAAAAAAAAGGAAAGCGAGGACACCGCTCCAAAAGTCTTGCTGCGCTTCCGTGAAAGGACGCCCGGTGAGATCATCTGAGAAGCCCCAAAGACCCGCTCCCGCCAGCGGGATTCTTCCCGGCGCCCCGAGAGGAGGGCTGCGGCGGCCGCGGGGAGAGGAACCCGGCGCTGGGACTCCAGCCCGGCGGCCGCCCCGGCCGGCTCGCCCAGCAAACGCTGCGGAGGCCCCTGCGCGCGTCAACCCAGCTGCGCGCCGGGGTCCCGAACTCCCCGCCCGCGGCCTGGCGCGGCGCCCTCACCTCACAAGCGCTGGTGGACTTCCCGGCAAACCTCCACTTCCCACAGGCATGGCGGCCGCCACGCCCCGCGCCTCCGCCCTCCGCAGCCCGCCCGCCTGTCCTGCGTTTCCAGAAGCGCCGCGCTCACTGAGCGGCTCCCAGCGGCGGCGCCACCCTCCCCTCCCCTCCCCTCCCCTCCCGATCCCTCCCCTCCCCTCCCCTGCCCTTCCCCGCCTCAGCCCCTCCCCCGCCACCGCCCCCACCGCGCTCCGCCCCTCCCCTCCCCGCACCGCCCCACCGTTCCCCTCCCCAGCCCCTCCCCCGCCAGCACCCCCACCCCGCCCCTCCCCTCCCCTCCCCTGCCCTCCCCTCCCCCCCAGCCCCTCCCCCGCCACCGCCCCCACCGCGCTCCTCCCCTCCCCGCCCCTCCCCTCCCCTGCCCTTCCCCTCCACAGCCCCTCCCCTCCCCCGCCCCCGCCCCAGCCCCTCCCCCGCCACCGCCCCCACTGCGCTCCTCCCCGCCCCTCCCCTGCCCTTCCCCACCCTCCTCTCCCCTGCCCTTCCCCTCCCCAGCCCCTCCCCCGCCCCCGCCCCCACCCCGCCCCTCCCCTCCCCCGCCACGCCCCGCCCTTCCCCTCCCCTCCCCTCCGGCACCGCCGCTGTCTCAGCCACCGCCCACCGCCCCCCTGCGGCCGCTTGGTCCTCCGCTCCGGCCCCGCCTCCGAGAGCCCCAGGCGCAGGCGCAGCGGGGCCTTAAAGGGGCCGCCACCTCCAAGGCACAGCCGGGTTAGGGCAGAGTGGGCGGCAGCTGGAGCCGAGTCCCAGGAACAGCTGCGCTCCCAGAACGGGAGAGATCCACTCGAAGGTTGTGGGTTCCAATAGAGCAGAAGATGAAGAACAGAGGAATTAAAAGTGAGAATCCCTCCTCAGAGGGTGCCTGGGCCGTGTTCCTTGGCAGTTCCGGGGTATTTGCAGTATTGATCTGAAATGCTGCACCTCCACGGGACGGGACGTGCTTTCGGATGCCGTCCTTGTCTTCTGCCTTAGACGCGCCCTCGGGGGCAGCCTCGGTTTCCGGTCCCCGTCCATTGGCCACCTGCCCTGTCATTGCTTTGAGGGAAGAGGAAACAATTTTCAACATTGAAACTTGCCAGGGTGTCTAAGAACCTGTCTGTAGATGAGCTGCCTAAAGATCACCCGGGAAGACTTTTTTAAGGCAGATTTTCTGTTGCAAGAATTTATAATTCTCTAAATCTACGTTAAGGCCCGGAAAGAATCAAGAAAGCCTAAGGAATCTGCACATATTAAGAGTTTTTCCAAGGTTCCCAGAGAGAAGGAGCGGGCGCATGGGGAGCAGAGGCCGTGGCAGGCAGCGGAGGCACCAGGAGCCGCCGAGTGACCTCGCCGCCCCTCCGGTCCGCTCCCCACCCACAGGCCCATGACCCGCGCCTGTGGCCTCTGCGCACCCAGACTCCGTGCATCCAGACTCCAGCTCCCCAGACTCCGTGCCCTGCAGCACCCACCAGTTCTCCTCCGTGGCAGTCTCACCGAGTGGCACCTCCTGCCCACTGCCCTGGCCACAGCCCCTGCGCCCACGGCAGCAACCCAGGTGACCATGATAGTGGTGGAGGACGCTGGTGAGTGGAAGAGAGGGCAGCCCGGCCACCGGGCCTACTTTCTTGCCTTGCTGATTGTCTATTTTTATAAGATTGTCTACTTTTCTAAGAGCTTTGTAAACAAAGAAACTTTTTTAAAAGGATGACTCTAATTTATATTTAATCTAAAGAAGAAGGACGTCAGGCAACTTGGGGGTTTGGGTTTTGGCTTCGTTTCTAAGTCTTCTCTTCGTTGACTTTGGGGCTCAGGTGCCCCAGATGCTTCGGGCTCCTGAGGACCTTCTGGGCCCTCACATTCATGAGGCAGCCACCTGGCGAGTCTGACAGGGCTGTCAGCGAGGCGCTGCTCCCACCTTTCTCCACGTTGGCGTCTGGCCGGGCGGGAAGGGAGAGGACACTGTGTTAAGCAGGTGCTCCAAATAACCCGATTAGCCGCTGGCAGGAGGAGCTCTCCCACATGAAGGACTTCCCCCAGTGCTTCCTGGCCACGCCGGGACCTAGTGGTGGCGACCGTGGCCACAGACCTGCCGGAGCCACTGCAGCTTGCAGCCGTAGCAACCTGGCCCCCCTGCCCCGGAGAGAGACCGAGGAGCCTAATGATCTCCTGTACCTGGGCCTTGTCCTCTCCAATTCGCTGTCCATCAGCAGTCGGTGGCCGCCACTGTACCCTTGTCAGCATCCGCGTCTTCCTCGTCGTTCCCGTCGAGCAGCGGCCCTGCCAGCGCACCCTCCACCTGCAGCTTCGGCTGTCCGATGCCGGCGGGGCGACCCAGGCGTGGGGACCCCACGGGCGGAGGCCTCCTCTATGGCAGAAAGTCCGCTCCCCCTCCGACGGCTTCCTTCGACCTGGAGGACATCCACAACATGAGCCCCTCTGGCGGCTCTGCGGCGGACCTGCTGCAGCCGCAGTTGGAGCCGGGGTCCACTCCACCGCTGCAGCTGCAGCTGCCAGCTGTTGGGGTGACTGGCAAGTTCGTGCTGAAGGCGTCACTGAGCGCCCCCGGGCAGCGAGTACACAGCCAGTTGTCATCAGCGGCAGCGAAGACGGCCCTGACGGCAGCCACCTGGTGGTGGTGGTGGCGGCCCCCACAACGGCGGCCCGCAGCGCCCGTACCCCCAGATCAAGCAGGAGGAGCCTCCTCGTGCACCCACTCAGGCGCTGGACCCCTCCCAGCCATGGCCACGGCGGGCTGCACACGACGTCCCCCTGGGCGGCAGCCCCCGACCCCTGGGACCTGAGGAACTGCTGAGCAGCAGGGACTGTCACCCTCCCTGCCAGTTCCCCGGCTTCCATCCCCACCCAGGGCCCGATTACCCATCCTTCCTGCCTGACCAGACTCAGCCGCAAGTCCGCCGCTCCATGACCAAGAGCTCAAGCCGCCGGGTTCCTGCCTGCCGAGGAGCCCAGGCCAAACAGGGGAAGACGATCGTGTCCCAGAAAAGCACGGCCACCCACACAAAGAGTTCCCATCCCAAGGCACACCTGCGAACCCACACAGGTGAGAAACCTTACCACGGTGACTGCCAGGGCTGTGGATGGAAATTCGTCTGCTCAGATGAACTGACCAGGCACTACGGTAAACACACTGGGCAACGCCCGTTCCGGTGCCAGAAATGCCACCGAGCATTTTCCAGGTCAGACCACCTCGCCCTGCACATGAAGAGGCATTTTAAATCCCAGACAGTGGATATGACCCACACTGCCAAGGGAGAATTCAGGTTTTTGTTTGTTTCTTTACCTTTTCACCTGGTCTTCCCGATGAGGGGCGGAGCCCAGCCAGAAAGCACTGCATTCATGGTCAGGTTCCCAGCTGAGTCAACTTGTGAGTGGATAATCAGGAAAAACGAGGAATCCAAAAGACAAAAATCAAAGAATCGATGGCGTCTGTGACTGGATCTTCTATCATTCCAATTCTAAATCCAACTTGAATATTCCTGGACTTACAAAATGCAAGGGGGTGATTACCCCCTTTCTCTAAGCAAAGTGTAAAAAGGAATCAAGCCCCTTCTTCCGGGCCAAGAGAATTTTGAGCGTTAGCTGTCTCTTGGTCACTGGCAACAAAGAACTCCTGATTCTATCTCAGAGTGTGGCACTTTCCTTACAACTCGCTTGGTTACAACATTAGCAGTGTGAAAACAGACTAACGCCTGCACACGTAGGTCTAAGTTAAATGAAAATTGACGGAAGAAGCAATGTCACGTGAACAGTAAGCATAAGGGGGTTGAAAGCATTATATTGCTACCGGTTATATTACTACCAGTAAAGAAGAGATTTTCAAATGAAATGTATTACCAGAGATTAAAAAAAAGAGAGAGAGAGACATTTCACAATAACAAAAGCATCAATCCAACAAAAAGACATGCAATCAGAAATCCGCCCAATAGCTTAACTTCAGAGTTCACAAAAAAATGGATAAAATTACAGAGAGAAATGGAGAATTCTATGAGCATGATTAGATATGTTAAAACTTTAGCAATAAATTTAAAAACTATAGAAAATTCCAACAAAGAACTAGAAAAACAAAAACATTAACCACACAGACTTTATGTATATAAATACACATGAACATCAGTGAAAAAATATATATTGTCTCAAGTGTGAATTATACATTTACCAAGAGAAACTATATCTCAGACCATCAAACAATACATTTGAAAATATTGAAATCATACAAGACGTATTTTCAGACCATATGAAAACGCATTAGAACTTGGTAGCAATAAGGTGATCCTGTGGACTGAATGTTTTGGTCATTCCCTAAGTTCATATATTGAAACCTAATCCCTAATGTGATGCTGTTTGGAGGTGGAGCCTTTAAGAGGTGATTAAGTCATGAGGGCAGATCCCTTATTAATTAGGTTACTGTTCTTATAAAAGGGACTTCATTCATGTCCTTTGCCCCTTCCACCATGTAAGAACACTGAGAAAAGACACCATTTGTGAATCTGGAAACACCTGAATCACACACTCATTCCGCTATTGTCTTGACCTTGGACTTCCCTGGCTCTGGAATTGTGAGAAATAGATTTCTTTTGTTTCTAATCCACACAGACTATGGTATTCTGTTACAACAGCCAAAATGGACTAAGATACATGATTGTAAAAATACCAAGTATTTAGAAATTAAACATCGAAACTCTAAATGACAATTTTGTCAAAGTAGAAATCACAAGAGAAATTAGGAAATCCTCTAAACTGAAGGATATTAAAGTAAAATAAATCAGAATCTATGGGGTGCAGCTGAAATAATAGAGAAAAAAATGACATTTTTAAGTACCTCTATTAGAAAAGAAGAAGATGTCAAATTACTAACTTAGCTTCTGCCATAAGAAATGAAAAGGAACATGCAGAGGAAGGAAATAATAATGAAACTGAAGTCAATTACTTAGAAAGATAAATAAAATTAACAAATCCTAAACTTGCTTGTACGGGAAAATAATCAGTAAATTTTATAAAACCCTAACTAGATTGATCAAGACAAAAAGATACAAATTAACAATAACAGGAATAAAAGAACATCAGACCACTGTGACCTTCAGGTCAAGAAAAGGAATATTAATAATTTTATGCCAATAAGCTTGACATCCAAATGAACAATTTCCTTGAGAGAGAAAATTCATGAAAACTGATCTAAGAAGAAATAGAAAATGTGACCAGTCATATATAAATTGTAGAAATTGAATTTGTAATTGAAATCCTTCCCATAGAGAATACAGAAGGTCCAGAAGGCTTTGCTGATGAATTATATGAAACACCCAGTTGAAAATAGCGTCAATTTTACACACACCTTTTTAGAAATTAAAAGAGGCAACTCTTTTCAACTGGATTTATGAGGCCAACATTACTCAGATTAAAAAAAGAAAATGCAGACAACAAAATTAGAAGAAAAAAGAACCAAGAACAATTATTTCTCTTGAACGAAGACCAAAAATTCAGTGCAAGAAGTTAATAAATTCAAATACAAATTTTAAAAAAATGTGTCACTCCAGATTGGTTTATGGGGAAGTGTTTGATTCAAATAAACTGCAAATTAAATAACACAACTCAATTAATACAATAAAAAACAGGCCGGGTGCAGAGGCTCACTCCTGTAATCCCAGCATTTTGAGAGGCCAAGGTGGGTGGGTCACTTGAGGTCAGGAGTTCCAGACCAGCCTGGCCAACATGGCGAAATCCTCTCTCTACTAAAAATACAAAATTAGTCGGGCATGGTGGTGGAAGCCTGCAATCCCATGTACTCAGGAGGTTGAGGCAGGAGATCTTTTGAACCCAGGAGGCAGAGGTTGCGGTGAGCCAACATCACGTCATTGCATTCTACCTGGGCAACCAGAGCAAAGCTCTGTCTCAAAATAAAAATTAGCAAAGTAATACCATGTTCAGGCATCAATTTTTTAATAGTGTGTATAATTTCTACACTAAAGTCTACAAGCACTACCGACAGAAAGTAAAGAAGATCAAAATTAGCAGAGAAATTGCGTATTCAAGAAGTGGAATATCCAGTGTTATTACTTCTCCAAGACTGAGCTATTAAATTAAGTGCATTTTCAATTAAGACACCAGTGAGCTTTAAAGGAAATGTTAAAAGAAATTGGCAAGCTGAAGCTACCATTTCTATGAAAATATAAAAAGTTCGAATAGCTGAAATAATTTTAAAAAGAAGGAATTTGGAGGATGCATATTGAGTAATTTCAAGATTTACTATAAACCTCTAGTAATAAAAAGCAGTGCGACATTGTTATAAAATAGGCTTAAATCAATGGAATAGAATAAAAAGCCCATGAATAGACCCACACAGACGCGGCCGATCCCAACCGTGACATGGGGTAGGGGCGCCCTCTTGTGTTCAGACGCCTTTCCTGCTGCCGGGAGCCCAGGGAGACCCAGGGGAGGTCTCGGCTGAGCAGGTGAGGATGGAGCTAAGGGCCACCGTTCTCAGCCCTGTGGCCACAGGGGGGCGTCGCCGCGCAGCTGTCAGATTCTTCTTTTAAAAAATTATCCATGTTTCTGATTATATATAGTATATAATAAGATAACAAATTCAGGAACCATGGGAAAGTCACGTATAAAACCTTAATAGGAAGTAAAATACAGATTACAACACACTACCATTTGATTTTTATGCAAATGCTTTATTATTCCAATATTTTTACTCACTTGCTAAATAAAGCACACAAGTCAATATGCTCAATAATTCTGTGAGTTTAAATCTTTAAAAAATGCAATGTTAGCGAAAAACCAAAACTGCTTAGTAAGGTATGTATGGCCTTGTTTATTACCTATCATAGACGTCAAGGTGCTCATAGTCAATAGCTATTTAAACTTTACACAATATTATTTTTGGCCCGATATTGATATGTTAAATGAATGTATCAGAGAATCTTATATTTATGGCATCAGGTTATATTATGTTTATGGCATCAGGCTATACAGATCTATTCAAAACCATTTTTGTCAAAGTTTAAACACTGGAACAAAAGTCAAATTGTTTCCAAGTGAGACGCAAAATGACTCTTGCTAATAGTACAGATTTTGTTCCATGGGTAATAATAAAATTTATTTGTATTTTAGATTCAGGGAGCACATGGCAGGCTTGTTAGCTGGGTACACTGCACTGCTGAGGTGTGGGGCACAGATGATCCATTGCCCAGGTAGTGAGCAGAGCACCCGGTAGGCAGTTTTCAGCTCTCACTCCCACCCTCCCTTCCCAGTGTCTATTGTTCACTTGTGTCCTTGGGTATTACTGTGTTCACGTTTTTTTTTCTTTACATGAAACCATTGAAAGCAAAAGACTGTCATGCTTATAGGTTACTTTGTACATTTATCATTCTATTAATACATGTCTTAAGTAATTAAGTAGCATATTAAGGCCATAAACCAAGTCATTATCTCATACCAAAGGACTATTGTTATTCAATCATCTAGCAAATTCATTTTAATGGGTTACGTTACAGGGTTGAGGTCAGCCTACAGATACAAAATAGGTTAATTAAATTTTTTTATATCAGCTTTTAATTTTTTCATTGGAACAGGATTTGTGCGTGGGAATGCTAATGTAGCAGGCTTCAACAAATTTACAGTTTATCAAAATCAAGTTCTTAAAGAATACGATAGCATATACTTTAACTCTTATAGTACAAACCCTCATATTAATTGATGGTCACAGAAAAATACTGTAACAATGTAAAGTTTTAAAATACATCAATGATGCAAGTTTCAAACAAAACGTAGCAACCAAAATACTTAATTGTCCTTTCACCAAGCTTTTACAAACACAGTCTTCACTGTCTGAGCAAATCCATTTTAGTTTCTTCATTGTGCCTTTTAACATGACATTTGTCAGGTTGTTGAATTTATACTGCAGCAGTACTTTAGATGTTACCCTCTCGAAATTTCCTCACTCCAGAGCTCAAATTCTTGTCTTCTTCCCAAAGCCACATCTGTCTTTTTCTAGCTCAGTGCTTTTCAGGAGTCACCAGCTGACCCTTTGAAACAGGGATCGTACTTTCACTGGCTCTTCTGCTTTCTATTTTCTTTCTTGCACTTTGAAGAGTTCCTACTCTTCTTTCTTTCTTATTAAGGTCTTGTTGTTGGGTTCCATGTTTCAACTTAGATAAGCAAAGATTCTTGTGAGACCTTTTCCTTGTATCCAAATTAGCTTCGGTTTCCATTTCAGCATCATTACCATTGGGTTTCTCTTGAGAAGTTATTGTTCTTGCTCTTTTACTTTCTATGCTTTTGCGGCTGCCTTCATTAGAAAGGTGGATGATTTTTCACTTAGCACATAATTCACATAAGTCTTCATTTACTCCATGGAATGAAATGTATCTTTCTGAGAGATTATCATAAGCAATTTCCTTTTTAAAGACATATAAGAATTTGGATCACCGATTTTTTTTTTTTTTTTTTTTTTTGAGACGGAGTTTCGCTCTTGTTACCCAGGCTGGAGTGCAATGGCGCCATCTCGGCTCACCGCAACCTCCGCCTCCTGGGCTCAGGCAATTCTCCTGCCTCAGCCTCCTGAGTAGCTGGGATTACAGGCACGTGCCACCATGCCCAGCTAATTTTTTTTTTTTTTTTTTTTTTTTTTTTTGTATTTTTAGTAGAGACGGGGTTTCACCATGTTGACCAGGATGGTCTCGATCTCTTGACCTCGTGATCCACCCGCCTCGGCCTCCCAAAGTGCTAGGATTACAGGCCTGAGCCACCGCGCCCAGCCCACCAAATATTCTTTCAAAGACTTCTGCTTCTTTAAAGTTGCCATTTTCCATACAAACAGCGATAGCCTGAATTTCGATTAAATTCTCTATTTCGTCGTGAAGTTTTCCACTGAACCCCAGATCATCAGGGCTGTCCCAAGGGTGTCATTCGTTCATCATTTTCAAACTGTGCATCCAGGTTTTTTCCTGCTGCAATTCGTATCAAAAACTGACCTATGTGTGCAGTTCTCAGTGGATAAGCGGTTGGACTGGGTGGTCCGTGAAGAACAGCCTCGGTGCTGCCGTGGGCGAGAGTCCTCGGAGCGGCTGAGAAAACAGAGCATCCAGCCGGCAGCCACGGCCTTGGCCTCGGCCACAAAGCCGGGTCCTTCCCCTGGGCGCCCCCAGCCGCGCCTGGCACCGAGCGGCTCCTCTCCGTGTCGCCCCGTTTCTGCCCGGCAGCTCCCCCATCCGCACGGCCGCGGGCCTCGCTCGGATTCTGCGGAGCAGCGGAGGGAGGAGCGGGGGTGGGTCAGGCAGAGACACGGAGCCGGGCTGGGCATCGGCGGGGCGAAGCGGCCTCTGGCAGCCGGGGACCCCACCCGCGGGAGGGGCGGGAAGCTCTGGAGCCGCCCCTGAGGTTTCTGTCTCCTCATCCCCTCTCCAGCCCTCCGGGCCCACCCTCCAGAAACCCGGAAAGAAGAAACGTTTTCTTCTGCTCCTTCTTCCTTTTCAGCGCTCCTGCTTCCTGTGACAGCAGTGACACGTGCGCAACTTCTTCCCGGGAAGGGCGCCCGAGGCGTGATCACGCGCTCATTTCTGGCAGAGGAACTGGGGTGTGGGGAGGGCGGAGAACATGGTGAAAAGTCCCTCTCGTGGGCAAGGCCCTCTCCAGTGACCGCCCAGTTTACCCAGGTGTGGCTGTGCGGTGGGGCCAGACCGAGGCCCGCCCAGGCATCACGGTTTATCCAGCACCCCAGGTGTCCATACCTCAGAGCCTCTGCACGGCCACTCCCCTGCCTGAAACTCGTCTCCAGGGCTCCCTTCCCCGCCCCCCGCCCCACGTTCTCCTCATGCCCACCGGAGCCTGTCTCTGCACTGCCCACTGGGCACCTCCCATCCCCCTCACCCCACCGTGCTTTGTTTTTGTTCGCAACCCTTTTACTAACATTTAAGAATTCTTTACTTATTTGTTTTGAGAGACAGGGTTGTGCTGTTACCCAGGCCGGAATGCGGTGGTGCAATCTTGGCTCACCATAGCCTCAAACTCCTGGGCTCAAGTGATCCTCCCACCTCAGCCTCCGAAGTAGCTGGGACTACAGGTGTGTGCCATCACACTCGGCTAGTTTCGTATTTACTTTTGGTACAAACGGAGTCTTGATATGTTTCCCAAACTGTTCTCAAACTTCTGGCCTCAAGTGGTCCTCCCGCTTCAGCCTCCCAAAGTGCTGGGATTACATACATTTGTGCCCAGCTATGAATGTATTTATTTTAATTGCTTCTACTCTTTCTGTCCTCTAGCATACATGCTTTATGAGGACAAGGACAGTGATTTTGATAGTTCACAGCTGCCTCGAACAGTGACTGTTACTTTAAATACACTTGTTGAGTGAATAAATGAATGAAAGAATGCACACATAGACTCATACACCATTGCACACAGACAAAAAGATGTTGTCACACATATTGACACACATTCTTACTCAGACACTCTCGACACAATGACACATCCACACACAACTGACATTCTCATGCACATGCTCTTGAATGCTTTTAAAGGCCTGATATATTTTTTTTCTTCTCTCTCTCACTCTTTTTTTTTTTTTTTTGAAACATGATCTTGCTGTGTCACTGAGGCTAAATTGCAGTGGTATGATCACAGTTCACTGTAACTTGAACTCCCAGGCTGAAGCAATCCCCCCACTCAGCTTCCCAAGTAGCCAGAACCACAGGCACCTGCCACCAGGCTCATTAATTTTTTAGTGTATTGTAGAGATGGGGTCTCGCCATGTTGCCCAGGCTGCTTTCAAATACCTGGCCTAAAGTGGTCCTCCCAGCTCAGCCTCTAAAAACTCTGGGATTGGATATGAGTCACCTCAGCTAGTCTTGAAGTTTAATTTTCATTCAACATGATGTTGTGAACATTTCTCATGTGATTATGTAGTATTAGCTTTAATTTTTTTCTCCAAGTTATTTAAAAAATTTCAGAGTCCAAAAGTTGGAAAGAATACAATTGTCACCATAGATCTAATTATTTCCTTTGTGTATGTAATAAATTATATGTCCACGATTTTTGCTGAAACATTAGGCAATCACTTGCCAACAGCATGACCTTCATTTCTAAATACTTTGGTGGTCATCTCTTAAAAAATAACATGTTTCTGGTAACAATATTATGATTACACTGAAGAGAGTTACTACAATTCCCTAATATTATGGAATTTCAAAGTGATGTGAGATTGCCTTAACCACTTCCCGCGTGTCTTTCCTGTGGAGGTGAGCAGCGCTTGGGAGCTCCAGCCCTCTCCGAGCTTCTGTTCTCCCTGCAACTTCTCTCTCCAGCCCCTTGAGACCAACATTCAGGGAAACTGAAAAGTAGGAAAATTTTCTTCTACTCTCCATTGCTCAGTTTTTTTTGTTTTTGTTTTTTTTTTTTTTTTTAGGGTCCCATTTACTTAGTTTTCTTTTATTTGGGAAAAACACCTCCACGTCCACATAATATTCCAAGGTGCGGAGATATATATTGGCATTATGAAATCTGAGCACAGCTCCCCTGGGCCTTGGTCCCCTCAGCAGGGCAGAAGAGGGCTCCTGTGCTGGGATCCACGGGGGACCCAGAAGTGGCACCCCCTGAAGAAGGCATCAGGGTAGCCCTGAGACCTAGAATGAGCTCACTTCCTTTCCTTGGGGTCAAGAATCAATCCTCTAAGAAGCCCGCTGTGTCAGGAACTCCAAACTGTCATCAGGTGGTCAAGAAAGGTCCACACAGCACGGAGACCCAACCACTCCACCATCCTCACTTCCATGGACAGAGCCCAGGTGAGAGCCACCCCTTCTCCTCCTCCCCTGTCTCCCACAGCCTCAGCACCATCGTCTTCCTCAAGCCCACCACGACTGAGCTTATCATGCCCTCTCCCTGTTTGTGTCAGTCACGCTGGGTCCCCCACATACTCTGCACTTGAATCCACGAGGCTCTGCACACTCCTCTTCTGTCCACATCATCCTCCCTCCCCAACTCCACAAATCTTCCCACTGCACCCCCTGGAATTCTCAGTCCATGATCAGCAAAACCTCCACATTCTCTCTCAGGATGTCCCTGCACCTCGCAGCTCCAGCAGAAGCCTGGGTTTCCTGGAGGACACAGAACCTTGTGTCCTCCTTGAAAATTTGAAGTTTAAAACTATGGACTGCTTCACGAACTTGCATGTCACCCTTGTGTAGGGACCATGGCCTTGTGTGTTCCTTGAAAATTCTGGACATTAGGCATTGTCAGATGGATGGATTGCAAAACCTTTCTCTCACTTTGTAGCTTGTCTGTTCACTCCGATAATAGTTTCTTTTGCTGTGCAGGAGCACTTTTATTTAATTAGATCTCATTTGCTAATTTTGGCTTTTGTTGCAATTGCTTTTGACATTTCCTTCATGAAATTGTTGACTTTTCCTATGTCCTGAATGCTATTGCCTAGATTTTCTTCTAGAGTTTTTATAGTTTTGTGTTTTACAATTATGTCTTTAATCCATCGTAGTTAATTTTTGTCTAAGGTGTAAGGAAGGGGTCCAGTTTCAATTTTTTGCATATGGCTAGCCAGTTCTCCCAGCACCATTTATTAAATAAGAAATCTTTTCCCGGTTGCTTGTTTTGGTAAGTTGGTCAAAGATCACATAGTTGTAGATGTGTGGTCTTATTTCTGAGTTCTCTGTTCTGCTCCATTTGTCCATGTGGCTGTTTTTGTACCAGTACCCTGCTGTTTTGGTTACTGGCCTTGTAGTACAATGTGAAGTCAAGTAGCATGATGCCTCCAGCTTTGTTCTCTTTGCTTAGGATCATCTTGGCTATACAAGCTCTCTTTTTAGTTCCATATGAATTTTAAAGTAGTTTCTTCTAATCCTGTGAGAGATGTCAGTTTCATGAAAACAGCATTGAATCTATCAATTACTTTGGGCAGTGTGGCCATTTTCACGATATTGATTCTTCCTATCCATGAGCATGGAGTGTTTTTCCATCTGTTCGTGTCCTCTCCCATTTCCTCGAGCAGCGATTTGTCATTCTCCTTGAAGAGGTCCTTCAATTCCGTCGTTAGCTGTATTCCCAGGCACCTTATTCTGTCTGTCTGTTTGTTTGTTTTGACATGGCGTTTTGCTCTTGTTCCGCAAGCTGGAGTGCAATGGCACCATCTCAGCTCACTGCAACCTCCCAGGTTCAATCGATTAACCTGCCTCAGCCTCCTGAGTACCCAGGATTACAGGTGCATGCCACCATGCCCAGCTAATTTTTGCATTTTTAGGAGAAACTGGATTTCACCAAGTTAGCCAAGCTGGTCTCAAATGAGATCTCAGGTGATCTGCCGGCTTCAGCATCCCAAAGTGCTGGAATTACCGGCATGAGCCACCACACCCGGCCCTCTTATTCTGTTTGTAGCAATTGTGAATAGGAGTTTATTTATTATTTGACTCACCGCTTTTGTATTGTTGTTGTATATAAATGCTTGTGACTTTTGCACATTGATTTTTGTATCCTGAGACTTTACTGAAGTTGCTTATCAGCTTAAGAAGCCTTTCTGCTGAGACAATCAGGATTTCTAGATACAAAATCATGTCATTTGCAAAGACAATTTGACTTCCTCTCTTTTTATCTGAATATCCTTCCTTTCTCTGACCTGATTGCTCCTGCCAGAACTTCCAACACCATGTTGAAGAGGAGCAGTGAGAGAGGCCATCCTTGTCTTATGCTGATGTTAAAGGGAAATGCTTCCAGCTTTCGCCCATTCAGTATGATATCGGTTGTGGGTTTGTCATAGGTGGCTACTGTTATTTTGAGGTATGTTCCTTCAATACCTAGTTTGTTGAGAGTTTAAAAATATGGACTGCTTCACAAACTTTCATGTCACCCTTGTGTAGGGACCATGCTGATCTTCTGTGTATCATTCCAGTTTTATTCTGCATGCTGCCAACGTGAAAAATGATCACAAGCTCTTAAAAGTGGAGATAACTGAAGAAATGTAGGTGAGAGGGAGTGTTGGATTTCATCTGCATCTGGTGAAATGGGACCGTCTCTGTCTTTTATTCTTTAATGAAGTGGTAAAATGCATTCCAGATAAGTTAAAGTATTCTTGTATTCCTGGAATACATAACCTGGGCAGGATTTTTAAATTGTTTGTAGCTCATTGGTGGACACCGTCTACTGCTGTTTTTCTCAGTATCTTTATGTCTAATTGCTTAGAAGTGCCTATCCTATCATACTTTTCCCTTATCTATTCTCTAGCTGGCTTTAGAATCAGTGTTATTGGTGCCTAAACAATAATGAGTTTTCTAGCTCTCTCTATGTTTCCTTATTCTCTTGGATATTATGTATAAGTTCAGTAAACTTCATTGAAGATTTGGTAAAACTTATTTTCAAAACAGCCTGGATATGCCTGAAGGGAAAAAAAGTTTTAAAACCATTTTAACTTCTTTACTGATAGTAAGTTCTTCCCATTGGTATAATCTTGTTCATCATTTCAAAATTATTTAAACCTCTACTATATCATTAGTGGCATATTTATCTGTCATAATGCTATTTTATTCAGAATTACCATTTCCTGTTTTGTCTCCATCCAAAGTAACAGCTGCTTTTGGCAGGCTGGGCCCTCAACAGTGGCAGCTGCCAGGTCAGCCTTGTCACCAAGGTGGTGATGCGATTGCTGTGCCCATGCAGTGTCCATCCCAGCCACCACGGCCACTTTGTACAGAGACTCCATGAGCAAGCCCTGTGTGGCTGAGTGGCATCACCCGTCAAGCCATCTCACCAACCTGATCACAGGGAGCCCCATCCCCAAAAGACCCTCTAGTAAGCATCCACACACAACCACTATCTTCACACATTCTGTGTGTAGTAAGAGGTCTATGAGTACCTCTCTCCTCTAAATACCAATTTTTTAACTCTATTTTCCCCAAGTTCATGACTTGCCAGCCAAGCCCAGAGCCACTGCCCATGACTCATTCATTCATGCACTCCTGGGGAATCACTTCACATCCTTCACCTCCCATAGGCTTCTCTGTATTTTGATTCCTGGTTCCTAGCTCGACATCCATTCCCAAAGCTTTTGTGGTGTCAGCTCCCAAGCCGACTGCTCTTGTCGTCAATTCTCCTCTTTCTATATACTTATTTCCTGGAAAAATTGCACTGATTTTTTCAATGCAGCATTTGCAAGGATGTGCAGTAGGAGCAATTCTTCTTATTGTAGATAGAATTGCTTCAAAACACGAGAAATGTATATTTGAGTGAAGGACAACATGCATGGAGAAAAGAGAACAATCCTCAAGTGGGCAGCGGATTTTCACAAAGTGAGCCCTCTGGCAAACAACACCCACATCCAACCACAGCAATCACAGCCCCAGGGAAACACTTTTGGGTCCTACTCTGCCATAAACCACCCTCCCCCACCCCAGAGGAGCCACTCTTGATTTCTAACACAAATTTGTTCTTCAGATTCTGGCTGAATGGCATTACACAGTCACCATCACGCCCCTGGGGCTCATCATCTCTGTCTATGGTCATAGGCTAGTCATTCTCAAGGCTGTCAAATGCTGCCCTTTATAAATAGCTTACACTTCCTGTCCCTTCACTGTTGATAGACGACTGTGTTATATCCAGATTTTACAAATCGTGCTGCTGTGAATACTTTCATATATTTTAGCACACACATACATGCGTTTCTATTGGTTTATAACCAAGAGTGCAATTGCTGGGTCATAAGGGAGTCGATGCTTGGCTTAGTCTCTCAATGAACAAGTTTCTAGTCATAAACAAACAGTAGAGGAGGGTAAATCTCTTACTTTAGAAATTATTCAGACAATAAATGAGGAAGGAATGAGATACCGAGGCTATAAAAACTGTTTTGCAACCCATAAGGAATTAACAGATTTAGCCATTGAACAGCAATGGCAATTAACAACACAATAAAGAAAAAAAAGCTAATGTTAGGTTCTTCCTCTTGATGGAAGAATGCAGTAGAGTACCATCAGACAAGAGCAAGTGAAAAGGAAATCAAGCCTGAACTAAGCTAACCTCCATAGCCAGTCACCGACTTCGAGGCAATACAAACCACAGAAATACATATCCAACTACACCTTGGGGAGCAGTCAGCAAAACGCACACTGTGGGAAACTCTACCACAGAATACGCATTTTGAGAAAGAATCTACAGAATAAAGGAGAACAAAAGCATAGTTCTAAAGGTAAAACTAAATTATAATTTATAAAAATATAAAATACAACAAGAAAGGATGACCCTAAAAGTCAGGATGTGTTTTTATTTGGGGGAGGAAAGAGTTTATTGCTGAGCTGGGGCAAATGATGGACCTTTTGGTTTGCCCTGCAAACATCTATCCCTGGTGGCTAATGGGCATTTACTTGTTATTAAAGTACACAAATTTTAGACAGTTTTTTTCCCCTCTGGAGTCCTACATTTTATGACACAAAGCCTACTGAAAAAAATAATTCAGAGAGTATAGTTACTGTTTGGAACAAAGCCTCTTCCTCACCCTGCTCTCTGGACACTGAGCACCCAGAACAACCAGCAGCCCAGGGACCCCCAGCCAGGGTGACCTCACTTCTAAGTGTGCATGCAGTGCACATCACCAGAGGCCATGCACAGGTCTACTCCTTGACTCCTGGAAAAACGTGCGAGGACAGGGCTGAGGGGAAGCCTTCCCCGCGGTCTGCAGGCTCTTGGCTATCAGTGTAGATAAAATGGGTCCTCACCTCTCCACAGGTGCCTTTATGGCCGGAGCCTCCTCTCTGCATGGGGTGGAAGCCCAGGCTCTTCTCCTGAACACGGTGACATGGATCACCCCAAAGGTGGAGATGACACCATTCCTCCCCCAGCAACCTCACGCTTCTTTTGCTTTACAGGAAAGTTGACACAGGCTGGTGTCCACTGAAGAAGTCCCAGGTGCCTAGGAAGGAGAGGGCTGTGCATGATCTGCAAAAGGAAGTGCGTGGACCACCAGGTGGTGCTGCTGCGCTGCTCCTGCTCCCAGGAGGTGGACGCCCAGGATGGGCTTTCAGGTGGGGAGGGGGATGTCATTGCTCAACCTCCAGGTTCCAAGTAGAAACCTCCCTGCCCAACCCATCTTGTTCTCCCTGAATCCTCAGCGCTAATGAGGACTGTCTCCTTCTCACCTCCCTGGACTGGGCTTTCTATCACTGGAAAGTGGATGTGATTTCTAGTTTCAGCATGTCCTGGCTTATTGTGCTGCCAGGAAAATAAAATCAAAATACATGTTGCATAAATAATAAATTACACTATTGCAGTGACAGAACGCAGAGTGGTGGCTGAGTGAGGGGAAGGGGTGAGGGTGGGAGGCAAAGGACTAAATAGAAAGGGGATGAAAGAAGTTTTTAGGGAAAGGAACTGTTCTCTACAGTGCCACAGTTCAGGGGTGACTGGGCGGTGGGAATTGAGGGGAGAGGAGGGTCTGAGGGGTGACAGGGCAGAGAGAAGGGCTGGGGAAGCAGGGCCTGAGGAAAAGGAGCAGGGGAAGGACACTAAAGCAGAGGAGGAGCCTAGCAGGGGGTTCTTTGCATTCAGTGTTTCTCTACTGGGTAGTGCGGTAGGTTCACCACTATAAATAATTACTGATATTCACCAAACAGCACAACTAAAACTGGTGAATTTTGTTACATGTAAATGCCCTAATAAGAAAAAAAAAAAAAAAGAGGGAGGAAGAAGGCAAAAATAAAGATCATCAAAACCATAAAATTCATTTACTTGGGGGCTTGCACTACATATTATTTTAAAGGAAATTTGACAGGCTGAAAGGAAATGATACTAGATGTTGACCCAGATACAGAGAAAGGAAGAATTAAAAACAGAAACGAGGCACATATACGTATCACATACACACTCACTCAATTTCCTGAGGACATATGGCTGCTTGTCTAAAACAGAAAGTATTACACTGTATCATTGAGTTTATAATGCATATTGGTATAATACATACAATAGTAATAGCGTAATGGTAGGTTCAATAAAACTACGCTGTTACCAATGTCCTTTATTTCCTTGGACGTAGTTTAATATGACCTGAACTTCACTGTGAAAAGTCAAGGAATAGGGTTTTCACTCTTACAACAATAAAAAATTAGTGGAAAGAAGTGTAGCTAAAAGCCATCAGGCTAAGTAAAACCGTCAACTAAAAAATGTTTACTTGACATATATGAAAGTAGCAAAGGAGGAAACGAAACAAAAATATTTGAGACAAATTGGAAACAAACAGCAAAATGGCAGACCGAAATCCAACCGTGGTAAGCGAAGAAATGACACGACCTGAGTCACATTAGCAGGACTGGCGAGCACCGTGGGGAGAAGAGACACGGGCAGGAAGTGAGGGACGGTGTTAGTGCCACAATTCAGGAGTGACAGGGTGGCAGGGACTGCGGGAGAGGAGGCTGTGAGGGATGAGAGGGGCAGAGAGAAGGACCGGAGAAGCAGGAGGGGAGGAGAGGGAGAGGAAAGAATTCTAAAGCGGTGCAAGAGCCCAGCCGGGGTTCTCTGCATTCGGTATTGAATACATCTTGTGGGAATGCCTAAAAACCAATGGCCTCCCCATGACTAAAAAAAAAATAAAGTTACAACGATACCAAGTGTCCAAATAAAATATGCACACTGCTTAGATGTGCCTCGTTCACGAAAGCGGGCAGCGCTGGAGCATCGGGGAAGAGCACTGGGACTGCCGGGAGCACTCGCAATGCTCAGGTGGTGACTACAGGCTCCTGCCATGTACGGGAACGCACCCTGCTTCTTTATATTCAGGAGATGTTCTGGACGCACAGGGGGAAATGCCAGCTAGGGAATGAAGATTGTTTTACATGCAACAACCCAGAGTCACAGATCCAGTCCGGGAAAGTAAAACTTAGAAGCTTTGAGAGTTTAATTGCAATGCTGTTTTCACACAGGTCTTTTATTGATTGGAATCTTAATCATTCAGGGATTACCAATATTGTGCTACCTGCTGTATTAATAAACCAAAAGGAAACTCGTCTCCATGTGAATCTCTATCCGGTGACTTCAGACAAAACTTCACCAGGTTTGAAGAGAAAACCCCTCTTTACACCTTCACTCCCAGGGCGAGCTCACTCTCCGGCATCAGGTCATCCTGGTGAGTTTCTTTGTACAGGAGTCGAAGGGGAGAGCCACGGGGTGGGAGGCCCCCGTCCGGACGGGGATTCCAGGACGAGAAGGGAAGGGGAAGGGGCTGCGCGCAGCCTGGGGGTCGCTCCCTGGTTTCCCCAGACAGATCCTTGCCCAGGCCTCAGGCAGACAGTGTGACAAAGAGCCTCTGTGTAGGCGGAGAGGGATCGGAACAGAGTCCCAGGGGCGGGGTGTGGCTCTCAGGGTCTGGGCTCCGAAGGCCGCGTCTGCACCGGGGAGGCGCAGCGTTGGCGATCCCCACTCCCCTGAGCCTCACTTCTCCCCACCCGTGTCTGCCCCTTCTTCCAGGACACTGTCGACGCGTCCCCAGTTCCCACTCCCATTGGGCAATCTGCGTCTCGGGTCCCGGTTCTGAAGTCCCCAGTCACCCCGGACTCAGGTTCTCCCAGACGCCGAGGATGGGTCCGTGGCGCCCGAACCCTCCTCCTGCTGCTCTCGGGACCCGGACCGAGACACGGGCGGGTGAGTGCGGGGTCTGGAGGGAAACGGCCTCTGCGGGCAGGAGCCAGGGGCCTGCCGGCGGGGACGCAGCACCCGGGAGCCGCGCGGGAGGAGGGTCGGGCGGGTCTCAGCCCCTCCTCGCCCCCAGGCTCCCGCTCCGTGAGGTGTTTCCGCACCGCCGCGTCCCGGCCCCGCCGCGGGGAGTCCAAGTACCTCGAAATCGGCTACGTGGACGACACGCAGTGCGTGCGGATGGACAGCAGCCCCGCGAGCCCGAGGATGGAGCCGCGGGCACCGTGGGGGGAGCAGGCGGGGTCGGACATTGGGAGCCGGAGGCTCGGAGGGTCAAGGCCAGGCGGGGACTTTCCGAGGGAACCTTTGGACCCTGCTTCGCTGCTACGACCAGAGCGAGGCCCGTGAGTGACCCCGGCCGGGGCGCAAGTCACGACCCCTCCCCCTCCCCGGCGACGCCGGGTTCCCTCGAGTCTCAGGTCCGAGACCCACCCCGAGGCCGCGGGATCCCCCAGACCTCCGACCCGGGAGAGCCCCAAGCGCCTTTGCCCCGTTCATTTTCAGGGGATTCCGGGACGAGAAGGGAAGGGGAAGGGGCTGCGCGCAGCCTGGGGGTCTCTCCCTGGTTTCCACACACAGATGCCTGGCCAGGCCCCAGGCACGCAGTGTGACGAAGAGGCTCCGAAGTCCTCGCGGGGTGGGTGGGGCGGGCGCGGGGCTGCCCTGGGCGGGGGGCCAGGGTCTCAGGCCGTCCGGTCGGTGACTGGCTGCCGCGTGGGGCCCGAGGGAGCGTCCTCCGCGGGTGTGACCCGCAGGCCTAGGACGCCGAGGACTTCACTGCCCCGAACGAGGACCCGCGCTCCTGGACCTGAGATCACCCAGCGCGAGTGGGAGGTGGGCCGTTCGGCGAAGAGGGCGAGACCCTACCTCGGGACTGAGCGCCTGGAGCGCCGCCACAGATAACTGGAGAACGGGGAGGAGACGCGGCGGCGCGGGGTCCCAGGGGCCCTGGGGAGCCCTCCCCACTTCCTATAGCTCTCCCGGGACGGTCTCCCCGAGAAGGGGAGGAAAATAGGATCACAGAGAACATCGCCCTCCCTTGCATGGAGCATGGCATGAGTTTTCCTGAGATTCCTTTGCGGGCTCCCTCTGCTCTCTAGGACAATTAAGGGATGGCGTCTCTCAGGAAATGGAGGGGAAGAGTGTCCCTGGAATACTGATCAGGGGCTCCCCTTGAACCCTGCATCCATCTTGAGCTTTGTGACTTTTTTCCTCAGGCCTTGTTCTCTGCCTCACACTCAGTGTGTTTGAAGGTCTGATTTCAGCTTTTGTGAGTCCCTCGACCTCCACTCAGATCAGGACCAGAAGTCGCTGTTCCTCCCTCAGAGACTAGAACTTTCCAAGGAATAAGAGATTATCCCAGGGTCCTGCGTCCAGGCTGGTGTCTGGATTCTGTGCTTTCTTCCACACCCCAGGTGTCCATTCTCAGGACGATCACAAGGACGCTGCTGGGGTGTCCCATGAGAGATGTGAAGTGCCTGACCTGGCAGCGGGATGGGCAGGACCAAACTCAGGGCACAGCTTGTGGAGATCGGGCCAGCAGGGGATGGAACCTTCCAGAAGTGGGCGGCCGTGGTAGTGCCTTCTGGAAAAAAGCAGACACACACGCCATGTGCAGCATGAGGGGCTGCCAGAGCCCCTCACCCTGAGGTGGGGTGAGGAGGGGGATGAGGGTCACATCTCTTCTCAGAGAAAGCAGAAGCCCTTCTGGAGCCTTCCAGCAGGGTCAGGGCGGAGGCCTAGGCTCAGGGACCCTCAGCTTTCTCTCCTTTCCCAGGGCCATCTCCCCAGCCCACCATCCCCATTGTGGCCATTGGTGCTGGCCTAGCTGTCCCAGGAACTCTGGTCCCTGGAGCTGTGGTTGCTGCTTTGATGTGGAGGAGGAGGAACTTAGGTAGGGAAGGGGTGAGGGGTAGGGTATGGGTTTTCTTGTCCCATGGCAGTTTCAAGCCCCAGGTAGAAGTGGTCCCTGCCTGGTTACTGGGAAGCACCATCCACACATGGGCCGACCCTGCCTGGGGCCCTGTGTGCCAGCACTTGGTCTTCTGTGAAGCACATGTGACAATGAAGGACAGATTCATCACCTTGGCGATTGTGGTGTTGGGGTCCTGATTTCAGCATTCATGAGTCAGGGGAAGGTCCCTGCTAAGGACAGACCTTAGGAGGGTGGGTGGTGCAGGACATACACCTGCTTTCCTCATGTTTTCTGATCCTGCCCTAGGTTCTGAGTCATAATTCTGGAAACTTCTCTGGGGTCCAAGACTAGGAGGTTCCTCTAAGATCTCACGGCCCAGCCTCCTCTCTATACCCTCACAGGACATGTTCTTCCCACAAGTGGAAAAAGAGGGTGTTGATCTCAGGTTGTATATAAGTGGGGGGGCAGGCATGTGGAGGAGCCCACCCACACCACAAGTCCTCCTGTCCCACGGGTCCTGCAGCCTCTGGCCAGGTCCTGTGCTTCTTCCACTCCAGGCACCAGCAGTGCCCAGGACTCTGACATGTCTCTCATGACTCCTAAAGGTGAGACTCTGGGGGTCTCAAGTGGGTGGGGGCGGGGCAGAGGGGAAAGGACTGGGTAAGGGAGATTCTTTGATTGGGCCGTTTCGAGTGTGTGGCTGTTCAGAGTGTCATCACTTACCATGACTGACTTGAATTGCTTCATTGTTTTCTGTAGCCTGAGACAGCTGCCTTGTGTGGGACGGAGATACAGGATTTCTTCACACCCCCCCTTTGTGACTTCAAGAGCCTCTGGCATCTCTTTCTGCAAAGGCATCTGAATGTGTCTGTGTCACTGTTAGCATGATGTCAGGAGGTGGAGAGACAGCCCACCCCGTGCCCACTGTGACCCCTGTCCCCACGCTGACCTGTGTCCCTCCCCAGTCGTCTTTCCTGTGCTAGAGACTCAGGGCTGGGCATCTCCATCTCTGTCTCAACTTCATGGTGCACTGAGCTGCAGCCTCTTACTTCCCTACTGAAAATAAGAACCTGAATATAAATTTGTTTTCTCAAATATTTGCCATGAGAGGTTAAGGAGTTAATTAAATAAATCAATTCCTAAAATTTGAGAGAGGAAATAAAGACCTGAGAATCTTCCAGAATCTGTGTGTTTGCTGTGCTGAGTTTGTTGCAGGTGGGAGTGGAGAGGGCTGTGAGGAGCCGAGTGTGGATGGGGCCTGGGTCCAGCTGCGGTTCAGTCCATCATGGGCTTCATGTGGTCAGTCTTCAGCTGGGTTAGCTTCACGGCTCCACTGTCCTTGTCCCTTCAGTGGAAACTTGTCCAGTTGGAGCTGTGATCACAGAGGGTCAGACATCATCCAGGGTCTCCCCTGCACATAGGAGTCTCTGCACTTTCTGAGACAAATGTTCAGACCATTTCAGCTCCTGCCCTTCTTCCAGGGCTCCTCTTCTGCTCTGCTCTCCTGCCTTCTGCCTGCGCTGGTTCCAGTATTCTTGCTGCTGGCTCCAATACCCAACTCATGACTCTAATCAGAGTCTAATTTAGATGTAGATTTGTTTGTGAAATTGGACCCATCCTCAAGGACTGTTCTTCCCTGAAGAGAGAAGGCTGATGGTGAGCTGCAGTGTTGGGGGGGAGGGTTGGTGTGGGAGGAGACATGTGGGAGGGGGCCATACAAACAGCCCTGCTGAGAAAAGCACAGGTGGCCTCGATGTCAGTGTGAGGGGACCTTGTGCTGTAGTTGCCACAAAACAGCATTTGGCCTGAGGTTATGTTAATAAAGCTATTGCCTTTAGAACAGGGAGGTCCCCTGCAGTGATCACTCATTCAACTGTCCTTGGTTGTGGGTCAGACACAGGACAGAATGGTTCTGCCTCTGGTGAACATAATTGAAGTCAAATGAGAAAAATCTCTTACCTTGTGGAGCATGTGTTCCAGTGGGAAGAGGCAGATGATGGATACACTGTAGCCAGAGCAAAGAAAGAAAGTGCTAGAAGGTGGTGAGTGCTGTGAGGCAGGTGAGCCAGGGTGTGGGGAGTGGGGACAGGGAAGGCGGCTGTTGTGCTGGGTGGACAGCGTGTGCCACATTGCAAAGGTGACCTTTTAGGAAAGAGTTGGCCACAAGGATGTCTGGGGATGTCCTTTCCCAACAGGGGAACCTCCAGTTCAAATGCACTAGTGCAAGAGGGTGTCTGTGTTCCCAGAAGAGGAAGGAACCCAGGAGGGCCGGACAGAGAGAAACTGAGGTGAGGGCAGAGGGACAGCCAGAGCAGGTGGGCCTGCAGGGAGTGGGAAGGCATCTAACATTTTCTCTGAGTCAGCTGGGGTGGTAGAGGACAGTTTTGAGCGGAAGAGGGACATGGTACAACTTCTCCTTTAAAAGATCTCTGACTGCTATGCTAAGAACAAAACTAAGAGGTGAGGAACAAGAGAGGCAGAAGGGAAAACAGCAGGAAGTGAGTGCAGTATTCCAGGCTGGAGATGTCATTACCTTGACCGGGGTGTGAGCAGGGGAAATAGTGGGATGTGAGGGGATTCTGGACGCATTTTAAGATGGACCAACAGCATTTGCCAATGGATTGTATCAGTGGTGTGAGGAAGATGAATCAAGGACACCCATCGTTGTAAAAGGAGTGAGTAGACGGAAGGGTGGAGCTGCTGTCAGTGGACATGGGGAGGCTCTGGCAGAAGCAGACGGAGGAGGGCACATCCCAGGCACTCAGTGGAGAAAATTCTGCTAGGAACGCAGGTGAGGGAGCTCACATGCCAGTCGGACAGACAATTCCAGAGTTTAGGGGAAAGGAAAAATATACTGGGCTGGAGAAATCGATTTAGGAGGTCACACCATATAAATGATACTTAAAACCTCAAGCCTGGATGGATGAAGACACCAAAGGAGTGACCCGCTGTGGAAAAGAATGAGCGCAAGGATGGAACCCTGGACCTCCAGTTCTAAGGGATCTCATCAGACTATACCCAGAGCAGACTGCACGGTCCTGACCCCATGTCCAGAGGACACTTAGACAAGGAACTTCCTTGAGCACAGCAATCACCTGGACATGGTGCTGAGATCCAGTAAATCCAGAGCCCAGCAAGAGATTCTGGATTTATGGCAAGGCTGGAGCTCATGTTTCTGGTCTCCAGATCTAGAACACCAGGATCCCACGTGTCTGAGAATTGGCCTCACTTGTAGCACTTGTTATATAAGTGATTCCTTGGTCTTGTGCAGAAGACTCTGAGACAGGTGTTCTAGGAAGCTGCCTGAATATTTTCTAATCCCCGCCAGCAATCCTGTTGCTCAACCAGATTGGGATCCACGGAGATCAGAGATCAGAGTGCCCAGGGTGGGTGGACCGGGTGGGTTTTCAAACCTCATTTAAAAGAGCATTCTTCTCGTAGAAAGAAAAGGGAGGACGTATATCATCAATTATGAGACGTGAGATTCCCTGTTGTTCTCTCCACTATGGAGCAGAGGCCAGGTAGACAATTTGCAATGCAGCTCTCACACAAAGAACACCTCTCAGTGTTGCTCTCTGACACTGGTCTGCAGACTGATTTCTCGCTTACTTTTTGGAGCAAACTTCGGAAAACAAATTTCTGTAATTTACACATAAACCAGGATATCTGGTGTTGGGGGCTAATTTTACTGAGGGGAAGGCCACAGAACCAGGCTGGTAACTACACATCCAGGAAGAGAATCCGCAGCCCACACTAGAGCAGGTTCCACCTAGGGACACCTGCCCCTACTGCACAGACACCGCAGCTCAGACCTCTGACATCCTGGGGCTGGACACTGAACCCTGAGGTGAGGTCCGATGTCACTGCTGCATTTGGAAACTGGAGATCACTACTGCCGCTCAGACGTCTTTACTACAAAGCATTCTGCACAGTCCAGGTTCTCTGTGCCGCCTCATTCCGGCTCAGACCCTGTCAGTGATACAGGAGTTAAGAAAACATTATTTAGGCAGACAGTGAGACGGCGGAAGTCCTGGGTAAGGTTTTCCTTTTAATGAAACGCAGCCCCCAAATATTTTCTTTTCTAACAAAGAGCAGCCTGTAAAATTACTACATTTAATCAGAGAGATAGACTCCAATACAACAATAGTGGGGACTTTCAACATCCAAACCTTAGGATCAGACAGGTCATCTACACAGAAAATCAAGAAAGAGCGGGATTTAAACTGAACTTTAGACCAAATAAAGCTGACAGATATTTACAGTGCATTCTAACACTACAGAATGTACACTCTTTTCATGAACACAAGGAATGTTTTCACGTTTTCCGGCAGAGGGCCTGTGTTCAGCCACAAAACAAGTTTCAATCAATTTTCAAAAACTGAAATCATATCAGATATCTTCTCTGGACACAGTGGAATAAAACTAGAAATGTACACCAAGAGAAACTTTGGCAACTAGACAAATACATGGAAATTAAACAACATTAAAGAACATGTTGATTCAATGAATAATCATTGAGTCAACAGAGAAATTCAGATGGAAATCAAAAAGTTTCTTGAAACAAATAAAAATTGAAAGATAACATACCAAAACCTGTGGGATACAGCTAGACAGGGCTAAAGGGAATATTACAGTCAGCCATTTCATATCTGCTAGGCCAATGCTTCCTTCATTTTTCATTTTTTTAAGACAGATTCTCACTCTGTTGCCCAGCCTGGACAATCATGGCTCACTGCAGCCGTGACCTTCCAGGTTCAAATGATCCTCCCACCTCAGCCTCCCAAGTAGCAGGGACTACAGGAGCATGCCAGCATGCCGAGCTAATTAAAAATATATATATTTTCTGAAATGGAGTTTTGCTCTTGTTGCCCAGGCCGGAGTGCAGTGGCACGATCTCACCTCACCGCAACCTCCGCCTTCTGGGTTCAAGTGATTTTCCTGCCCCAGCCTCTCAAGTAGCTGCGATTATAGGCATGCACCACCACACCCAGCTAATTTTGCATTTTTAGTAGAGACAGGGTTTCTCCGTGTTGGTCAGGCTGGCTTGAACTCTCAACCTCAGGTGATCCCCTACCTCAGCCTCCCAAAGTGCTGGGATTACAGGCACGAGCCACCATGCCTGGACTTTATAATGTTTTTGTAGAGACAGGGTCTCCTCCTGTTGCCCAGGCTGGTCTGAAACTTGTAGGTTCAAGTGATCTTCTTGCCTCAACCTCCGAAAGTGCTGGGATTACATGTGTGAGCCACCATGCCCAGCCTAGATCAATACTGTAAAATCCAAAAAGGCCCTCCGATAAACTCAGGAAAAAAACTTACATCGTATAATGGTACCTATATTGTAAAATGACACAAGACGATGAGCTTATTATAACTAAGAGGCTATTTGCAGACCTACAAAGTATGAAGTCTTAGACAGCTGCCTATAATCTGGATGTCCTCACTGCAGTGGCCAGTTCTAATTCCAGCCACCATGCCCAGCCAGTGAAAATCTGCATTTTTAACAAGCTCCCAGATGATCCTGATGTTGGTGGTCAGGGAGGCACACTAAGAACCACTGCTCCAGCCAGGTGCAGTAGCCCACACCTATAATCCTAGCACTCCTAGCCAAGGCAGGAGGATCCCTTGAGCCCAGGAAATGGAGGTGGCAGTGAGCTATGACTGCACCACTTCATTCCAGCCTGGGTGACAAGCAAAGTAAGACCCTATCTGAAAAAAAAGAAAAGAAAAAGCCACTACTCTAGATTGACATTTTTTTTTTTTTTTTTTGAGACAAGATCTCATTCTGCCACCCATGCTGGAGTGCAGTGGCATGATTGTGGCTCACTACAGCCTCCACCTCCTGAGCTCAAGTAATTCTCCCACCTTAGCCTCCAGAGTAGCTGGGAGTACAGTCATGTGCCACCACGCTTGGCTAGTTTTTGTATTTTTTGTAGAGATAAGGTTTTGCCATGTTTCCCAGGCTGGTCTCAAACTCCTGAGCTCAAGTGATCCACCTGCTTCAGCCTCGCGAAGTGCTGGGATTCAGGTGTGAGCCACAGCACCTGGCCTAACCTTTTTAAAATTGTGGTACAATATACATAACAATATTTATCATTTTTACTATTCCTAAATATGCAATTCAGTTGCATTAAATAAATTCACATTGCTGTGTAACTGGCACCACTATTTGTAACCCAACACTGTTTTATCATACCTAGCAAATATTCTGTACCCATTAAACAATATCTTGCCCTTTCCAACTTTCCCCAGCCTCTGGCATTCTACTTTCCGTCCCTATGAATTTACCTCATGCGAGTGAAATCATACAACAGCCAGTAGGCACCTCATGCAAGTGGAATCACACAACAGCTGCCCTCCTGTGTCTGGCTTATTTCATGAAGCAGAATGCTTCCAAGGTCCGTCATGGTAGAGAAAATATCAAGACTGCCTTCCTTTTAAGGCTGAACAATATTCCATTAGATGTATATGCACCGTTTTGTTCATCTGTTCATCTATTGATGGACACTCGAGTTACTTCCACCTTTGGCTATTGAGGAGATTGCTGCTGACCAGGCACAGTGGCTCACACCTCTAATCCTAGCACTTTGGGGGGGTAAAGGTGGGCAGATCACCTGAGGTCAGGAGTTTGAGACCAGCCTGTCCAACATGGTAAAACCCCATCTGTAATAAAATTACAAAAATTAGCCAGTTGTGGTAGTGCGTGCCTGTAGTCCCAGCTACTTCAGAGGCTGCGACGGGAGAATTGCTTGAACCCGGGAGGCAGAGGTTGCAGTGAGCTGAGGTCACACCATTGCACTCCAGCCTGGGCAACGGAGTGGGACTCTGTCGAGAGAGAGAGAGAGAGAGAGAGAGAGAGAGAGAGAGAGAGAGTCAGAATAGTGCTGCTATGAACTGAGTGTACAAGTATCTCTTTGAGGTGCTGTTTCAATTATTTTAAATATATACCTAGAAGTGAAATTTCCAGGTAATACAGTAGTTCTATGTTTAATCTTTTGAGAAACTGCTAAACTGCTTTCCACAGTGGCTGCACCATTTTGCATTCCTAACAGCAACGTCAGCATTTGCTGTCCATTTTGTTTAGTTTTGGTTCTAACCATCCTAGTAGGTAGTGCTGAGCCGTTCTTATTATCACAACTTTTGATGTGGGCTTTTGCCAATACTTGTAGCACTGTAAGGGCAGCACGACAGCAGTGAGAGGTTCTGACCACTTTCCAGCTTCAAAAACTTCTAACAGTTCCATTCAAAACACAAGTTTTCACAGTTGCTTCTAATTTTTTTGAAAATTACCTCCAAGGTAATTTTCCAGCTTCATTTCAACTTACCAAGCTTCCTTCCTTCAACTAAGGAAATGGGCTAGGCATGGTGGCTCACACTTGTAATTCTAGCACTTTGGGAGGCCAAGGTGCGTGGATCACCTGAGGTCAGGAGTTCGAGACCTGCCTGGCCAACATGGTAAAACCCTCTATCTACTAAAAATTTTAAAATTAGCCTGGTGTGGGGGCTCATGTCTATAATTCCAGCTACTTGGGAGGCTGAGGCAGGAGAATCACTTAAATCTAGGAGGCAGAATTTACAGCAAGCTGAGATTACAGCACTGTGCTCCAGCCTTGGCAACAAGAGTAAAACTCCATTTCCAATAAATAAATAAATAAATAAATAAACAAACTTGTTTTGGAAAATTTTCTACCTCAACTTTCTTATAATTGACACAATTTGAAAAAAAAAAAATCCAGCTTAAAAACAGAAAAGAAAAAAAAAACAGGCAAAATGAAAGTACTATGGAAAAACAATTTCAAAAGCTTTGTCCCAGATATTTCATATACTTTCCCATTACACTCACTGTGGTACTTAAGAGATTAAACTGCACATATATAAGACTATGGCTCCAGCTGGAGTGCAGTGGCATGACCATAGCTCATTGCAGTCTCAAAGTCCTGGGCTCAAGCGATCTTCCCACATCAGCCTCCCAAGCAGCTGGAACAACAGGTCCATGCCACCATGCCCGGCTAATTTATTTTTATTTTTATTACTTCTGTAGAGATGGGGTCTTGTTATGTTGCCCAGATTGGTCTCAAACTCCTGGCCTCCCACAGTGCTGGGATTACAGGCATGAGGCACTGGGTCTGGCCAAGATGGGTTTTCATAAAGGCCAACAGCAGAGTTTCTATTCTGAGAGGTACAGCCAGAGGCTTATATGAACCCCCCAACTTCATTAACCTCATTAAATCATATAATTTCCATCATATGGAAATGTACATTAAACAGTGATACCTCAGGACAATAAATAACTGGGAACAATGTAGCCACACCTCTATAGGGAAACTTGTGAATGGCTGAAACCAGGAATGTTGAACCCACACGTGTCCAGGGAGAGCTATTTCCGGGGTGTGTGTGTCGTCCATAAACACACGTGGTTCCTGGCAGATGAAGTGCACTGGAGACAGCACCGAAGTTAACCAGGAGAGTGAGTGTCAGCGTTTCCCCTACCTCGGAATAGCATCCCTGTATCTTACAGATAATCCCCCTAAGCAAAGCAATACCTGCTTTGTACGCTATGTGAGGAACAAATATTTTAACAGTTTCACTCATTCTTCAGCAAACATGTTAGTTTTCTTGTCTTCTGTTTTTCTTTCCAACTTTTATCTTAGGTTCGGCGGCACGTGTGCAGGTTTTTTACGTAGGTAAATTGTGTGTGTCTCAGGTTTTGGTGTACAGATTATTTTGTCACCCAGGTAATAAGCACAGTACCCTATAGGCAGCTTTTTGACCCTCACCCTCCTCCCACTCGCAACACTCAATAAGGCCCAGGTGTCTATTGTTCACTTCTTTGTGTCCATGTGCACTTAATGTTTAGATCCCACTTATAAGTGATAAAGTGGGGCATTTCTTCCACCTCCTCTTCTCCTTCTCCTTCTTCTCCTTCTTCTCCTTCTTCTCCTTCTCCTTCTTCTCCTTCTTCTCCTTCGCCTCCTTCGCCTCCTTCGCCTCCTTCTCCTCCTTCTCCTCTTTCTTCTCCTTCTCCTCTCCTTCTCCTTCTCCTCCTCCTCCTCCTCCTCCTCCTCCTCCTCCTTCTCCTTCTCCTTCTCCTTCTCCTTCTCCTTCTTCTTCTTCTCCTTCCTCTTCCTCTTCCTCTTCTTCTCTTTCTTCTTCTTCTTCTTTCTTCTTTTGCCCAGGTTGAAGTTCAGTGGTGCATGATCTTGGCTCACTGCAATATCTGCTTCCCAGGTTCAAGCAATTCTCCTGCTTCAGCCTCCAAAGTGGCTGGAATTACAGGCACCTGCCGCTATGCCTGGCTACTTTTGGTATTTTTAGTTGAGACAGGATTCACAATGTTGGCCAGGCTGGTCTCAAACTCCTGACCTTATAGAATCCACCTGCCTCAGCCTTCCAAAATTCTGGGATTACAGGTGTGAGCCAGCATGCCTGGCTGGCATTCAGTTTTCTATTGTCGCATTAGTTCGCCTAGAATAACGGTGTCCAGCTCCATCCTTGCTGTGAAAGATATGATCGTTTTTATGGCTGTGTAGTATTCCATGGTGCATACGTACCACATTTTCTCTACACAGTCCACTACTGATGGGCATTGAAGTTCATTCCATGTCTCAGCAAACATATTTTGAGCTTTCCAATGTGTACTAAGAATTCAGAAGCTCGACTCCCTGTCCTCACTGCACATAACAAGTCCTCCTCCTTGACAGTTACTCTCTAGTTTTATAAGTGCTTTCAAAGAAATAGAGGGCAATTCCTCAAGGATAGAGAGCTCCAACCCTGATAAACAAGGATCTGGCACATACCAAGAGATGATAAATGATTGCCGATTGAACAAACTGTATTTCTGCTTATGATCTACAAACATTTCCTCTCAGTTGACATTAACATGAAAAAGGATTGATACGTAAAAATCAACACTGTGTGGTGATTATCAGGAAACAGAGACCCTTCATACCCACACCCAGAAACATTTGGAGGTACACGTACTGAAACATCACAATATGTATAATTATTATGTACAATTATAATTATGTACAATTATGTAAATTTAAAAAGCATAGAGACAGGGTCTCACTCTTTGCCCAGGCTGGGGTGCAGTGGTGAAATCATAGCTTCAGTAACCTCAAACTCTTGGGCTCAATGGATCCTCCTGCCTCACCCTCTCAAAGTGTTGGAATTAGAGGCTTACACTGCTACGCCTGGCCAAAAACAATAATTTTAAAAAAGAGAAACATTTGAAGGGGAGAAATTAAAATGAAACCACATTATCATGCCATGGCAGGGCTCAACAGTGTTCTACCTATAAAATTTCTCTTTGTCCAGTGCAGCAGCTCACACCTGTAATTCTAACGCTCTGGAGGGCAAGGTGGGAGGATCCCTTGAGCCAAGGAATTTGAGACCAGCCTGGGCAACACAATCCATTTTATTATTTTATTATCTATTAAAAATAAATACAGGAGCGCACCGAGACGGCCCAGCCATGGGGCCACGCGGGAACAAAGGCGGGTGGAGAGGAGACCCAAGCTATGATGGCTGAGCAGGGCTAACTGCCTCCCTCCGAGCCTGCCCCCTCGCCCAGCAACGAGGGACTGCTCCGAGCCTTCCTGCAGAGCCAGCGCACCCTGTTCCACATCCTGGACGACCAGCGGCTGCTGCACTTGGGCAAGATCGAGTCCCACTGACAGAATGCTGACGCGCGCAAGCTGCTCCGCGGGGTGCTCCAGGGTCTGTGCCAGGTTGCCCCGGCCAGCGGCGACTTGATCTTCAAGCACTGCGTGGCCAGCCTGCGCACCTCGCTGCTGAGGCTGATGGAGCCCCGGGCCCCAAGCACGCCACGTCACCCCAGGGTACCAGCCGCGGCTGCCGCCTCTGCCGCGGCTGCAGCTCCTGGTGTCGGTGCCCCCCTACTAGCCATGGCCTGTCCTGGAGAGGAAGGCCCTGCCCCTGGGCATGCGTGCTCTCCGGCCAGCCCCAGCAGTGCGGACCCACAGCCCGGAGCAGCTGTGTCCCCTGACCAGGCGATGCCCTGCCCCGCAGAGCCCTAGTAGCCCCAGAGCGCGGCGCGCCTGGGCCAGAGCGGAGGCTGCACGGACTTTGGGGCCACAGGGAGTCCCCGGCCACTGGGGGGCTACTGCCCGAGGGACACGAGATGTCCCGGGGCCTGGGGGAGCTGCTGGCTGCGGCCTGTGCCAGCCGGGCCCTGCCCACTCCTCCTCTGGGCCCCCCTGCCCTGCCCTGACGTCCACCTCGCCCCGTGCTGGCAGCAGCAGACCATCCTCATGCCAAAGGAGCAGAACCGACTCCTCACCCAGGAGGTGGCCAAGAAGAGGGAGCGCATCACGCAGCTGGAGCAGGAGGAGTCACGCCCATTAAGCAGCTGTTGAGGCCCCGCCCTGAGCCAGCAGGACGAGGGGGGCTCTGGACTCCACCTTCATCTAGCCCCAGGGCCCCCAGGGCCGGCCTGGCACTCAGCCCTGCGACAGCAGGCACCAGGTCACACTCATCCTCTCTGTCTGGAGACCCCCGGCAGGCCCAGGCGCAGTCCCTGAGTTGGCGCCTTCCTGGCCCCCTTGCCATCGGGCTCCCCAGGCCTGCCCCAGGCTGACCTCGCGCCGAGCCCTGGACTCGGTTTTGGCCCCTGGTGTTGACATGGGCTGGGGCTCTCTTGAGTCTGCATAGCCTGCAGCTACTGCTGCCGCTGTCAGTGGACACGGGGTGGGGTGAACCCTCGATGAGTTAGCAGATCTCTGGCCACCCCAGCGGCTTCCAGCGGTTTCCAGCGGTTTCCAGCGGTGCTGCCCTGGGCCCCCTCTCCAGGGAAAGGCGCCGCTCACGCCAGGCTGCACCTCCGAAAACGGCCAGCAGAGGGTGCGGGAGGCTGCGATGCGGGTCCAAGGCCAGCTTTCCCCTCCCCAGTGCACCAGGACAGGGTGGCTGTTGCTTGGATGGGAGCAGATGGCGGGTGGGGTGGCCTCTAAGCGGGGGTATGCTAGCCTGGCAGGGATGGCCGTCGGATTTCTGGTCCCGGCCAAGGCTGAGGGAGTCTGGCTGCAGCAGATCAGGGAGCTTGGCATGAGTGTGCCTCCCGCAGAGCCCCCAGCCCTGTCCTGGCCTTCCTCATCCTGGCCAGGATGCTGCCCCACGCTGAGTCCCACACAACAACCTGTGAGCCTATCTCCCCAGGAGGGCCCGTCCCCAGGAAGAGGGTCACTCTGCGCCCCCAGACAGCTCCCAGATACGTCATAGGCAGAGCCTGTCTTTCTGCCCCCCACTCAGGATTCCTAAGGTCTGGGGTCCTGCTCACCCCCTTTTTTATGCCATGCCCAACCCAGGTTTCAGGAGAAGCCACTTCCCTGAGCCAAAGACAATGAGAACCCCCAGTGTACAGGAGGATGCTGGGGCAGGTCCCCTTGGGTATCACTCCCTGCCCCCCGCCCAGGCCTACTCCTGGTGTGCTGGGGTAGGTACTGGTTGGGGGCACCTGCCGAGCCCAGCCTGGAGGTACTGAGTGCCACCAGAGCCAGGGCATGGCAACATCACGGATGGGTTCTGCAGTCCAGGATCCCTGCACAGGGACCCTGTGCAGACCACAGGGTCAGTGTGGGGGGTGAAGCAACCCCAATGCGGGCTCAGTGTGTGGGGTGGTACAGGGATTCCAATGCAAGGTCAGTGTTTGTGGGGTACAGGTACCACGATGAGGGGTCAGTATGAAGGGGACACAGGGACCCTAATGCAGAGTCAGTGTGTGGGGGGTGCAGGGACCCCAGTGTAACATCAGTGTGTGGGGGGTGCAGGGACCCCTCGTGCCCAGGGCACATTGGAGCACTGTCCCACAAGGCACCCCGTCTCAGAAGAGGGGTCCTAAGAGGCAGTGGTCAATTCCTTTCCGGAATCCAGCTCCACACTCATCTGCCCACTGCAACCCCACAGAGCCATGTCCCCACCTGCACCCGGTCTGCAGGGGTGTCCCAGAACAGGCCCAAGCCAGCCCAGCATGCAGCTGCCTCCTCCCCTGAGGATGGTAGTGGGCTTTCCTGGGGACATAAAGACACCAGGACTGGACCTCCTGGCAGGAAAGGAAGCGGGTCCTGAAGGCCTGTGCCCCACAGCCCCAGCACCAGGTGGACGGCAGCACAGTGGGTAGGCCAGCGGCAGACCAGGAGAATCCTCCCTCCCTGATAGGAGGCTGGGGTCTGCCCACCAGGGCCTGCCCACATCTGACTTTGAGGATGCCTCCCATGCCCTGGGGTTTCCCGGCAACTTTACAGGACTGGAAGCAGGAGACAGAACAGTGTCTGTCCCAGGGTGACTTCATCAGGAGACCACCCACACAGAGCTGGACCCTGCAGCTAAAGCAGAAACGTGAGATGGGCTGGCACCTCTGGAACAACTGCCTCTCAGCCTTGGGGTTCCATGCAAGGTGAAGAAAAATTGGTCCTCCAAGTTACAGCTTGAAATCAGGCTACAGTGTGGCCTTGGAGACCATGAGGGGAGAAGGTAGAGTGGCCCCGGGTGGCAGGGTCTAGGTGACTGGCAGAGGCACAGGCAGATCCTGCCTGGAGCCCGCCCTGGTGATGCTGGTGGGTCAGTCTCCCTGCAGGATATGAGCAGCATCCCTGGTCTCTATCCCTGAAGTGCCCATATCATGTGCAGGGACATACATGTGTGTGCACACACAGCTGTGACACCCAGAAATGTCTCGGGATGTTGAAATGTGTCCTTGGGGGCAGCGGTGTGCCTGGTTGAGAATCTGCCCCAGGGGAACACAACCCACCAGGCCTCAGGATTTTGTGTTCCTCAAGTTCCAAGGAAAAGGAACATCTCGACTGGGCGTGGTAACTCATGCCTGGAATCCCGGCACTTGAGGCCAGGAGTTCGAGACCAGCCTGGGCAATGTAGGGAGAGACCCCCATCTCTAAAAAAAAAGAGAAAGAAAAAAGAAAGAAAGAAAAGAAAAGAAAATGAGATATCCAGTTTTAAAAACTCAAAAACACCGCAAGGAAACAATACACTCTGAGACCCAGCAGAAACAACAGGTAGACTCTGCAGACACAGACACTGGAATTATCAGAGAGAACATAAAGTAACAATGCTTTATATAGAGAGAGAAACAAAGAGATTTCTGAAAATACGGGAAAAAATACATAGGCTGGTCGTAGTGGCTCATGCCTGTAATCCCAACACTTTGGGAAGCTAAGGTGGGCGGATCACGAGGTCAGAAGATCAAGACCATCCTGGCTAACATGGTGAAACCTTATCTCCACTAAAAATACAAAACATTAGCCAGGTATGGTGGCATGCACCTGTAGTCCCAGCTACTCAGGAGGCTGAGGCAGGAGAATCGGTTGAACCCAGGATGTGCAGGTTGCAGTGAGCCGAAATTGCTCCACTGCACTCCAGCCTGGGAGACAGAGGGAGACTCCATCTATTAACAAAAAAAAAAAGAGGCAGATTTGCAATACTATTAAAAACTGAGATCTCAGCTTTTAATAGTGTAATCTTAAATGTGTAAAGAACACACAGTACTTTTCACAAAATGTTATTTTCACTATAAAAGAAAGAGATGGGGCGGTGCGCAGTGGCTCACGCCTGTAATCCCAGCACTTTAAGAGGCTGAGGTGGGCAGATCACCTGAGGTCAGGAGTTCAAGAAACACACGGGCTGGGTAGAGTGCTTCATGCCTGTAATCTCAGCACTTTGGGAGGCTGAGGAGGAAGGATAGCTGGAGCTCAGGAATTGCAGACCAGTCTGGGCAATATAGTGAGGTCCTATCTCTATTTATGAGAAAAAAAAAATAGCTGGACATCATGGCACGTGCCTGTGGTCCCAGCTGCTCAGGAGGTTTTAGTGGGAGAATCGCTTGAGCCTGGGAGGTCAAGGCTGCAGTCAGCCATGGCTGTCACCACGTTCCAGCCTCAGCAACAGAAACAGGATCATTGCACATCATCTAAATCACCCTTGTTTTTCTTTTTCCTCATCTGGAAGCAGGGACACTGTCTCCCAACATGCACACTTCCCAAGGTTGTCAAGAGACCACGTGAGCGTTTGGTAAACTGGGAAGCCCCAGCAGAGATGCTGGAGCCAGATTATTGCCGCCCTGCTGGTTGCCATTATCTTCCAGGCCTGTGTTTCTCTGTGGAGCCAGCAACAAGGCAGGGGGAGGCTCCCAGCTAATCCCGACTTGAATCTCAGCTGTGGGCAGGAGCGCCCTATCTGGAGGCTCTGCAGACATCTGTGTAGGTGGAGAACAGAGAAGATGGGGAGGAGAAAGAGTGGGGAGATGGGGCCAGTGGAGACCTTCACCCAAATTTTTGATTCATAGAGCAGAAGGCTTCTCTCTTCTTTTTCTCATTCCTGAAAAGAAAGCTCTTTTCCTCCAAACACAGTCTTCCAACAGCCCCTCAGCCCCAGGCCCATATCTGTCCAGTAATTAGCCCCTAACGAGGACCAAATGTCCTGCTGACTTGAGAAGGAAAAACAAGGGACAAGTTGTGGAATCAATAGCTTCACCGCCACTGAGGCCAGCCTGGCACAGTCTCCATCCCAGGCCTCCCAGGGTACCCGGATGGAAGTACTAGGTTTGCCCAGATCCCCACAGAACAGCAGCAACTGGTTTCTTACTCAACCACAGCAGGCATTTATTGCACCAACTGTATGCAGCAGCCTCTGGAGGGGAAGGTTCAAGCTTTGCCACAAGGGAGGTGATATGTGGAAAGCTGTATGTAAACCACAAATCATAGGGATGTGCAGAATGACAGAGTCAGAGGAGAAAGAATAAGCATATATTGAGCACCTACTGTATGCCAGGCCCTGGGCTAGGCACTTGAGGTACATTAAAGCATTAAATCCTCATCAACTCAATTTCACAAATGAGGAAACTGCCACAGAGAGGTGAGGGGACTTCAAGATTTGACAGCCAAATAGGAGAGCTGGGATTCAAACCCAGGTCTCTGTGGTTTCAAGAGAAACCATAACCCCGCATGGACCTGGAGCCCGCCCATCACATCTCAAAAGTCCTGTCGCTCAGCCCGCCGGGGTGCAGTCTGGGCTGTGCCCCACCTCCAGCCCCTGCCCTGGCCCTGGCTTGGACCCTGGCTATGATGGCCAGACTTGCATCCGCAGGTGAGTGAGGGGCCTGAGACCCTGATCCAGCCTGGCGGAACTAGAGGGGTTCCTCAGGGAGGGAAAAAGGACAGGAGGAGCCAGAAGTGGCCCCAGATCAGGAGTCAAGCAGGCTGCGCTTCTCTCACCACAGGCTGGGGTTGCCAGGGATCTCCCCTGGGGTGGACACGGACCCCGCTATCTCAGGTTATGGGGTTTCTAGCTAGCCAAGGCTCTCCAGTTGGAGCAAGGGCAGGCGACCCAGGCATGGATGGCCTAGGGCGTTGCTTTGCCCATTTGGAGTGTCTGAGACACCCAGTGGGGCCACCCCAATGCTGGCCAGACTTCATTTGCCAGACAAGTTTGAGGTGGCCATGTTGGAGCCCAAAGGGACCCAGTGAGAAGTGGGTCCTGCAGCCTCAGATGCCCTGGGCCAGGAATGGGCAGTGCTGCAAGGAAGGAAACAAGGCAAGTGTCACCCTACCCTTCCCGTGAGGAGCCCCACACACCCCTCCAGCTGCTCCCCAGCTCTGCCCCTTCTCCCTCCACTTGCTCCCCTGTGGACCGATCTGTCTATCTGCCACTCCGCTCTCTTTCTGCCCTTCTCTCCCTGCTCCTGTTGGTGACAGGCGGGACACCCACTCACCACCCTCTCAGCCTCCTAGAGGCAGAGCTGGTGCCCCTCAGATACCCTGTCCCCCCAGCGGGGGCTTGTCCTACAGATAGCCCTGGACCACCACTGCCACACCTCCTCGTCCCAGCACGGATGCCTGACCCAGCTGAGGCTGAATGGAAGTTTGCTTTTGGAGAGGTATGCCATGAGAACTGCAGCCTCAGGGCACACCCATCATCACCTCCCATGCGTGATTCAGTGCCTCAGCTACCTCTTCGGGACCATTCCCAAGAGCAAGGTGGAGCAAGGAAGGGCCTGAGCCTCCTTCACCAGGGCCCAGGCCACACCCTTCTCCCCTTCAGATGGAGCAGCCAGCTCTCAGAGAGGGCATCACGGGGTTTCTGGAAGGGAAGTGAGTCAATGGAGGAACCCCCGGGGTGAATCAGTGCTGGATCCTCAGGCTCCCTGTTCCTGTCTGCAGGGACCAGATCCCCTAAGATTTCAGGGCCTGAGGGAAGGGCTGGGCCTCCAGGGAGATGGGAAGGGAGCATCCAGGGTGACCGGGGCGGTCAGCTCATCCAGGCCCAGCCTCCAGCCAAGGAGGGATTCCAACGCTCCCACGTCCTTGGGCTTCAACTGAGAGCCATTCTCAAATCCCTTCTCAGAACCGACAATGTGCAGCACGCCCAGTTCCCAGACGCAGCCTATACACTTCCTCCGTGAGCGCCACACACACCCTACTCCCCTCCCACCGTCATCGCCAGCCGCCAGGCCCACCTGGTGCGGCCCATCCCCGGGCCCCCAGGGGGCAGCACTAAAAGGCCCTTCTTGTCCTGCCTGGGTGGGCGGGCGTAGGGAGGGAGGCTCAGTTCCACTTGGCTCTGGAACAGTTTTCTCGAGTGAGTCTGGGTGGGCTGGGCCAAGGGTGCTGGCCCCGGGGCACTGCCCTGCTCCAGAGGCCTGGGGCAGCACAGAGGTGCACACAAGGCTCAGCACCTGTCCTGATCACTGTTGGTCCCCCCAAGCCATCCTCAGAGGCAGCAGGATCTACCCTGCTTCAATTTCTTGTACCTGGTGCCCCTTTGGCCCTGCTCACTAAGACACGCCCATCAGTTCTGAGCCCCCCCCCACCCAGTAACACACAAGCCCTCCCTGCCAGGTACACCCATCTGGGTCCCACTTCAACCCCTCACATTCTGCCTTTCAAAGTCAGCAATGCCAGGCCAGGGAAGAGGTGTGGGAGTCACCATCCCTGTATGCCCTGCTCTCACTCTGACCCTCAGACTGGAAGGTCACCTCCTTCCTTCTCTGCCTGTCCTTCCAGCATCAGCTCAAGCCCAGTCTCCTCCCATGCTTGGCTCTCTGTGGGGGCCTCCCACACAGCTCCGAAGGAGCTGGATACCACATCTGTCATCGCGCTCACAGTAGCCCAAGCGTAGCCCCCCACGCAGGCTGGGAGCACCCTCAAAGCAGGGCTTGGGGCTCTTCCTGGGCTGCTGAGGGAGTTGGAAATAGCCATGACGTCCACACTTACTGGCACAGACAGATGAGGGCACACACACGTGCACACGGCCACTCCCACAGACCTGGCCTAGGTGGCGGAGACCAGGAGCCCAGCATGGCTACTGCCGCCGCCTCCAAGTCCCCTACCTTGAAGACCTGGGTCAGTGGCACTTGTGGGAAAGGAAGTGAGCACAGGATGGGGACGGGTGCCACACTGAGCTGTATTCTATTCAAGGCCAGGAGCAAATGAACAAGAGGCTGTGGGTCTGGCCTGGAGCCTGGTCCCTCCCTGGTCTCTCTGCTCCTTCACTGCCTCACCCTGACTCCCACCCCATTCAGCTCTCCTCTTGCCTCCAACAGGCCCTCTGCCCCAGCTGTCAGTTCTATAGAGGCTTCCAGAGCTAAGACTCTTCCTCCAGCTGCGGGCATAGGCCGGGATTCGAATTTACCGTATTACTCTTCCTACTGAGTTTGTAGGAAAAGTGTTTGAATGAACTGACTTTGTATGAACAGTTTTGTCCTTAGCTCTCCATGGGGCAAGGGTTCCCAGCTCTCTCTGCTTCTTAGGAGGGTCCATAATTCCAAACAGGAGAGGCCAGCTCTTTCCTCCAGGGACATCCCAGCGTGCCACTAACTATGTTGTCAGTCCTGCAGCCCACAGCAGCCCTGCAGGTCAGGAAACGGTCCCCACTACCCACTCATTTTTTATTATTGAGATGAGGTCTTTCCATGTCCCCCAGGGCTGGAGCAATTTCGGCTCACTGCAGCCTCAACCTCTGAGGGTCAAGCGAACTTCCCACCTCAGCCTCCTGAGTAGCTGGGACTTCAGGTGCACACCACCACACCAGAGTATTACTTTTTTTAGAGACGAGGTCTCACTGTGTTGTCCAGGCTGGTCTCGAACCCCTGGGCTCAAGCAGTCCTCCTGCCTTGGCCTTCCGAAGTGCTGGGATAACAGGTGTGAGCCACCACACCTGTCCAACATTCCCATCTTACTGATGAGGAAATTGTGGCTCAGAGAAAAGCAGGGACTGTCTCACGTCACTCTTTGGGCACAGAGGTCATGGTGTTCTCACTCACCCCAACAGCAGCGAGCTTCCCCACATCAGGCCAGGGGGCAGTCACCCACCAGTGGCTCTGACGCCAGGAGGGGAGAGAGAGAAGTCTGCAGGGACAGACAGCTCCCTGAGAACACCAGATATTTGTTCCTGTCTCCCGATCTCCCACCCACCACTGTTCTCTCCCTCTCCAACCCCCCCGACTTTCTCACAGCCTAAGCAAACCCCCTTCAATAAAGCGCCCCCCAAAAGCCAGCATTGCCGATGAAGCCGTGATTGTCTCTGATGTAGGGTCATGGCTGTAGGGCTGCCGTCAAGGTGTCAAGGTGGCCTGGTGGCAGGGGTGGACTCCGCAGGGACAGATCCTGTCCTGTTGAGCATTCCTGCCCCTCACTCAGCTCCTCCCCAGGCCCAGGCCGGCTCCCAGCCTGTGGAAGAGCCCGCCGCTGTGCCAGCCCTGGCATTAGCCAGGCCTCCAGCCATTACTCCTGCTTCGACAGGCCCACGTGCAGATCTCCCACGGCCTAACGGTTTGGGTTGTCAGCGAGGCTGCCTCCCTTCCTGGAACTTACTGCAGAAACCCCTGAGCTGCATCAGACCCCCATGGATCCAGGGGAAAGCCCTGGGCTCAGAGAGAGGAGTCTGCTTGTTCAGAGTCACAAAGTAAGTTCAGCAGGTTGGGGGTGGGGCTCTGTCCCTGGTTTGGGTGGAAGCTTCACCCTCGGGACCCACAGCTCCCCAGGAGCAGACATGCCACCTGTTGTTCTCAGGGGTCTCCCCATGTTGTAGGCTCACAGCCCAGCCCCCAGACGGGTTTAGAGATCTCTGAGCCAACCTGGGATTTTCAGGCAAATCCCTGAAAGGGTCCTGTACCTGCACTGCTGGCCTTAGCCTGCAGGGCCCTGCAGAAGGAGGATGGACCTCAAGCCAGGACCCTCAGCGCCTTCTCCTGGAGAAAGCTGTGGCTGTGAGAGGCCCAGGGCTGCAGCCAGCTCCGGGCACCAGTGAAGGGAGCCCCGGGACTCCCATCTGGGGTTTACACAGAGGAGTCGGGAGTCGCGTGTCAGAAGCACCTCTGCTTTCCACACTGCGTCTGCTTTCTTCCTCACAACTCCTCCGGGAGCTGGAGCTTGTTCTCCCCATTTCCACAGTGGAAACAGAGACCCTGAAAGAGTCAGTCTGCTCCTGCACCCAAAGGCAGGACACGGAGGGTGCTGCTGGGGCCTGACCGCCAGCCCTGGGCCTGCCCCTAGGTGGAAGAGCAGCTCATCCGCTACGTGCATGATGGGAGCGAGACACTGACAGACAGTTTTGTCCTGATGGTGGATGCCTCTGAGACGGACCACCAGAGCCATCCTGTGGCCTTCACTGTCACCGTCCTGCTTGCCAACAACCAACCCCCTGTCCTCGCCACAAACACTGCCCTGCAGGTGAGAGCATCCCTGGGACCACCCCCCCCCCATGTCTGCTTCGAGAAAGAGGCCAGCATCCCCTCCCTCCTGGCACAGAGCTCCCCCTCTCTGAGCCTCAGTTTCCTCCTCTGCAAATGGGGAGCTGCCGCGTGCCTCACACGGTGGCTGGAAGGAGAGATGTGAGATTGTGCTGAAGCAGAGCAAGGCGGGAGGTTTTGCTGTTGGACACTCGCAGGCACGGCAGGCAGACTTCTGAGCGGCCACACGTGGCTCTGCTGTTTCTTCTCCTGTGGCTCAGGACCAGAACACCTGCCAGAATCACTTACAAGCCCTTAAGGGCAGGTGCCAGGGCGGGAGTCGTTAAGCTTCCCACCTTCACCCCAGCAAGTGAAGGTATGGCCTGGCTTCCCAAACTCCTGCCCCTTGTGCCCCAGCAGAGCAGGGCCCCCATTCGGCAGGGGTGGAAGTAGAGGCCCGGACATGGGCTGGAACCTGTCATGACTGCACATGTAGTTCTGCTGGAACAGAAGTGGCGTGCGTTTACTAAGCCCACACGGCAGGGCTTTGACCGCCAGCCTCTTGGGGGCATCCTCCGTGGTCAGGAGCCACTGAAGGTTCCGCAGAGGGCTGACTTGGGCTGTCTCCGATGTGGGGCACTGGGGGGTTTTGGTGGTCTAGGATGTGCCCGTAGAGGGCGGCCTGGTGGCGGGGAGGCCGCTGAAGAGTGAGTGGGACACAGCGCTCAGGAACCACGGGCCGGGACGGCTGTGTGGCAGCGCGGCCACCAGGTGGGGCCATCCACCCGTGTTTGCTCCAGGAGCCCAGCGCTGGGGCCCTGCCCCCCACATTAAGGCCCCTACTGCCAGGGCTGGGCCTGAGGGCTCCCTGGGGCCAGGGGAGAGGGCCCAGGAATGCCAAAGGGCTCCATTCTCCGGGCATGTGAGCCCCATGCTGGCACTGCTGAGCAAGACCAGACCTCAGGACCTCAGGAACCGGCGCCTGCTCTCCTTGCACATGGGAGGCCTGAAGAGGGGTCCCCTTCGCCCAGCATGAGCAGGGCCTGGAACTGCTCTGGAAGCACCCGGCCCATCCCAGCACTGCTTCTGTGCCGAGGACACTGCCAGCCATCAGCCCCCATGCGTCCCACCTCTCCAGACGTCCCACTCTCGGCGCGTCCCACCCCTCCCTCAGCTGGAAGGAGGGCCCATTTCCAAAATCACCATTCCCACCATGCTCAGCCCCTGCCAGACACACATGGAGGGCCTGAAAGGAGACCCCGGCGCCACCAGCGAGGCAAATTAGGAAGCACTGTTGGTCAGAGTTGGTTTCTGGGGGGTGAGAACTTGGTGAGGGTGAGAGCTGGGGCCTTCCTGGGCAGGGGACACAAGCTGGCCTTGAGGGACATGCAGACTAGGCCAGATGGAGAGCAGGGAGGCTGGGCCTGGAGGGTGGCCTTCCCTGGGGCCTTCCCTGGGGTGACAGGGAAGGTGAAGTCAGGGAGGTCCCCTTGTGCAGGGGAGCCGGAGTGGTGCCAGCCTCGATGCCAGCTGAGGCCTGACCTGCAGTGGGGTTGGAGTCCTGGTGGCTGCCCAGGCTGGGGACAAGGGGGTGGGTGAGCATGGCAGGGCAGAACCGTCACAGGCCCGTGTCCCCAGATGTGGGAGGAGGCCACGGTGCCCATCCCTGCGGAGGCTCCGAGGAGCACGGATGGTGACTCCGGGCCTGAGGACCTGGTCTGCACCATCAGGCAGCCCAGTAGCGGGCACGTAGTGCTGTGGGGGGTGCCGGGCACTGAGGTGTGCAGCTTCACGCAGGCCCAGCTGGACGGCGGGCTCGTGCTGTTCTCACACAGAGGTGGGTGCTGAGGGCAGGCCCCAGGTTCCTGCTGCCCACGGGGAATCCCCAGGGTGGGGAGCCAGCTCAGGCCAGTGGACCCAATGCCCCCATCCCCAGGAGCCCTGGACGGAGGCTTCTGCTTCGGCCTCCCTGACGGCGGGCACGCTTCCTCCGGACACTTCTTCCAAGTGACAGCCCAAAAGCATGTGCTCCTTTCGCTGGAGGGCAGCCGGACCCTCACCGTCCGCCCAGGTGCCTGTGCTGACTGTGGGCGTTCCTGGCTGCTGGGAGCCCGGGAGGAGCTGAAGGTCGTACGCCAGGGTGACGCTGCCTCTCTGCAGCCACAGGCCTGGGCCTGGGTCCCAAAGGCTGACAGTCTCTTCTGCCTCTGGCAGGGTCTGTGCAGCCACTCAGCAGCCAGAGCCTCAGAGCCAGCTCCATCGCCCAGATGATCCCCAGCTCCTGCTCTACCATGTGGTGCGATGCTGGCCTGGGCGGGTGTTCTGTGAATCCCCAGCCCCAAAGGCAGCCCCCTTCATCTGTGACTTAGTCTGTTGTAGTGGTAAGCTGACACATCCAGGTGTGACCGTCCCTCTCTGTGGCATGCTCCTGCCCTGTTCAAGAAATAGCTATAAATACTCACATATATACACACACCTCCACGTGGCTGACCGCCTCGCCTCTGGCACTGGGAATCAGTCAATGTGATGTCCTTGTGGTGGAGTCATGTGTCCGAACAAGAGAAAGCTGTCCCCTGACACTGCCTCTCCAAAGTGCGCCACCTCCAGTGAGCCTCCCTGTCACCCAGGCCCCGCCACCCCTCCTGTCCCCTGACAAGCACCGAGGTGCTGCGCAGGCAGCCCTGTGGCCTGACAGTCTCTACCTCTCCTGCTGTCCCTCGACTGAGAGTCAAACCCATTTCTGGACGATGGGGAATGCGTTCCCTGTGGACTGTGTTCTCTCTGGAGCTCAGGGGAAGGGAAAGGACAAGCCATTTCTGGGGTGCTGTTGGGAGCAGTGAAAAGGCCCCACCCTTTCCAAGGAACACTGTTCCCGGAAAGCCCCTGGAGCTCAGCTGGTCTTGTCCCGTGCAGCCGGCTCTGGCCACTAGTGGGCAGGAGGGCCACGAACTCAGCCTGGAGGGAGCCCGCGGGGCAGCCAGCACTCTGGAGGGACAGACAGCGCAGGCCACCAGGCGCAGACAGGAGAGGGAGGCAGGGGGTGGAAGACAGACGCCTGGGGTGGGCGGAAGTCAGCGCCCTTGGGTGCCGGTACCTGCCTTCCCGGCCACCGCTGATCTGGCTTCTGAGCCTGCTGGGTGTCAGGGCCGGACGTGCCACCGCAGTCCCCGGGAAGTCCCCCAGGTGTCACCAGGCAGCACACAGGTAACAGGCCTGGAAGGTCCCCAACAGCCCGGCAGGACACGCTCAGACACTCTGGGGCTCCTCGTTCAGGGGCACAAACTCCAGGACCCAGTGAGGGAAACGGGACTACACCAGGCCGAGCAGTGTGGCTAAATCCATTTATTCCAAAATAAAAGGCAAAATAAACAGGAGTTGCATCACCAGGGAGCCACGACCCTGTCCCCGCCTCCTTCCTCTGTCCTCTGCTATCAATAAGTAAGTTTCCCAGCTGCAAATAATTATTAAAACCTCCTCCCCCATGTACCAGCTCCAACCTCTGCCAGGTAAGATACACGGGGCACCCAAAACCGCTAAAATATACGTTACACACATACAATATGTACACTGGGGAAGGGGGGGTCACCCCAGCAGCCCGTGCCCTCGCCTGGTCCACAGTTAGCGCCACAGTCCTGCCTCAGCTGCCTCTCTGAATAAGAAGATGGGAGCCCCCTGAGGGAAAAGTAGCTTTGGTGAGAGGAAGGAGGCCAGATCAACTCCAGCAGCCTCTGGCTCTTAAATAACAACCATCATCACCCAGAGATTTGAGGATTCAGCCCTGGTGAAGGTGGCAAAGGGTCTGTTTGTCTCCCCCCATTAGACGGGGGGCTTGTCTTGCTACGCTAGTAATAAAGGCATGACTGGGAAGGGTTGAGAGGGACATGGTGGGGCGGAGACTCCAGCTCCCCTTCGGGCCTTGCTGACATGGGCCTGCTTTTATTTTTATATTTTTCCCCATGATGATTTTAAAAAATCTCTTTGTTAGGTAGAAAGGGCCCATTCCCCATGCCCGGGACCCACATCCAGCGGACCGCCTCCGGAGCCCATCCCCTCTTGCCACATGGCTCTTCCTTCTTCTTTGTTTAACCTCCACCAATCACTCCATAACACCTCACCTGTACTCCCCACCTTAGCCCGCCAAAGCTAAGCCAATCCCTGCACTCCACAATACTCCCCCTTCGCCCATGCCCAACCGCCACCAATCACTTCACAACACCTTGCCTAAACAGGCCGCCGCCCCTATAAAAACCCTCTCCGGCAGCTGCTGGGTGCAGCTCTTCCCTCTCCCGCTCGAGTTGCCCGCAAACCCCAATAAACCTGGACTCGGCTTAACAACTCCTCGCTCTCATTTGCTTTGGGAAGGGTCTCTGCGGGTCGCACACTCTTAACTTCCTTTTCATAAATTTTATACTTTTTATAAAATTTTTCCACATTTTATCCACGTTTTTTTACCACAACCTTTACACAATTTTTATCCCATAACTTTTAATCACGTTTTTATTAGTTTGTGTTCTTTTAATAAACACACTTGCATAACTATATTACAATTTCATAAAAACACATTATCTCATGCCAAGCGTGCCCAGCATTTGCAGAGTCTCCATACCTTTAATACTATAGTTGTCAAGACACACAAAATTTTAAGGCAAAAACAGCACTTTGCAGCAATTGAATAATTTATTACATTACTGGAGCATCACAACAGCAGTCAATAATGTCGCTTTAGACAAAAGGCTCAGGATTTACATCTTACATTCTGTTCATAAGAGTTCATACATTGGTAAAAGTAATTCTTAGAAAACCTGGCAACTAAAGCTTTGGACTGGAATTGGCATTTCTTTCTCTATTTTTCCTTCCCCTGGTTTCTTTTAAACTGTGATATTCATATTTTAAAATGTTTTAAGTAATTTCAAAACATTAAGATAGCAGTTACATGTTTTAATAGTGATTTTAAAATGACTCTTTAAGATAAAGTTTTGGAGCAGCTATATTATGGGTAGGATAGGACTGATTTACATTTTCAAATTTTCTTAAAATCAGCTTTGGTTTCAGAACTGATTTTTATTCATTTCTGAAAAACCTATCAGGTTTAATAAAATCCTTTAAAAATGATTATCATATATTGCAATCTTTAAATAGGTATTTTGATTCTTTCTAAATAAATTCAAATTTATTCAGTCGAACCCACATTTGAAAATTCTATGTATTTTGTAATGACCTCTGAACAGAGAGACGCTGCCATTGAGCAGGCCTCTGGTATAGCAAACATGCTCCATTCAGGAGCTGTCAATATAGCTCTAGGTGAGCCCCTGAATCGTTCATGGTAGATTATGCTAAATAGCGAGATGTTGCTGGAGGTGTGGATGAGGACGTTTGTTGTTGTAATCCTTCTTTGCACCTTATTTTAAAGAATAAATGAAACATTTTTCTGGTTACCTTTCTAAAACTTTAAAATGGAGGGGAAGAATAGGGCAGGGCATTGTTATGTTCCTTCTGACCCTTCGGTGTTATAAATTCAACATATAGACGGACAACCTAAATCAATGGTGGAACACAGTTCCTTTTTTTTTTTTGTATCTGTTCAATGAAAATAAGAACGTACAACCCAAGTTTTATACTCTGACTAGAGGGATTCCACTTCAAGGTCTGAAAGTAGGACTTTTACCTTAAAAAACAACAACAACAAACAAAAACTATCACACAGGATGAATAAGAAGATGCTTTAACAGTTTTGTGTGGATCCTGTTGGTGCTGAACTATGGCATGAGCCTTATAGATTATAAAATAGAAATAGTTGAAGCTAAAGTACAGAACTGAATTTTTTAAACTTTGTTTGCTGTTGAAGTCTGTGAAGTTTCAGTTATCTAAAATAAGCAGACACAAATAGGAAAAAAATAAAATTCGGTGTTTTTGATGAATGCTAACCTTCTGATGTTGCCTTCTAAGCAAAGAACAGATACTTGGCTGAATGAAGTACTGCAAAAGACTCACACGCACTTTGAAGAAAGACTTAAGTCACTGTCATATGATTTCCATTCTTTTTAGCTTTCTCTTAAATAGATGACCAAATACCTACACAGAGTGATGTTTCTGTTAATATAGTAAATGTATTTTCCAGACTGACATTCAGCTTAAATACGCCTGTATGTGATTTACTCCATAGGTACCTGATGAACACATTCTTGTCAGATTGGATACAGATGCTAAACACTATGTCAAGGTCATTCCTAGTCATTTATATTTCTTAGGGTAAAAGTGAAGTGGTTTGAACTATCAAAAGACCTTTGAAATAATTTATCAATGTACTAGATAAACTCAGTTTCAGAATGATCAAGAAAAAACGTTAGCCCAGATAATGTGGCTGATTATCAGAGGCAAGATTTCTAGCCCGAGGGCTGAATATGGACTTAGACTAACTGTCTTTAAACTGAACTCACAGAATGCAAAAGCGGCAAGTTCAAAAATAAAACACAAGACAGAACTTTAAGTCCATTTTAAATCCCCCGGCTATAAATTGTACCACTGTTAATTAGCTGCATTATTTGGGCTAACGTTTTTTCTTGATCATTCTGAAACTGAGTTTATCTAATACATTGATAAATTATTTCAAAGGTCTTTTGATAGTTCGAATCACTTTACTTTTACCCTAAGAAATATAAATGACTAGGAATGACCTTCAGATAGTGTTTAGCATCTGTACCCAATCTGACAAGAATGTGTTCATCAGTTACCTATGGAGTAAATCACATGCAGGCATATTTAAGCTGAATGTCAGTCTGGAAAATACATTTACTACATTAACTAAAGTATCACTCTATGTAGGTATTTTGTCATCTATTTAAGAAAAAGCTAAACGTTTTTCCTTGATCATTCTGAAACTGGGTTTATCTGATACGTTGATAAATTCCTGCTTTTTGGAGGAGTCAGCTCAAGTCACCACGAACCAATATTTGCACTCTTTCAGTTAATGCAGACAAATATGTTATTCCATCTGTAAAATCATATTAGTGCTCTCCTGTTAATGTCATATTTATGAAAGTATCATGAAAAATGCTAAACATGGAGATGGTCAGTAACTAGGAATCTCCACTTCAGGGAGCACAAATACATATCTCCCTCCATCCTAACAATGGGACGTATTTTGGCATACAAATATTAGAATTTCATGAAATTTCAACTGTTGATTTTTTTCCCAAGCATCATAAGTTATGATTTAGACAATGTCTGACTGAAAGAATTCATTCATAATGTAGAGGCACATTAACATACATCTTGCACAAAATATGCCTCTAACTGAAACCGAAAGGCACAAAAACATACTTCACTCTTGGTGAAGAACTTGGTGAGGAAATACAACTGTGACTGTATACACGGTTTTCCTGATAATACGCCGACATTCACAAACAGTAGATGGCACTGCAGTCTATACACATTTTAAGCTGCATAAACTCTTTGATTTTCAAACATAGTACAATTCTGTCTACTGAAACTTCTTTTGGTTTCAGCCAAGTATTGTCACATATATTCGTTTATAACGTTTGTGAATATTTTTTGTTTGTGATTATTGTTTAAAGTCCTTTCTATTCAAGAAAAAGAAGGCAATTCCCATGTCAGAGTAACCAATGTGGTTGAAGAATAGGTATTAGCCAGAGAAGTCTGGATGGTCACATCAATCTAGCCTCAAAGAAGCTCCATGAACACAGAGGGAGCCATGTGACACAGAAAGCCAGGTGTCACATGGCTTTCCTGCACTCTAGTTCATTCTTGACAATCTGTATGCCTGTTCCAGGGACCTTTAAACTTCTAAAAATTTTTATTAACATTTTAATTTTATTTTCTGGACATTTAAACTTTAAAGGATTTCTTTTTTGTTGTTGTTGGAGATGTTTTATAAAAATGGACATTTTATCAGCAACTTGCTATGTGAACTGTAATCAATAGCAATTTTTAAAACTGTGAAAAGACACAAAAGAATAATCTCATCTGTCATCTCTTTCTGTGTGCAAAGCACTATACCAAGTGTCCTAAAACATTAACTGTTCAATCATCAATATTTAGTGCCTATCCATTCTAAGATAAACATTTCCATTCATCTTAAAGGATTTCTTATGATCTTTACTAAATACATTAAGAAGAATGCCAACCAGTGCCCTTTTGTGTACTGAGACTTGGAGTCATGTGTTAAAACAGGTAACATGAACTCTGACTTTACAATGTGTTATAGATATAAATGCTCTAGGCTAGGAAAGGTTTTTCACATCCACTGTCAAAGATGGGAGCCCTTTATTCCTCAGAAATCATCCTTTTTTAGGTCATCAAAAAAGAGTACAGCTGCCACAGCTCATGATGCACTATCTTCATGAGCCCAGAGCACAGAAAAACCCTAAAAGAACCGCCATAGCACAGTGCTCATTCTCGGCATGGGAATGAATGAAATACTCTATTCTGCACAGACCTGCCAGAGAAGGTCACTTTCCTCTTCTGTCAGATTTTAAAAGCTCCCAAAATGTTATTACTCTCATTTGCAATGCATAGAACATGGAAGAAAGGCTGTTTCCAGTTCTCCGCCTTTCGACAGCTCTAAATCTCAGTACTCATAGTGGCATCTTACAAAGTAATAAACAGTGTGCACGTGAGGGCAAAGCACATACTGAGCTAACTAAGAGGTCACTGTAATTAGGATTCGATCAAATACCATAGCAGAACATAAGCAAATTGTATCTGAATTCCATAATTAATATACATGCTGCAATAACGTTAAAAACCATGGCAGCCTATTCCAAACTGGCGAGAATGGTTTTGTACCAACAGTGGGTCTTTGTGTGTTTGAACTCCCACCACCTAAGGGCAAACTGGATAGGCATGCTAATGACCTATGATTATCAAATTAAAAATGAAAAACCCTAGGTGATGCTGGGAAGATGGCCACCTAAGAACAGCTCAGGACTTCAGCTCCCAGTGAAGGTGCAGAGGGTGAGTGGACGCCGCATTTCCAGACGAACTCTTATTGCCCACAGACCAGGAGATACCCAGGCAGAGGGGTCGCCAGCGTCGCAGTCCCAGCCGGTGCGGCTGTTCTGGCCCCCGCCCCTGGGGCTGATTCCACCCGCGCAGCTGCTGTGACCACTCCCTGTTGCTGCGGTTCTCCGGACAAAAGCCACTGGTCTGGGAGCCCTCTTAGCTGGCGAGCAGAGCCCTGAGACGGCAGAGTTGCCCATTCATCTGAAATAGCGAGTCAGGCCAGGAGATTCCTAGGCAAAAAATCTGCCAGGAGCCGGCGTCGCAGTTCAAGCCGACTCCGTGAGTCGCAGCACAGGAGATCCAGGCGCCTTTTCAACAAGCGACCGGAACGCGGGGTCGTTCAACTTAAAAGAAAAGACTCTGAGTCAGGGAGCCAGGTGATCAGGCTCGGTTGGTCCCACCCCTCCACCCCCAACAACAACGAAAACAAAAACAGTAATTGGAAACCCTCTGGGTTGAGCCCTTCAAACCAAGCACAGCTGAACCGGGAGGGTCCGGCCCGGTGAGGGAGGGGCTTCCGCCATTACTGAGACTCTCCACCGCTACGGAGGCAGGCTGCCGTTGCCAAGGCAACCCGCCGTTGCCGAGGCAACCTGCCACAACAGAGAGAGTCCGCCGTAACAGAGGCGGGGCCACCATTGCCGAGACAGTTCTAACTACGCCCATATAAAAAGGACTGCAGGGAAGAGCTCAGGGCAGCTGGTCGGAGCCCACAGCAGCTCAGCAAAGCCCCTGCAGGCAGGCAGTGGCTAGGGGTGCTGCTAGCTGGGCGGGTCAGACCTGAAAGAAAAATCAAAAAAGGCAGTAGTGCAACGGAAACTCATAAAGCTCCAACTCCCTGGGACAGAGACAGACAACAGGTGGATAAACCCACAAAAATGGGAAGAAACCAGCGCAAAAAGGATGAAAACTCCCGAAACCAGAACACCTCTCCTCCTAAAAGGGATCATAGCTCCTCACCAGCAAGGGAACCAGACCAGATGGAGAAGGAGTGTGATGAAATGACAGAATCAGATTTCAGAAGGTGGATAGTAAGAAACTACAGTGAGCTAAAAGAACATGTTCTAACCGAACGCAAAGAAAATAGGAACCTTGAAAAAAGATTGGATGAAATGCTGACGAGAATGGACAGCATAGAGAGGAGAATAACTGAATTGATGGAGCTGAAAAACGCCAACATGAGAACTTCGTGAAGCATGCACAAGCTTCAACAGCCGAATTGACCAAGCAGAAGAAAGGATATCAGAGGTCGAAGATCAACTCAATGAAATAAAAAGAGAAGGCAAGAACAGAGAAAAAAGCGCAAAAAGGAATGAACAAAATCTTCAAGAAATGTGGGACTATGTGAAAAGACCTAATCTACGTCTGATAGGTGTACCTGAATGTGATGAAGAGAATGAATCCAAGCTGGAAAATACTCTTCAGGATATTATCCAGGAAAACTTCCCTAACCTAGCAAGGCAGACCAATATTCAAATCCAGGAAATACAGAGAACACCACAAAGATATTCCTCAAGAAGAGCAACCCCAAGGCACATAATCGTCAGATTCACCAGGGTTGAAATGAAAGAGAAAATGCTAAGGGCAGCCAGAGAGAAAGGTCGGGTTACCCACAAAGGGAAGCCCATTAGACTCACAGCAGATCTCTCAGCAGAAACCCTACAAGCCAGAAGAGATTGGGGGCCAATATTCAACATCCTTAAAGAAAAGAACTTTCAACCCAGAATCTCCTATCCAGCCAAACTAAGCTTCATAAGTGAAGGAAAAATAAAATCCTTTGTGAACAAGCAAGCACTCAGAGATTTCATCACCACCAAACCTGCTCTACAAGAACTCCTGAAAGAGGCTCTACACATATAAAGGAACAACCAGTACCAGCCACTCCAAAAACACACCAAATGGTAAAAGAGCATCAACATAATCAAGAATCTGCATCAACTCACCAACAAAACAGCCAGGTAGCATCAAAATGACAGCATCAAATTCACACATAACAATACTATCCCTAAATGTCAATGGACTAAATGTCCCAATCAAAAGACACAGACTGGCAAATTGGATAAAAAGCCAAAACCCATCAGTGTGCTGTATCCAGAAAACCCATCTTACATGCAAGGATACACAAAGGCTCAAAATAAAGGGATGGAGGAAGATCTACCAAGCAAATGGAGAGCAAAAAAAGGCAGGAGTTGCAATTCTCATCTCTGATAAAATAGACTTTAAAGCAACAAAGATCAAAAGAGACAAAGAAGGACATTACATAATGGTAAAAGGATCACTGCAACAAGAAGAGCTAACGATCCTAAATATATACGCACCCAATACAGGAGCACCCAGATACATAAGGCAAGTTCTTAATGACTTACATAGAGACTTAGACTCCCACACAATAATAGTGGGAGACTTTAACACCCCATTGTCAATATTAGACAGATCAACCAGACAGAAAATCAACAAGGATATCCAGGACCTGAATACAGACCTGGAACAAGCAAACCTAATAGACATTTACAGAACTCTCCACCCCAAATCCACAGAATATACATTCTTCTCAGCACCACATCACACCTACTCTAAAATTGACCACATAATTGGCAATAAATCACTCCTCAGCAAATGCAAAAGAACAGAAATCATAACAAACAGTCTCTCAGACCACAGTGCAATCGAGTTCGAACTCAGAATGCGGAAACTAACTCAGAACGGCACAGCTTCATGGAAACTGAACAACTTGCTCTTGAATATTGACTGGATAAACAATGAAATGAAGGCAGAAATAAAGATGTTCTTCGAAACCAATGAGAACGAAGACACAACATACCAGAATCTCTGTGACACATTTAAAGCAGTCTCTAGAGGAAAATATATAGCAATGAGTGCCCACATGAGAAGAAAGGAGAGATCTAAAATTGACACCCTATCATCAAAATTGAAAGAGCTAGAGGAGCAAGATCAAAAAAACTCAAAACCTAGCAGAAGACAGGAAATAACTAAGATCAGAGCAGAACTGAAGGAAATAGAGACACAAAAAACTCTTCAAAAAATCAATAAATCCAGGAGCTGGTTTTTTGAAAAGATCAACAAAATAGACAGACCACTAGCCAGATTAATAAAAAAGAAAAGAGAGAATAACCAAATTGATGCAATAAAAAACGATAAAGGGGATATCACCACAGATTCCACAGAAATCCAAGCCATCATCAGAGATTATTACAAGCAACTCTATGCACATAAACTAGTAAACCTGGAAGAAATGGATAAATTCCTGGACACCTGCATCCTCCCAAGCCTAAACCTGGAAGAAGCCGAAACCCTGAATAGACCAATAACATGGTCTGAAGTCGAGGCAGCAATAAAGAGCCTACCACCCAAAAAAAGCCCAGGTCCAGATGGGTTCACAGCTGAATTCTACCAGACATACAAAGAGGAGCTGATACCATTCCTTCTGAAACTATTTCAGACAATCCAAAAAGAGGGAATCCTTCCCAAATCATTTTACGAGACAAAAATCATCCTGGCAGAGACGCAACAAGAAAAGAAAATTTCAGGCCAATATCCATGATGAACATAGATGCAAAAATCTTCAATAAAATACTGGCAAACCGATTGCAACAGCATATCAAAGCTCATCCACCATGATCAAGTAGGATTCATCCCGGGGATGCAAGGCTGGTTCAACATACGCAAGTCCATAAACGTAATTCACCACACAAACAGAACAAAAGACAAAAACCACATGATTATTTCAATTGATGCAGAGAAGGCTTTGGACAAAATTCAACAACTCTTTATGCTAAAAACTCTCAATAAACTAGGTATTGATGGAACGTATCTCAAAACAATAAAAGTTATTTACGACAAACCAACAGCCAATATCATACTGAATGGGCAAAAACTGGAAGCATTCCCTTTGAAATCTGGCACTAGACAAGGATGCCCTCTCTCACCACTCCTATTCAATATAGTACTGGAAGTTCTAGCCAGAGCAATCAGGCAAGAAAAAGAAATAAAGGGTATCCAAATTGGAAAGGAGGAAATCAAATTGTCTCTATTTGCAGATGACATGATTGTATATCTGGAAGACCCCATCATCTTAGCCCAAAGTCTCCTGAAACTGATAAACAACTTCAGCAAAGTCTCAGGATACAAAATCAACGTGCAAAAATCACAAGCATTCCTATACACCAGTAATAGACTTCAAGAGAGCCAAATCAAGAAGGAACTGCCATTCACAATTGCTACAAAGAGAATAAAGTACCTAGGAATACAACTAACAAGGAACGTAAAGGACCTCTTCAAGGAGAACTACAAGCCATTGCTCAATGAAATAAGAGGGGATACAAACAGATGGAGAAACATTCCATGTTCATGGTTAGGAAGAATCAACATATTGAAAATGGCCATACTGCCCAAAGTAATTTACAGATTCAATGCTATTCCCATCAAGCTACCAATGACCTTCTTCACAGAACTGGAAAAAAACACCTTAAACTTCATATGGAACCAAAAGAGAGCCCGCATAGCCAAGTCAATTCTAAGCAAAAAGAACAAAGCAGGAGGCATCACACTACCGGACTTCAAACTATACTACAAGGCTACAGTAATCAAAACAGCATGGTACTGGTACTAAAACAGAGATATAGACCAATGGAACAGAACAGAGGCGTCAGAGGAATACAACATACCCACAACCATCTGATCTTCAACAAACCTGACAAAAACAAGCAATGGGGAAAGGACTCCCTGTTTAATAAATGGTGTTGGGAAAACTGGCTAGCCATCTGCAGAAAGCAGAAACAGGACCCCTTCCTGACACCTTACACCAAAATTAACTCCAGATGGATTAAAGACTTAAACATCAGAACTAATACCATAAAAACCTTAGAAGAAAATCTAGGCAAAACCATTCAGGACATAGGCGTAGGCAAGGACTTCATGACCAAAACGCCAAAAGCAATGGCAACAAAAGCCAAAATAGACAAATGGGACCTAATCAAACTCCACAGCTTCTGCATGGCAAAAGAAACAGTCAGTAGAGTGAATCGGCAACCAACAGAATGGGAAAAAATTTTTGCAGTCTACCCATCTGACAAGGGGCTGATATCCAGAATTTACAAAGAACTAAAGCAGATCTACAAGAAAAAAACAAACAAGCCCATTCAAAAATGGGCGAAGGATATGAACAGATACTTTACAAAAGAAGACATACAGGAGGCCAACAAATACATGAAAAAATGCTCATCATCACTGGTCATCAGAGAAATGCAAATCAAAACCACATTGAGATACCATCTCACACCAGTTAGAATGGCGATCATTAAAAAATCGGGAAACAACAGATGCTGGAGAGGATGTGGAGAAATAGGAACTTTTACACTGTTGGTGGGAATGTAAATTAATTCAACCATTGTGGAAGACAGTGTGGCGATTCCTCAAGGACCTAAAAATAGAAATCCCATTTGAACCAGCAATCCCATTACTGGGTATATATCCAAAGGATTATAAATCATTCTACTACAAGGACACGTGCACACGAATGTTCATTGCAGCACTGTTTACAATAGCAAAGACCTGGAACGAACCCAAATGCCCAACGATGATAGACTGGATAGGGAAAATGTGGTACATATACACCATGGAATATTACGCAGCCATCAAAAACGATGAGTTCACATCCTTTGTAGGGACATGGATGAACCTGGAAACCATCATTCTCAGCAAACTGACACAAGAGCAGAAAATCAAACACCGTATATTCTCACTCATAGGTGGGTGTTGAACAATGAGAACACATGGACACAGGGAGGGGAGCACTACACACTGGGGTCCGTTGGGGGGAAATGGGGGAGGGGCGGGGGGATGGGGAGGTGAGAAGAGATAGCATGAGGAGAAATGACAGATACAGGTGAGGGGACGGAAGGCAGCAAACCACACTGCTGTGTGTGTACCTATGCAACAATCTTTCATGTTCATCACATGTGCCCCAAAACCTAAAATGCAATAAAAAAAAAAAAAAAGAAAAAAAAAAAAACTCTTTGCAGCCATTGTAATTTGTGGCCTTTTATCTGGATGCAGTCAGGGCACAGCTTCCAATTTGTCCCCTCTGCTTCTCCCTGGTTCTGCAAATACCATTTTTCTAGGTAAGTCTTCTATTAATACATAGTTCCTAATTAAGTTGTACCCTCCACAGATTCTGACTCCAAGTCTTCTCATTTCTAACTTCACTATCATATGAAGATCAACTCTCTGTCTCCCATATCCCAGCTATGTCCTGCCTTTCTTCTGAGGAACTAGATTCCTTATGTTTCACACAAGACTTGAGAAAAGATGAGGAGCCAGAATCTCTTAATTAATGTCTGCCTAAATGTGCCCTGCTTGCCTTTTTATAATGCCACAGTTATACTGTGTTGATGTAGGTTCCCATGATTTCACCAGGAAATACTCTCAAGTCTCCTCATATTGGCTTCTAGTGTCTCACATCCCTTGTTTCTAGGAAGTACAAACAAGGTCTAGAAAGGGAGAGCCTACATATGTGAGGTAATTAACTAAAGCTCCATGATTCAGTTTCATTGTTAGAGAAGTTGCAAGAGAGAAAAATAAGCTGATTTCTAAGATAAAAACAAAAGGAGGAATATCACAAATACTTTCCATATGGGAGAAACATTAGTGAGTTCATTGTTTTTTCTTTGTTTCTTATTTAAGTGTACATTTTACACAGCCTTCTTCTATCTGGAAGCTAACACAAATGAATTTCAAATCATCAGAAATTCATAAAGAGTATGTATAATAATTGTTCTTCTATGAATTGAAGTCAGTCACTAATATGATATTAAGGCAAATATTATAGGGAAAATATGTTTTAATTAATTCATATTTTTATTGTGTTATCCTTATACTCGATTGTGTTCTTAAATAAGTTACTAAGTGTTCTTCATAAACGTTTGATATTTTTAGGAATTCATGAAATGCATTCTTGTTTACTTGATATAAAATTTAATTATAATCTCTTATTGATCTCAAAAAACAAGGAAATAATACTTTATGCTATCTCTAGCCTACAGTATTATTCCATAAAATGATTTTTATTCATCATGATAATAAATTATACAAAATTTATGAATTTTTTAAATAAGAAAACTAAGATATTGTTAATGGAGAAAACTTGGTAAACTAATAACTCAAGGATAAGGGAAACTAACCTCTTAGGAAAGCTGTGAAATCTATAATTATTTAAAATGCTATTTATTAACACTCATAACCAGCAACCATTTTATGTATATCAGAATATTCTTGTTTTTTGAGCATATTAAGCTAATTATTGAGATAAGATGTTCCAATCTCAGGGAAATATTTCAATTTTCATAAAACTACATTTTTGTTATTAACTGATATCCCTGAATCCTGAACTGGCTTTGGGGTAAATATTCATCATTTTCCATTCAACATTTTATCTTTATGAAAAATTTATCTGATGTCTGAAATATTACTTAATAAATTTTAAGCAGTGTTATGGTATTACAAATAATATTTAGAACTTAAAATAACTAATTCTTATCAGCTTCAAGAAAACTTAAAACAAAACAATTCTTGTAATTTCAGATATAACCACCCTTTCCAGCAACAACAATGAAAATATCATTAAAGTTTTACCACTGGTTTATTCTCTATATAATAAATGGATACTTTAAAAAAACATTTTGCCAACTACAAATTATGACTTCATCAAGGATGTGAAAAGGTGATGGGGGAGTTGGAAAGAGAATGAATACAATGGGTAAGGAAGATAGTGCAATATAATTTTGTAAGTGATATTTTTTTACGAACATTCCCACAATTCAATGGTTCTTGACATATTTTTCTTTGTAGTAATAAAACCACAGACTCTTATTTTTACACAGTTTTGTAATTCTTTCACTTCTCCATCTGAGGAGATTCCTGCTTGTATGGTAAAATGAATGTTTGTAGTCTGAATAACTACATAGGTTGACTGTATTGAGACTAACATCTATTTACAATAGCTTCTGTTCTCAAGAATGCCAAAAATATTATATTTTAAAATAATACATAATTTTTAGCATGCAAAACTAGAACTCCTTATCAACTATCGGATATATTTGAAAGTTAAGTAATGAAAAAAAATGATTATTGTCATCAAGTTTTATGAAGATCTTTATGATGGCAGTGGAGATGAGATGCCTATTTTCTCCAATAGTATATTTTCTCTCTCTCTCTCCACCCCACTCTGTGTGTGTGTGTGTGTGTGTGTGTGTGTGTGTGTGTGTGTGTGTGTATCTCTTCCCTAAGCTATGATTTTCATTTAAATACGAAGTTCTGGGTTTCCAATTTCAATGGAAGTGTGTTTTAAATGAATGGACTGTAGGACTTCAGATGCATCTAGTTTAGTCTCTAATTTTAAATTTAAAACTTTATGAATTAATTGTATATACAACTTCAAAATGAATCATATATAGCAAAGAAATTTCTTGTATTCATCTGCACTTGATTTGTAGATTATCTGAATGACAGGTAATATATACTTTATAAAAATTGAGCATGTATGAAATATCATCTAAACTCCTCAAAGAACCTAGAATGTTTAATAGAATAAGATATTTTCTCTATTTTATGCAAATTTCTATCAAATTTCTTAACTCTTTATAAGCCATAAATCATATTTTGTCTCCTTATTAAATTTATTATAGTTTCTTAAATCTCAAATTGTGGGAATTGTAATGTTAACTAATGTAAGATCTCAAGTCAATTGTTTAATCCAAAATTTAATGGAGAATATTGGCACACAGCAAACATAAATTTTATTTTGTATGTTCAAACACATCTTTTTGAACTCAAAAATATTTTATCTGAAAAAATTGTAGCAACCTTTGCACAATAAATTTTAAGTGGATGAGTAAAATATTTAAATATATCAGATAATGTATATGAAGTAAAGCTTCATTTTTTAATATTCAACTTCTGTCTTAATTAACATATAAGTATTCCTTTTGTTTATTAAATAAATATCTCAAACCTAAGAATCTTTTTAAATGTGCTTACAGTTGGATTAAGGCCTGGCAAAATTACTATTTTATGTATAATGTTTTTATTTCCCCTCATGCACACCAGAAACTATCATTAATAATGGGAAGTACTGCATTTATATAACACAGATTATAAATGATATGAATTGGATTCCCAACATTTTATATACATATGTCACAATCTAGGTTATGCATTTGTTTAAACAAAATACTGGTTTAAGCTTCAATACTGCAGGCCGGGCACAGTGGCTCACGCCTGTAATTCCAGCACTTTAGGAGGCTGATGAGGGCAGATCAGGAGGTCAGGAGATCAAGACTATCTTGGCCAACATGGTGAAACTCCATTTCTACTAAAAATACAAAATTTAGCTGGGCATGATAGCGTGTGCCTATGATACCAGCTATAATTTAATACTGCATATTCACTGTGATGCTCAATAGGCACTGACAAAAGCTCTTTATTTTGTAACAAATATATGGATATAAAATGTTTAAATAGTATATTATACACGTAACTACATAAAAAGACTATATGTTGACTATGTATTCAATTATGACTTTTTTAGGAACAGGTAAATTAGGAGGTCCAGAAACAAGTTTCCTTTTGGTCCTAGTGAGGGAATGTATTCTTTTCCTGGGGCTGAAATGTGAGGGTAGTTTCTTTCTTTCTTTTTTAAAAAAATTTTTTATTGCATTTTAGGTTTTGGGGTACATGTGAAGAACATGCAAGATTGTTGCATAGCTACACACATGGCAGTGTGATTTGCTGCCTTCCTCCCCCTCACCTATATCTGTAATTTCTATCTCTCTCCACCTCCCCATCCCTTGTCTCTCCCCCATTTCCCCCCAACAGACCCCAGTGTGTAGTGCTCCCCTCCCCGTGTCCATGTGTCCTCATTGTTCAACACCCGCCTATGAGTGAGAACATTTGGTGTTTGATTTTCTGCTCTTGTGTCAGTTTGCTGAGAATGATGGTTTCCAGGTTCATCCATGTCCCTACAAAGGACACGAACTCATAATTTTTTAATGGCTGCATAATATTCCATGGTGTATATGTACCACATTTTCCCTGTCCAGTCTATCATCAATGGGCATTTGGGTTGGTTCCAGGTCTTTGCTATTGTAAACAGTGCTGCAATGAACATTCGTGTGCACATGCCCTTATAGTAGAACGATTTATAATCCTTTGGATATATACCCAGTAATGGGATTTCAGAGTCAAATGGGATTTCTATTTTTAGGTCATTGAGGAATCACCACACTGTCTTCCACAATGGCTGAACTAATTTACACTCCCACCAACAGTGTAAAAGTGTTCCTATTTCTCCACATCCTCTCCAGCTTCTGTTGTCTCCAGATTTTTTAATGATAGCCATTCGAACTGGCATGAGATGGTATCTCAATGTAGTTTTGATTTGCATTTCTCTAATGACCAGTGATGATGAGCATTTTTTCATATATTTGTTGGCCTCCTGTATGTCTTCTTTTGTAAAGTGTCTGTTCATATCCTTCACCCACTTTTGAATGGGCTCGTTTTATTCTTGTAGATCTGTTTTAGTTCTTTGCAAATTCTGAATATCAGCCCCTTGTCAGATGGGTAGACTGCAAAAATTTTTTCCCATTCTGTTGGTTGCCAATTCACTCTAGCGACTGTTTCTTTTGCCATGCAGAAGCTGTGGAGTTTGATTAGGTCCTATTTGTCTATTTTGGCTTTTGTTGACAATGCTTTTGGTGTTTTGGTCATGAAGTCCTTGCCTACGCCTATGTCCTGAATGGTTTTGCCTAGATTTTCTTCTGGGGTTTTTATGGTGTTAGGTCTTATGTTTAAGTCTTTAATTCATCCGGAGTTAATTTTAGTGTAGGGTGTCAGGAAGGGGTCCAGTTTCTGCTTTCTGCACATGGCTAGCCAGTTTTCCCAACACCACTTATTAAACAGGGAATCCTTTCCCCATTGCTTGTGTTTTTTTTTCAGGTTGTCAAATATCGGATAGTTGCAGATATGTTGTGTTTCCTCCGAGGCTTCTGTTCTGTTCCATTGGTCTACATCTCTGTTTTGGTACCAGCACCATGCTGTTTTGATTACTGTAGCCTTTTAGTATAGTTTGAAGTCCGGTAGTGTGATGCCTCCTGCTTTGTTCTTTTTGCTTAGAATTGACTTGGCTATGCAGGCTCTCTTTTGGTTCCATATGACTTCCTGGTGCCATTATTGCCCCCACGTCTCCATCCGGGGACTGAAGGTCTTTGTTTAAACTTTGGCATACACAGGAAAAATCAAAAAGCAATCACTCCAGTGAAGTTTAAAGGAACTTTCTTCATAGGCCCAGAAAACTTAAAGAGGGCAGGAATTCCTCCCTGGTTAAACGTCGCCTTCTTTAACACCTCTTTGGACTCCATATCTGGATCCCCTTCCATGACCTCGTGGAAGCTCTTTCTCTTTCTCCTTTTTCTATTTATCTGCCTAAATAAATCACCTTCTGCAAAACTCTTTCGGGTCCGATATTTACTTAATCACTCACCATGCCCAGCGTGGTCCCCTCTCCCATTCTTGGGTGAGTGAGGTACCAAGGGTCTGGAAAAGAACATTGGTACCTGAGCTTCCCCTGCTCCCCAGAATTCGGTTACACCAGTATCCCTTGCAATTAGTTACGACCAAAAGAGTAAGCCTTGGCCACTGACATATGGAGATAAGTGATGTAAGCCTTTTTCAGGTCCATTATAACACAACTTGACACATCTCATACTCTTTACTGTCTTTGTAGTTTTTCCTTGCTGGTGAATTGAGGATGACTCTCAGGGAGATACTGAAAAACAAACTTAAAGAAGAAGCACAGTCTTCATCTGATGAGTCAAGGAATCCATAAAGAATGACATATCAAGCAGAGCACAAACCTCTTCCCACCACCCATTAGAATTTCGTAAAAAAGAAATAAAATTATATTAATCTCTTGATATTTTGGTGTTAACTGTTACAGGAGCTAGTGTTAACCTAACACTAATACAAATTATAACACAAATTCTAAAGCATGTTTACCTTATTTGTATCTATGTTCCTTTCATGTTTTATGATTTCAATGGGCATTACTTATTTGATCAATTACTCTAGAAGTAAAGGTAGCTATTTGGTGTTATGACCTTACCTAAGAATAGAGAAAATAGAGACAGAGTTGACTATGAATATAATCATTTTTGGAGTGGTGGATGAAGTTGTGATATTTATTTTTCTCATATGTTGACTAAATGAGTTACAATAGAGAAATATTTTTTTTTTAAAAAGCAACATTTACTGAAAACTTATTATATGAGGCTTGTATGTGCCATTTGGTTTGACTGATATTACACCCTTATTATTTCATTTCATTCTCACAGAAATCCACTTACATTGAATAAACTGAGATTTTAAAACCTCAAATACATTGTAAATGGAGGGCTGGAGTGGAGTTATGTCACAGAAGTTGGTTTGGTGCATGGCATGATATTAACACTTCGTATTGCTTCATCTACTTATTAAAGATGTAAGGCTAAAAAGTGTTTTTTCAAATGTGTAAATATAAGCATCTGTTATTACCCACACTGCCAAGGGAAAAAAACTCAGTGTACAGAAATAAATTGTTTAAAATGCTGGTTGGTTTTATCTGGATAAATAATTAAGTATTGAAAATTTTATTCCCAAGTTATCTTGAAAGAGTTCACATACCCTCAACCAGGTAAAATTATGTTTTAAGTCCACTTTCAAATTTTTATTTTAGAAATTCAATATATATTTTATACCAAAATATTTTGGTGGATGAAATAGGAAAAACAATCTATTCTCTTTTCCAGTTGCTAATGCATGGATGACATGTTTTTTAAATATATTTGCCTTACTACAAAAGATGAAGAATCTTATTCAGTGTTTTCCCTTTTATTGTTAATCCATAAATGAATTAAAATGGCTTGAAGTCTAAAGCTGGAAGTTTCAACGTACTTTTAACTTTATCTATTATTTATTTATTTGTTGTTTGATTTTGTTTTGCATATTCAAATGGCTCATTTTGCCAGAGGGTTAGTGTCAAGATAAAATTAGGCATTACTTAAAACTAAATAAAATATGAATTTGAATGTTGCTTTATTATTTTCAATATCCACATGAACAAAGAACCGACTTGATTCTAAGTAATAGAGATTAATCCAGCCAATGGAAATGTTTTTCAAGTTACTCATTAGTTGTTTTGTCTGCAGGATTCAGTTGTCTTAAGTTTTATGTAATGAATCCTTAAAAAACCAACAAAGTCATTGTATGATTAAAGGAACTTTAAATCTGTGTCAAGTGAACACTGAAAAAAATATCTCTGGCTACTATTTGTTTTATTTAATCCTAATTAGGAAACTAATAATTAGACAAAAGTACAAAATAACTACAGTGTCTAGTCTCTGCAAGACAATCTACAAAATAACATTAAAAATTGCTACTTACTGAAGTTTAGCATTTCATTCTGGCCTTTCTTGATTATTGACTTTGAATAACTTAATGCAGAACGTGAAAGAATCAAAATTAAAAACAAAGTAGAAAACAAGACTTTTGAGAAATGTATTTAGTGTTAATTAATTTTAATACTTTCCTTTCTTTGAGGTGAAGTTTTGCTCTTGTAGCCCAGGCTGGAGTATAATGGCGTGATCTCAGTTCAGTGCAACCTTCACCTCCCAGGTTCAGGCAATTCTCCTGCCTCAGCCTTTCAAGTAGCTGGAATTACAGGTGCCCACCACAACACCTGGTTACTTTTGTATTTTTTTAGTAAGTACAGTGCTTCATGATGTTGTCCAGGCTGGTCTTGAACTCTTGACCTCATGTGATCCCCTGCCTCAGCTTCCCAAAGTTCTGGGATTACACACATGAGCCACTGTGACCAGCCTAATTTTAATAATATTTTACATGGAAAAGTTATATTCAGTGTAAAAGATGCCATATATTTTCTTTTTTTTTGTAGATAATTAACTAAATTTCTCACAAGTAAAAAATTGCAAATCTAAATAGAAATAATCTCAGATCTGTATCATTCTATAAATCTTGTTACCCAACCCATTCTCTATGTCATAAGTTAGCCTGTAAATAATTAGGCTATTTCTTGTAAAATCTGTTAATGATTCCTCTCTTTATCAAGATGTAGATTGGTTCTTTTAATTAAAATATTTATAAAAATATGAGATACCAGTTAAGAAAGATAGAACTCACAATATAAGCAAATATGGCTTGATAAGTATTTTATATAAGCATTTATGCATAACTTTATGCTTTCTATTAGACTAGAAATAGCTCTATTTGAACTTTTAATGCATATGTAAAGACACACACACCCACACACACACACACACACACACACACACACACCTAAAAGTGACACTTAAAAACTTATGACCTGGCATTCTTTGCTAGTGCTTGTAGAATTGCCCCACATGTGAGATAAATAATGATATAAAGGCTGGTCTCTGTAGATTGAGGCTCAAGTGCCCATTTGGTACAACCAATATGTCTCTTGATGTAGTCAAGATTTTCAGTTTATATATTCAAATAACTGAAATATATCAGTTATTGTAGTTTCCAAAGTTAGAAAGCTAAATCTCATTTCTCAAAATTCCTCAAAATATTCTCATGCCATTCTCTTCAGAAGATGACTTTGAGGGATATAACAGTGTCCTAAAAGATTGACCAAAATTAAACTGATTATCACTTTTAATTATAGCTACTATTATGTCTTCATATGACTCTAATTTGGGGTAGGAGTGTGCACTCACAATGAGGAGCTAGGATGTTTGCAGAATGGAATTCTCCAGCTCCACTTTTGCTCATTCTGGCCTTCTTCAGAACTATGAATTTAATAATTTATTGATTACTTTTGTATGTGTACATCTCAACTCATATTCTTCTGTAGAGAATCTTTGTATTTTTATTTTTTATTGTCCAGAATTTTCTTGTTTGAAATATGGAAATATTCTACCTAAAATACCTTGGATTTCTTCTTCAGTTATTTTATTATTATAACCATTATATAAGTCCTGACATAACATAAAATGGTAAAAGATTCTGAGCATTAACATTGCTTGATTGTGAACATGTTAAATATTCTGTCTCTGCAAAGTGTTCTATGAAGGTGTTCTGAAAAATTTTCTTTGCAGTGTCAGTGAGATGGTTTTACTGAAATCCTTTGATTTAGATAGGAAAAATATGCCTTCTGGAATTTATGATTTAATATTTACATTTAAACATTTCTTTGCACACATTAAAAGACTTGCATGGTTGCTTTAAAAGACTTGCATGGTTATTGAATTTGAGTAGGTAATTTTGATTCTTAGGATAGTTCTTATGAAAATTACTTTGAAATTTTTAAATGTTTAAACTAAAAGAATGTTCACTATGCTGTTGATTCAAAGAGTGAAGAACGATAGACAATTAGAATGTACAACATTAGTAACAAAGAGATAGTTCTTAAATATACATTAACAAAATACTAGAGAATCATTAAATGCTAAATATTTGGAAAATATTTTCTCTATTAAGTAACCTACTTTTTAGACTATTTTATTAATATAAAAATATACATGCACAGAAATGATAGAAAGTCTATGAAATACATGTTTTTAGATGGCTATGCCAGATTACAGATGGCCCCAAACCCTTTGATCTTTCTCCCACTGATCTCAATTAGATGATTACATATCTGTTTTCGATTCCAGAGTTTAAGATACTGGCAGCTTTTTTCATTTCTTTTTTGGAAAGCTTGCCTTAAGGGACGTCACCAGTCACCTGCTATGTATGTAGCCCAGCCTACCTGATCACCCTGTTATGAGTAAGCTCAAATAGCCACGGGGATACACTACATGAAGAGAATACACAGACACACTGACACGCGCGCGCGCACACACACACAACACACACACACACAGCAAGTGTGAGAGCCGGAAGATGATCAATTAGCCCTCAATACTTCCAGACATCCCAATTGAAAACAAGACATGTGAGTTAAGTAGGCTTTAGGTGATTCCAGACCTAACTACCATATAACTGCAGTGCATAAAGGACTCCAAGATACAATCAGCCTGCTAAGCCTGGTAAACCACGGAAGTATGAGACATAATGATAAAGTACTGTTTCTAATATCTAAGTTTGGGTGTGTCTTTTTATGCAAAGATAAATAAATGTATGAATTTTACCTTTTAAAAATCAGTTCTTCCTAAATTCTAACAAATAAAGTATTTGTTGTTGTTGTTTTTTTTTTTTTTTTTTTTTTTTTTTTTTTTTTTTTTTTTTTTTTTCACCATCACAAAGCACAATTTACTCCAAGTGTGCACGTTTGGTTCAACATTCCAAAATTCATCAGTGTTGTCCAACATTTAACAAACTAAAAAGGAAAGGAACATGATTACACCGCTTACGGAAGAAAAGCATTGGTGACATCCAATACCCATTCATGAATAAAACGCTCAGATTGCTTACACAATGCCTCTTCCAGGATTTCTTAATATGAGCAAACAACTGTTCTGATCAACGCTATGTAACGTGCGACCCTTAGCCGGCTCAGGTCGTGGGCCAGGGCCGCCTTTGTTTTTCCTTTGGATCTGCCCCTCTTCTGGGTTCCTTCTCTAGAGCCAGGGGAAGGCCTGGGTCCTCTCCCTTTGGCTCCTCTTGCCGCATCAGAAACCTCACAGTCCTTCCGTTTCCAGAGAAGCTTCAGAGAGTGCTCGTTTGAGTTTGCCGGACCCAGCAGGGCACCAGTATGTGGGGGGTGAGCGCGGTGAGTCCAGTTTCCCCCGCTGTGACTGCTCTTCCCGCTCCTGCAGGAAAAGGCAATGCCCCTTTTGTCTTGTCCACGTGGGACTCCAAAGGGTCCAGAAAGGTGGTAAATCCTCTCAGAGTGGCAAGGAAGGAGACAGAATATGGAAATGGGGCGGCAGAGGGGTGGAGTGCCACAGAATTTCCTGACTGAAGGCTGTTATGAAGTAGGCCTCTGGGAGCGCGGCCCTCCAGTCTCTGGGGAGGGTAACATCCGACCAGTATTCTGGTGAGGTCCAGTCTTGCCCCTGACTGCATTGTAGGCCAAAAGCAGAAGGAGGCCGGCACTGTGGCCCGGCGTCACTGACCAAGAGGTCTGCACATTCCCCCGGGTGGAAGCTCCTGGACTGCAGGTGTGAAGGAAACGCGGTCACCATTGCAGTAAGAAAAGCGACTAGGAAAAATGGCACCTTCTTCTCCAAACTTTTGTTGTTGTTGTTGTTGTTTATTTTTATTTTATTTATTTATTTATTTATTTTTATTGCATTTTAGGTTTTGGGGTACACGTGACAAATGTGCAAGATTGTTGCCTAGGTACACACGTGGCAGTGTGATTTGCTGCCTTCCTCCCCGTCGTCTATATCTGGCATTGAGACACTCTCACTCTGTCGCCCAGGCTGGAGTGCAGTGGCACGATCTGGGCTCACTGCGACTTCTGCCTCCTGGGTTCAAGTACTCTCCTGCCTCAGCCTCCCGAGTAGCTAAGTTTATTTTGGATGTGGGAGAAAGAGAGGAGAGAGAAGAGAAAGAAAGAGATAGAGAAAGAGATTGAGAGAGAGTGATTTTAACATCTTCAAGCAAAAAGAGACTCTGCCTGTTGGCGGTCTTCTGCGAGGTGAACCTGAAAATCCATCCAGACACGTTCAGTGAAAACCTTCTTTACCTCTTTGTCCCTCTTAGGTTGAAATGCACACTCCATAACCCTACTGAACAGGAAAATCACAGAAAGCAAATGTAAGACATTTCAGCATTGTAAAAGGTAAAGTAAAACTGCACTTCAAGAAGCATCAGAAGACCGACGAGGCAGAGAGGTGCAAGCTGAGTCTGAGCGGGCCGCCCCAGTCTTCCAGGGTTTCACACTCGGCCTCGTGAAGGCACGGCTTGGCCTTCATGAAATAAATATGAGAAATAAAGGGAAATATGGTGTGCTCATATTTTCGAACAGCCAAGTGCCCTGAGACACAGCCTTTACTACGATACCTGCTAAAATTGGAAAGTGTGATGAACTGTCACTTAAATGGAGTCAGGTAGACTAAGAGACAGCGGCAGTGAAGGATGCCCTTTGGGAGGAAGACATCGAGGTGCCGAGGCCCAGGGCTCACGAGGAAAGGGCCCAGTCCGGGCCCCTCGGCCTGGGACAGGGCGGGCACGGGTGATCCTACGGCTCCTGGAAGGATGCAAAGAGCCAAGAACCCTGACTGCTGGCGCCGGGGGAAAAGTCCCCGACATGTGGTCCTCATCCCTGGACGCCCGGGGCTCTGATGCTCCAAACCCACCGGCTGCTGCAGCTTCTGGGAGCGGAGAGTGTCCGCTGGGATGATTCTGCAACCGGGTGCTCAGTTCTGGAACTGGAAACCCCACATCCTCCCGGGTTTAGACCCCAAATGTATTTATTAACAGTAAACATATTATTTAAAACATCTCCTTAGTTAGTAGAGAAGTTGATAGTTACAATATAATGTTGCCTCACATTGGTTTTTAATTTTAACTGTGTCAGGCTTAATTTATGTCAGTTTTATGTATTGAAAACTGGACTCATTATAGACAGAATTCAGAGTTGACATGCTATTTCCTCCAGGGCACAGGCTACTCTAAAGGACTAGATAAGGTTAGTTGACATACCTTTGATTTTTTGAAAAAATGCATATATTATTTTGCTGTTTACTATTAATGAATACATGAGAGATACTGACTTAAAAGCCAGGAAAATAAATCTTTATTAAAACAACTAATTGTGTTCCAGATAATTTTCTAAGCACATTAAACATATTCAATTACTATGGACATCTGTTAACTTATGTATTATTACTTCATTAATTTTACAAATAATAAAATAGGCCTCAGAGTAATAAAGTAACTTGAAAAAGATCACACAGCTCATAGATAGTGATTTCAACACATATGAGGAGGTGGTTAGCCTAACTTTGAATGCTGCTTTAATCTCTATGTTTTACTCATCTCTAACTGGGGAAAGTGACAATAATCTACCTCACAGGAATGATGTGAGGTTTGAGGTATGAGAGCTCTGTAGAAATCTACATTAAAGTAACAGTTTTCATTTGTGTATTCTTTCAGGAAGGATTAAATTAGTTAGAATTTCTTAAGTAATTGCAAGATAATAGGAAAAAGCATATTAAACTAGTTACAGTGATAACTGAGTCCTAGATCAACAGTTTCTAGCCTTAGAAAAGTCATTTCCCTTTTTATTATTTCTTCACTTATAAACAAGACACAACACCTACCTTCCCTACTTCATAGGTTGACAATACAGAATATGTAATATATATACGTACATGTACACACACACCACATAATGTATATTCCATACAATTAAATAGTATATAATAGAGCAAATAATGAGAATATGATATTCAAATATAAATGTTTATGATAAAATACATAACATAGTATTTTAAAGATAACTTATCTTGAGATGTGTCTGTTCATATCCCTTGTCCATTTTTTGATAGAATTGGGTTTGTTTTGTTTTGTTTTTCTCTTTGTTCTTGTTGTTTGTTTGCTTATTGATTTAAATTCCTTACAGATTCTGGGTCTCAGACCTTTATCAGATGCGTAATTTGTGAGTATCTTCTCTCATTGTGTGGATTATCTGTTTACTTGTTGACAGGTGTCTTTTGCTGTGCAGAAGTTCTTTAATTAGGTACTACTTACTTGTTAATTTTTTAAATTTCAATTGCTTTGAGGGAATTTGCCAAGAGTTCTTTGCCAAGGACAATGTCAGAAAGAGTATTTCCCAGATTTTCTTCTAAGATTTTTATAGTTAGAGATCTTTAATCCATCTTGAGTTAATTACCGCACATGGTAAAATGTGAGTATCCAGTTTCTTTCTTCTCCCTATGGCTAGCCAGTTATTTCGGCATCATTTATTAAACAGAGAGTCTTTTCTCCATTGGTTGGATCAGGTGGTTGTAGGTGTGTGGCTTTATTTCTGGGTACTCTATTTGGTCCCGTTGGTCTACATGTTTGTTTTTGTGTCACCACCATGCTGTTTGGGTCACTTCGGCCTTGTAGTATATGTTCAAGTGGGGCAGTATGATGCCTCCGGCTTTGCTCTTCTATCTTAGGATTCTTTGGGCCATTCTGGCTCTTTTCTGCTTCCATATGAGTTTTAGAATATTTTTTGTAATTAGGTGAGAAATTATGTTGGTAGGTTGATAAGAAATAACATTGAATCTGAAGATTGTATTGTAGTTCTCCTTCAAGAGCTCTTTCACCTCCTTGGTTAGCCACATTCTTGGGTATTTCATTTTATTTGTGACTGCGGTATATGTGACTGCTGTATTTTTTATTTGACTCTCAGCTTGCATGTTATTGATGTACAGAAATGTTACTAATTTCTATGCCTTGATTTTGTATCTTGAAATATTATTAAAATCATTTGATATTTCAAGGAACCTTTTGGCAGAGTCTTTAGAATTTTATAGATATAGAATCATATCACAGTGAAGAGAGATAGTTTGACTTGTGTTCTTCCTGTTTGGATGACTTTTATTTATTTATCTTGACCAACTGCTCTGGCCAGGACATTCAGTACTATGCTGAATAGGAGTGGTGAGAGTGGACACTCTTGCATTGCTTCAGGCCTCAAGGAAAATGGCTCATTGTTTGCCTGTTCAGTATGATGCTGCCTGTGGGTTTGTCATAGGTGGCTCTTACTGTTTTGAGGTATGGCCGTTTGATACCATGTCTGTTAAGGATTTTATCAGTAAGTAATTTTGGATTTTATCTAAAGTTTTTCTGTGTCTATTGAGACTGTTATATGGTTTTGCCTTTAACTCTGTTTATGTGGTGAATGACATTTATTGATTTGCATATGCCAAGCCAGCCTTACATTCCGGAAATAAAGCCCACATGATCATGACAAATTAGCATTTTAACATGTTACTGGCTTTAGTTTGCTCATATTTCCTTGAGAGTTTTTGCCGCTATGTTTTTTAGGGATATTGACCTGAAGATTTACTATTTTGTTTTATCTCTACCAGATTTTGGTATCAGGTAGATGCTGGCTTCTTAGAATGAGTTAGAGAGGAATCCCTCTTTCTCATTTTTTTGGAATAGTTTCCATATGATTAATATCAGTTTTTCCTTGAACATCTGGTAGAATCCAGCTGTGAATCCATCGAGTCCAGGACTTTTTTAGTTGGCAGTTTTTCTATTACTGATTCAATTTTAAAATTTGTCACTGTCTTTTTCAAGTTTTCACTTTCTTCCTGATTCAATGTTGGGATGTTGTATGTTTCCAGAAATTTATCTGTTTTCTCTAGATTTTTTAAAATTTGTCTGCATAGAGGTGTTCATAATAGTTCCTAAGGATCTTTTTTTATTTCTATGAGATTGGTGGCATTTTCATCATTGTCATTTCTTATTGTACCTATTGGTTCTTCTCTCATTCTTTTTTGTTAAACTAATCTAGTTAAAGTTACCTATTCCTGATGTGTTGTTATAGTTGCAAAAAGAAAGGAAATAGTGCATATTAACTTCTAAGTTGATTAGCTAATTGGAGAATGTAAGGATTTATAAATTTATATTATTATTATTATCGTATCTAATTATGTTCCATCCTGAGAGTTGTGGTGAGAAACCTTTAGAGTAATAATATTTTGGCTTTTTCTAGTGTTCTGCTTTGGCTTCTTATTTCTTACATTGCTTTGTGCAGTCAGACAGAGAGTGCCAATGAACTAACTATGGGAGTTGATGCCATTTGATAACTACAAGGCATGCTTCATAACAGATAGGTTATTATAAAAGCAGAAAACAAATGCCTTCTAAGAAGCTAAGTATAGTTAATTAAATTTTAAAACTGCTTACAGTATGTCATTGTAATGGAACTGAGAAGCCAAATGGTATTTAGAAATCGTTGCTTGGGCCCCAGGCACAGAACATTTTAAAAATTCCATAATATAAGAAATATTCTCATTCAAAGTATGATAAATACACACTGGGGTCCCTTGGGGGGAAATGGGGGAGGGGCGGGGGGGTGGGGAGGTGGGAAGAGATAGCATGGGGAGAAATGACAGATACAGGTGAGGGGACGGAAGGCAGCAAACCACACTGCCAAGTGTGTACCTATGCAACAATCTTGCATGTTCATCACATGTACCCCAAAACCTAAAATGCAATGAAAAAAAAATATATCTTTGTTCACTTGTAAACTTAGTGGTTGGTGTGAAATCTTTGTTCAAACATTTAGACTGTTCTGTGGACTAAAGGGGAAAAGGTTATGGGCATAGATCAAATTAGTGAAGATGTCAATTTGTGAAGCTGACAGCTAGTAATAGAAGACTGCTGATTCTGGACACATCACCACCTGTCAGCATTTGTTCTAAAATTTTTGTATATAAATAGCAGTCTAAACTCAACATTACTTATAAGGGAGTCATCCATAAGAACTCTGTAGTTCAGATCTATTATCAGCTATTAGTTAGAAAACAGAGGTTTCTGCCTGAACAACTTAATATAAGAAAATAATTCATTATTATTTTCTCATATCTCTTATAACTCCTGCTTCATAGTGGTTACTTAATAAATAATGATAATAATAAAGATAATGATTAATGATAAAATTGATAGCAATAGCTACTTTTTATTGGTCACATATCGAGTGCCAGGAACTCCAAAAACATTACCTTATTTAATTCTGAAACACACTCTACAACGGTATTATTTATCCTTTTCTTATTGTGAGAATAGTAAGATATAAAGAAGTTGAGTAGCATACCAAAAGTCAAATAATTATCATGCTAAAATCGCCAGATTTAAAAAGAAACATGCCTCTAAACCCAAGTTTCTTCTTCTCCCCAAAAATGTAAACTGATTCTTTTGGGTGACAGAGTCGATGGAGGGACGGATATATAAGTTCTCAATTTTTATCTAGACTAACCCATGAGTTCTAATGTTTACAGATACACAACACACACACATGCACACAGTGTTACTACATAATACTGAAGAAGTATTCAGGGCGGGCGTGATGGCTCATGCCTGTAATTCCAGCACACTGGGAGGCCGAGGCGGGTGGATTATTTCAGATCAGGACTTCAAGACCAACATGACCAACATGGTGAAACCCAGTCTCTACTAAAAATACAAAAAAATTAGCTGAATGTGGTGGTGCATGACTGCAGCCCCAGCTACTTGGGAAGCAGTGGCAGGAGAACTGCTTGAACTTGAAAGGCAGAGGCAGTGAGACGAGATCCTGCCACTGCACTCCAGCCTGGGTGACAGAGCGAGACTCCATCTCAAAAAAAAAAAAAAAAAAAAAAAAAAAAAAAAAAAAAAGTGTCTATAAGAAGTACAGCAATCTAAGAAATCTAAGAGAGAATTAATAGTCATTGTCATTTCCAGATATTTTCACACTGTAATAATTTTATGTGTTCTTTGTGACTTCTCTGCTCAACCTCTACCCACACAATAGTCCACTCCTCACAAGCTCTTTTCCTCTGAGTAGCAGTGCCCTCCAGGTGGCTTTCAGGGAAAAGTTTCTTTTAAGAAGTCACTACTCAAACACTTGTCCATGTTGCCTCTTGTGGTCTGTGCCTGGTCAATTAGAAATAGGCATGTACTTCTTGTTGCCTCCTCTTAACAATATAGTAACTCATACTTCTGTTTGCTTAACATTTATTGCAAAAATTTGAAAACACTGCTTGTTTTAGTTTCAATAAAATTTTCTTTAAATTTCATTTGACCTAAAAAAGAATATCACAGTGAAATGTTTGTCAGCCCCAACTATTCCACACATTTATCACTGTCAGCAACAGTGATAAATGGACATCAGGTGGGGACAGTAAGAGCAACAACTACTGGATCTATTTTGTGTATTTTTAGGTGTTGTGGGTGATGTTTATAAATAAAAATCTCTCTAATTGCCTTTAAAATAATGAATGCTTAAATCAAATTATTTTTTTCAGAAAAATAAAAACTCTAATACCTTTTACTTCACATGACTTTAGTAATATTTGAGAAATAAAGACAGTTTTAAAGTTTACTGGTAAAATAAAGACATTAGCTCTAAATTAGGCAGGTCAGATATTAGGTTTGTAAAATGATTTAAAGTAATAAACTGCTTTTTTTGACTTTTAAAATTTGTTCAACTTACCTGCTTTGGAGTCACTAGATTCTAGGTAAGGTCTGAGAACATGTGGAGTTAGCCGTGCTCCCTGGCTATGCTTGAAAAAGTCAGACTTTATATGCACTTGTGTCTGGTGTCCTAGGCTCCATACCTAGTACAAAATTAAAATAACTTACCTGACAGGTGTTTCACCAAAAAAAAAAAAAAAAAAAAAATTGCTAAGAGCTAGCATTGTAACATATAATTGAGACTACTGAAAAAAGTTTTACATGGAAGCTTTGTGGAAAAAGTGAAATGTGCTTTCAGTAAAACATTATAAGGCATTAGAATGTAAATTTTTGCTTCATTCAGAAGGTTAAAAATTGTTTTGACTTAAATAGAATGAAGCTAAAGGTTTGAGCAAGTTGTGGAAGGTTTGTGAACTAGTCATCTTGTAAAAGAAACACCGTGTGAACACACTGGCTAAATTTAAAGGAGTATTGTTCAGTTTTTCCATAAATTGAACATTGGAATAAAAACACAACAGGGTTTTCTTAGAGTACTAATTTTGCTTTAATACAAATTTATAAAATGTTATCAGAAGCTTATAAGAATTTCAACTTATAGTCAAACTGATGAAGACTGGATGAATTCATCTTTAAGGTTTTATTAAAAATTTGAGTTGACATTAACAGTACACTAATGCAAGAGAGAAATTTGGCTTTCTTTCTTGAATATGATTTTAACATAATATTAAAGAATAAAAAATACTTCTGTCTCTCCTCAAATTACAGGAAAAAGAAGGGAAAGACACACATTGCTTGAAAAGCTGAGTCTTCTATCAATGAGTAAAGGCTTTTGCCTTTAAACATTTTTTGAGTTACCATTTTGGCTAAATGAATGACTTACTGTGACCTGGCATTCCATTTTATATCAAATATTTTAGCCCTTTAGTATATTTATATCAATATTAATATATTTGATACACTTCCCCAAATCCAATTTTATCTTCAAAATTAAGTCTTTTTGACTTCTTAATTTGGAATGCACAAGAGGGCACTGAAAAATCCAAAAGAGAAGTATATGGAATTATTTGACATGTTGTTACATGAGGAGCACTGTCAAAATAAGAAATATTTGACTTTCTTCGCATTGTATTCTAGGCAATGTTAATATATGTTTGAAAATTGTATGAAATTCCTAAAATTCTAATATGCCAAAATATGTGCTATCAATTATATTGTTTCCATGATAAATTGTAGACCACAGAAATGAACAAACTTTCTTGTCAATCATGTAACTATAACTATTTAACATCATCTCCACACTTAACTGCTTAATACTGATGCAGTTTCTGAAAACTTCACAAGCACAAAATGTCCTAGAATATGCTGTCTTTTAGGAGGTTCCTTAAATAATGGAAAGACCACGAAAAAGAGCTCTTGAATACAGATTTCTGGAAAGTTTAGAATCACATCTTTGTCAAATTATCACAAATACTTTAAGGACTGTGTAAGATTTCCTGGAATTTTAATGAAAAGTCTTACTTGTTTTTTAAACTCCTACCCAAGTAGAAGAAAACTTAATTGAATACCAAGAAAACATTTTGTCAGACTGTCATTCTAAATCAGCCAATACTGAAACTGTTTATATATGCAGTTTGAATGAACTCCATGGTGTAAGTCAAGTTACCTATGACAACCCATCAGTTACAACTACTATGAACTTAAATTGGAGAAACAACTGATATTTAAAGGAATATAAGTTCAATGTTAAGCATGGACTCATGGAGAACCAAGACAGCTGCCTTGTCCTTCCTGGGTCCGTACTCAAAGTTCTTCTTAAAGGAGACCTTTGCTCAAAGAAATATGAGACATCACAAACACATTTTAAAAATCCATGCTCATGGATGCAAAAAATCTATATTATAAAAATGGCCCCATGGTTCAAACTAATTCATAGATTCAATGCTATTCCTATCAAGCTACCATTTACAATTTCTTCACAGAATTGCCAAAAACTGCCTTTAATTTCATATGGGATGAAAAAAGAGCCCGCATAGCAAAGCAAAAAGAACAACACTGGAGACATCATGCTACCTGACTTCAAACTATACTACCAGCCTAAAGTAACCAAAACAGCATGGTACTGGAACCAACACAGATATATAGAGCAATGGAATGGGACAGAGCCCTCAAAAATAATGCCACACATCTACAACCATCTGAACTTTGACAAACTAGACCAAAAATACCATCGGGAATGGATTACCTATTTAATAAAAGGTGTTGGGAAAACTGGGTAGCCATGTACAGAAAACTGAAACTGGACCCCTTACTTACACCTTATACAAAAATTAACACAAGATGGGTAAAAGACTAAAAGTGAAGACCTAAAATTATAAAAACCCTAGAAAAAAACCTAGGCAATACCATTCAGAACATAGGCATGGGCAAAGACTTTATGACTAAAACACCAAAAGCAATGGCAATAAATGTCAAAATTGACAAATGCTTCTGCACAGAATTAAACTAAACTAAAAAGCTTCTGCACAGAAAACTAAAATGAAACAAAACACAACTATCATCGGAGTGAATGGGCAACCCACAGAATGGGAGAACATTTTTGCAATCTATCCATCTGACAAAGGACTAATATACAGAATCTACAAAGAACTTAAATTTACAAGAAAAAAACCAACTCCATCAAAAAGTAGGCAAAGAATATAAACAGACACTCCTGGAAAGAAGACATTTATGAAGCTAACAAATATATGATGAAAAGTTCATCATCACTTGTGATTTCAGAAAAACAATAATTGAAAAAGTCAGAAAACAACAGATGCTGGAGAGGATGTAGAGATGTAGGAAATCTTTTACACTGTTGGTGGGAGTGTAAATTAGTTCAAACATTGTGGAAGACAGTGTGGTGATTCCTCAACGATCTAGAAATAGAAATGCCATTGGAACCAGCAATCCCACTACTGGGTATATACCCACAGGATTATAAATCATTCTACCACAAAGACATATGCACACATATGTTTACTGCAGCACTGTTCACAACAGCAAAAACTTGGAACCAACCCAGATGCCCATCAATAATAAACTGGATAAGGAAAATGTCACACATATACACCCACAGCCATGAAAAAGAATGAGTTCATGTTCTTCTCAGGGACATGGATGAAACTAGAAACCATCATTCTCAGCAAACTGACACAAGAACGGAAAACCAAATGCCACGTGTTCTTACTCATAAGTGGGAGTTGAACAATGAGAGTACATGGACACAGGGAGGAAAATATCACACACCTGGGCCTGTTGCAGATGGGCCTAGGGGAGGGATAGGATTAGGAGAAATACCTAAGGTAGATCATAGGTTGATGATAATAATAATAAAAGAAATATGCTTTTAATTATAAAGCTCTTAAAGAAAATCCTTTTGAATCTCTTACTACCACATCATGGCTGGGACAAACTGCTGATATTTAAAAAGTAACAAATATCAAACCAGAAAGAATTAGATTTAGGAACCAAACTCAGGATGCTGTAGGGAACAGGGCAGAATCTTAGGATTGGAAGGTCACCACTGCTCCTTCAGTCTGGCCTTGGCTGATAAAAGATGGCCTAATGTGGACAGAAACTCTTAGGTTAAAAAAAAAAAAAAAGAAGAAATTTCTACAAACTAGAAAATACATACTTGGCAGCTACAAGAGTTTTAGCCAATTCAGATGACTTGCTTCCCAAAATTTGGAACATTCCCTTGGATTTGACCAAGTCAGAAAGATATGGTCATACTTGATGAAAGAAAAGTGAAATAAAATCTCAAACATAAATAAATAAAAAAAGTTAAGCAAAATTAAAAAATGCACAATAAATATGATTACTGAGTGTCTTAATGTTAAGGAGAAATTAAAACTAAGTGGTTGGTAATCTTAACTTTTAGTCATTAAGGAAAAATTTTAAGACAAATCTCTAATTTAGCCACTTACTTGGAAATAAGGCTCAGGCTGATGACTGTTCTCTACCCTCTTAGAAACAGGAAAAAATTCACACTCACCTTTCCTGTCAGAAGCAAGCTGAGACTCAAGAAAGGAAGTGCCTGCTCTCCACCATCATGGAAGCAGAACAACTTGTCTTCCTTACCGGAAATGAGAAAAACTTCACAAAAGGAGCTGTAAAGCAAAATCAACCTTAGCTCTGAACCAAATTTTGGGGGATCTGGGACTCTCCAGGGGGCAGAAGCTCCCAAACCTCAGCAAATCATCTATCCCGTTGGTTTGAACAATAAGGATAGCCCAGGTTGGTATCAAGCAATAATGACATTTATCAAAGGTCAGGGCCACATTGGCAATGTCCTTCTCTCTCTTTTTTTTTTCTTCTGAGGTAGAGTCTCGCTCTGTTGCCAGGCACCAGACTGGAGTGCAGTGGTGCAATCTCAACTCACTGCAACCTCTGTGTCCTGGGTTCAAGCAATTCTCCTGCCTCATCCTCCCAGGTAGCTGGGAATACAGGACCATGCCACCATGCTCAGTTAATTTTTTTTTTTTTTTTTTTTGTATTTTTAGTAGAGATGGGGTTTCACCATGTTGGCCAGGATTGGCTTGTACTCTTGACCTCATGATCCGCCCGCCTCGGCCTCCCGAAGTGCTGGAATTACAGGCTTGAGCCACCGCGCCAGGCCCATGCCCTTCTCTTTTTATCTTTATTCGTATAGCCTGTTTTGTCAGAAACCAGGATTGCAACACCTGCTTTTTTCTGTTTCCCATTTACTTGAAGGATTTTTCTCCATTCATTTTGAGCCTATGTGTGGGAGTTCATTTGAGATGGGTCTCTTAAAGACAGCATAATCAAATGAGTCTTGGCTCTTTATCTATCTTGTTGCCCTATGTCTTTCACTTGGAGCATTTAGCCCATTTACATTTAAAGTTAGCAATGATATGTAAGTATTTGATCCTGTCATCATGCTCCTAATTGATAACTTCACAGACTTGTGTACGTGGTTTGTTTTTTTAGCATCACTGGTCTGTGTAATTCAGTGCATTTTTGTAGTGGCTGGTGATGATCTTTTCTTTCCATATTAAATTCTACTTTCAGGAGCTCTTGTAAGATAGATCTGCTGGTAATGAATTCCCTGAGCATTTGCTTGACTGAAAATGATCTTATTTCTCCTTCACTTATGACACTTAGTTTTGCTGGACTTGAAATTCCAGGTTGAAATTTTTTTCTTTAAGTAGTTGAATATCTCTTCTGGCTTGTGGGGTTTCAGCTGAGCAGTTCACTGTTAGTCTGATGGGATTCCTTTTGTAGGTGACCTTGTCTTTCTCGCAAGCTGCCTTTGACAAGTTTTATTTCATTTTGATCTTGGAGAACCTGATGATTATGTGTCTTAGAGATGTTCTTCTTGTGGCATATCTGAGGTTCTCCAGATTTCCTAAATTCAATGTTGTTCTGCCTGGCTAGGTTGGGGAAATTCTGATGAATGATATTCTGAAACATGTTTTCCAATTTGGTTACATTTTTGTCATCTCTTTCAGGTACATTAATATGGCATATATTTCACCTTTTTACATAATACTTTATTTCTCAAAGGTTTTGTTCATTCCTTTTTATTCTTTTCCCCCATTCTTGCCTCTTTTCTTTCAGAAAGCCAGTTTTCAAGCTCTGAGACTCTTACCTTTGCTTGATCTATTCTACTAGCTGGTCTTGCACATGAGATGGTGCTGGTCTGACCTCAGCACTCCTTAGTCTGCTTGCCTCTCCCAGGACCCCAGCCTGGCAACACCTGCTTACAGGGCACCCTTGGGTGCCCACACACATTACAAAAATTTTTATAAGGCAATCACACACAATTACCATGTGGCTGCATTATAAAAATTCATGTAGTGTGCTTTTCAGCTCATCACATCACTTTATTCTTTTTTTAAAAGCTGTACTTCAGGTTATAGGGTACACATGCAGATCATGCAGAATTGTTGCATAGGTACACATATGGCAATGTGGTTTCCTGCCTCCATCCAGTCACATACATCTGGCATTTCTCTTCAGGTAATCCCTCCCTGACCACCCCAACCCCTGGTGTCCTCCTGTTGGCCACCCCCAAAAAGACCCCAGTGTGTGATGCACCCCTCCCTGTGTCCATGTGTTCTCATTATTCATCACCTGCCTATGAGTGAGAACATGCAGTGTTGGATTTTCTTTCTTCTGTCACTTTGCTGAGAATGATGGTTTCCAGATTGATTCATGTCCCTACAAAGGACATAAACTCGTCGTTTTTTGTGGCTGCATAATATTCCATGGTGTATGTGTGTCACATTTTCCTTGTCCAGTCTATCATCTCTGGACATTTGGGTTATTTTCAGGTCTTTGCCATTGTAAACAGTGCCACGGTGAACATACGTGTGCATGTTTCTTTATAATAGAATGATTTATAAGCCTTTGGGTATATACCCAGTAATGGGATTGCTGGGTCAAATGGAATTACAATTTCCAGGCCCTTGAGCAAGTGCCACACTGCCTTCCACAATGGTTCAACTAGTTTGTACTTCTAGCAACACTGTAAAAGTGTTCCTATTTCTCCACATGCTCTCTGGTATCTGTTGTCTCCAGATTTTTTAATGGTCACCATTCTAACTGGCATGAGGTGATATCTCAATGTGGTTTTGATTTCTCTAATAACCAGTGATGATGAGTATTTTTTCACATGTTTATTGGCCTCATATATATCTTCTTTTCAAAAGTGTCTGTTCATATCCTTTGTCCACTTTTGAACCGGTTTGCTTGTTTTTTTCCTTGTAAATCTGTTTTATTTCTTTGTAGATTATGGATATCAGCCATTTGTCAGATGGGTAGATTGCAATAATTGTTTCTCATTCTGCTGGTTGCTGGTTCACTCTAATGATGGTTTCTTTTGCTGTACATAAGCTCTGGAGTTTAATAAGGTCCCATTTGTCTATTTTCCTTTTTGTTGCCAATGCTTTTGGTGTTTTAGTCATGAAGTACTTGCCTACACCTATGTCCTGAATGGCTTTGCCTATTTTTTGTCTAGATTTTTTTATGGCATTAGGTCTTATGTCTAGATCTTTAATCCATCTGGAGGTAATTCTACTGTAAGGTATCAGGAAGAGGTCCAGTTTCTGCTTTCTGGACACTGGTAGCCTGTTTTCCCAACAACAATTATTAAACAAGAAATCCTTTTCCCATTGCTTGTCTTTGTCAGGTTTATCAAAGATGAGATGGTTGTATATATGTGGCATTGCCACCAGGACCTCTGTTCTGTTCCATTACTCTATTTCTCTGTTTTAGTACCAGTACCATGCTGTTTTGATTACTGTAGCTTTGTATTATAGTTTGAAATCGGGTAGCATGATGCCTCTGGCTTTGTTCTTTGTGCTTAGCATTGTCTTGGATATCCACACTCTCTTTTGCTTCCATATGAAGTTTAAGGTGGGTTTCTCCAGTTCTGTGAATAAGATCATTGGTAGCTTGAGGGGGACAGCATTGAATCTATAAATTACTTTGGGTAGTATGGCCATTTTCACGATATTGATTCTTTCTACAAATATGGAATGCTTCATGAATTTTTAGGTCCTCCTTGAGCAGGGGCCATGCTAATCTTCTCTGAATCATTCCAATTTTAATATATGTGCTGCCAAAGTGAGCACCAGTAATGTTGTTTATACTGGATATATTGCCTGTTAGCTCCTGCGATGTTTTACAATGATTTTTGGCCTCCTTGCATTGGATGATGACATACTTCTTTCACTTAGTGAACCTTGTTTCTACCCACATTCTGAATTCTACTTGTATCATTGCATACATGTCAGCCTCTGGCCAGTTCTGAAAACTTGAACAGGCTGAACAGTTGATGTAATCATCTGGAGGAAAGAAGGCATGCTGACTTCTTGAGTTTCAGTGTTCTTCAACTGATTCTTCCTCATCTTTATGAGCTTATTCACCTTCAACCTTTGAGGTTGCTGACCTTTGAACAGGAAATTTTTCTTTTATCATATTTGATCATCTTGAGGGTTTGCTTGTGGTTTAAAGTAGAATCAGGCAGCTGCCTTTGGTTTTGGAGGATTTTAGGGGGCCAAAATTCACCTCTCAATTCCTGGGCTGTGTGCTTTAACTCTGGGAAACTTATATTGGGTCTCAACTTTGTTCTCTGGCTCCTCAAAGTTTGGAGTATACTGCACTGAAGGCAGCAAAGTGGGGCAGCTGTGGCAGAGTGTTAGCAGATGCAAAACTGCCTGCTTCCCTGTTGGCATTTGCCCAGTGGTGGAAGTGGTGGAGGCAAGACAGCTTGGTGGCGGCCAGAATACCCCTTCTGTGTGTGCTGTTGCATTGGAGGTAGTGTTGGTTCAGGCTGGGGTGCTGGCCTGTGCATGTCTGGGTGCCATCTCTGTGACCCCCTAAGCAGCAAGGACCACTCAACGTATATTAGCATTCCCTTTTCGTGCACAGAATTAGCACAAGGAGAAGGTGTTGGCAGAGGTTGTGATTTTGTTCCTCTGCCTACCATGGCTCTTTCTTCAATGGGAGTTGGTGTGGGTTGAAGTGCGTGCTACATTCCCATGTGCTGGTAGGGCAAGTGCAGCAAAATCCACTCATGTAAACACACACCAGCAAAGTGACGTAGGACATTTTTGTATAAAGAGCTTCAGTATGGAGAGGCAATGTAGAGGCGGGTGCGTGCCTGAAGAGTCCAATTTGCTGCATCTCTTCACTGCTCATGCATGGTCCACTGGCACAGAAACAAAGGTGTGGGCAGCTGAGAGTGCCCTGTAGGCAGGTGTGGCCAGGCTGGGGCCCTGGGAGATGCAAGCAGACTAAGGAGTGCTGAGGTCAGACCAGCTTCATCTCATGTGCAAGAATGCCCAGTAGATATCACGCCTCTGATAACTCTCTGAAAAGTGAGGCCCCAGCACAGCACAGCTGCTCTACAAAAACGTGGCCAGACTTCTTTTTTAAGCAAGTCTCCTTTTATTAATAGGGAAAATCACATACGTGATCTCTGCTGGGCAATCTTCACATGAGATGTGGCTGATCAGACCTCCACAGTCCTAAAGTGCTGGGATAAAGTGTCTCATAAGACCCAGTAGAGCCTAGAGAGATAGCTGTGCCTGCCCTCTGGGCTTCACATCAGCTGGCTTCCTGCTCCATCACTTTGCTTGTCTCCTGGGGGCTCTACCCCAGAGAGATGTGAGTTAGCCATCACTTAGTGTAATCATCACAGGATAGAGGGTCTGTTCTATGGGCCCAAGCCAGAGTTCCCTGTCCAGTGATAAGCAGTGGGGGGTAAGTGGTATCCACAAGAGATGGACTGCCTTGTTCCTTGGGTCAACTGCAGCTTGTTAGAGTTATCAATATGGCACTTAGGGTCTTTGCTTTCTTGATATTCTGAAGGTAACAAGGGCAGATCCACTGCAGAGGCAGTGGCAGAGAGGATTTCAGTCTATCTGTGAAGCTCTGTCCAAGAAATTGCCAAGTTGCTACTGGCTTGTTGGCTTCAGTGGGGTCCTGGATAAAGACCCAAGCCAGGAGGACTTGCTCATTGAGGAGATATGGAAGCCAGCACCCACGTAACGGTTCAGCCACTTTCCCATAAGGCTGCTGTGGTATACTGGGGTTTCACTCCAGTACCTAATTGCCTCATATCTTCCAGCGACTCAAGGTATCACTAGCGAAGCCTGCAAAAAGACAAAGATAATAGCCTGCCTCTTCCTCTGGGACCTCTGTACCACTGAGGTACAATCCTGTTGCCAATCTGGACACAACTACGAGAGGTGGCTGGAAACAAGTTCAGAAGTCTTGTCTAGTCAGGAGGAACAAGATCAGAGACTTGCTTTTAAAAAAGTCTGGCCATGTTTCTGTAGAGCAGTTGTGCTGTGCTGGGGGTTCACTTCAGCCCCTGGTTCCCTCAGACACTCTGAAGTCCCAAGGTTGAAATGGCTGAGTTGCCCAAACAACAAAGATTACAGTCTGGTCCTCTCTCTGGAAGCTCTGATTCAAGGAGGCCTGAAACATCTGTCAGCCAGAGAACAGCAGTGAAGGCAGCCAGAGACCCTGGTTGAAAAGCTGTACCCAGTGACTAAAAATGTGGTTGGGGATTGACTTAAACAAGGGTCTGGCCATGTTTTTGCAAGGTGGCTCTGCTGTGCTGAGCTACCACTTACACCCCTGGTCAGCTTGGGTTCTACAAAGCCCTAAGGCCAGAACCCAGTCATCCAAATAACAAGGATGGTGGCCTGCCTTTCTCTGTGGGAGCTCTGTCTAAGGAATGTTTCATATCTCCATAGGCCAGGGAACACCTGTGAGGGTAGCTGTAAGCACGAGGTGGGAGGTCCTGTTCAGTAAGAAGGAACAGGATCAGGTGCCTGCTGACAGAAGCAGTCTGGCCATGATTTGGTAAAGCAGCTGTGCTGTGCTGCGGGAACTCTTCTGCCCCTGGTCGGTTTGTACTCTCCAATGCCCACAGGCTGGAATAATTAAGTTCCTCCAACAGGAAAGATGGCAGCCTGTCCTGTCTTTTCTTTCACAGTTTATCTTGTGTGATGGAGCTGAATTTTTAGGCTGTTAATTTTTACAATAAGCATTACAGTTGTTCAGAAAGAATCTTGCTGTTCTCTTTCAGGTTAGATGTATGAGAATTCATTGTCTCCTGTAAATAAACCTGTTGAGGTTTTGTTCTCTGGAAAGAAGTCTCTTTCTGCTATCTGGCTTTGGTCACAGTCATGTAGAGCAGTAGCCAGTCTACAAGGACATGACTGAATTTTCATTTCCAGCGTTTCCTAGTTGTGTCTCACATTTTCCAATTCAGAACTGACCATTTTATTCTTCGTTGTCAAAATGCTAAGCTGTCCACTGTCTTTAAATACTGTCTTTGTTCATTCTTCCTTATCCAATTTTATAGCCTTTTGAATATTAGCATTCTTTTCTTTCACACTTTCAATGTCCTCCAAAAATTTTTTTTTTCCCTTAGCAGGTTCTGCTGTTGAATTTTGTCTAGTTCCAGTCTAAGCATGGCAATTTTTTTCCCAGAACATGCTATTTTCATGCAAGAGATCTTTTTCTTTCTTATGGCTAAGAGAATTCTAAGTCAACAAAGCAACATTTTAGTTAGCACACAATAGAATAACATATCATAATTTCCTCTGAATTTAAAGCATAAGATGTATATTTGTATAATGAAAGAATTCCCATGGTGAATATGTAACTGAAAAAAAGTTGAACAAAACTTCAAACCTAATAGAGTGTAAATTCCAGAAAGTTTCAATATTGATTTAAACACCACGAAAAATAAATCACTAGAGGATTTTAAATAATTTTGGAATTGGAAAAGCCTTTCTCTGAATAACAAAATAATCATAGGCAAAAAATATAAGATTAATACATTTGACTACGTTTTAAAAATTGGATTTACACTCTGATATCTATCCTATAAACCACACCATTGTAAGAGCCTTAGCTATGCATATATTTGGACAGAAGCAGTTCCTCTAAGTTTTCAAGTTCCTTTTTCTGAAGAAGGTTTTATCAATATATGACTTTTCTAATACTGTTATAGTCAGTTATAAGAATTACATTTATTCATAACTTAAATCTAAGTTTTGTATCCTATATGTACACATCTGCATCTAAGCATTGCGCTTCTACATCCAACTGTGAACTCATTTAAGATCAGGATTCTTAAAAAGAGAAATAAAAAAATATATGCAGCTGGATACTGTGGCTCACACCTGTAATCCCAGCAGCATGTAATGTTCAGTGTTCTATGTAGTACTGCACTTCTACATGTGGCTGGGCGCAGTGGCTCACACCTATAATCCTAGCTGCTGAGGTGCATGGATCATGAGGTCAGAAGTTCGAGACCAGTGTGGCCAGCATAGGGAAACTTCGTCTCTACTAAAAATAAAAAAATTAACCAGGAATGGTGGTGTGCACCTGTAATCCCAGCTACTCAAAAGGTTTAGGTAGGAGAATTACGTGAACCAGTAGGTGGAGGTTGCTGTGAGCTGAGATCATGCCATTGCACTCCAACCTGGGCGACAGACTGTGTGAGACTCTGTTTCAAAATAAACGTGTGTGTGTGTGTGTGTGTTTGTGTGTGTGTGTATGTATATAGGTGTGTATATATATGTGTGTGTGTGTGTGTATTTACCTGTACATGTGTGTAATACACACAGATGTATATAGTATATTGTGAAGAATTTTCCCTATGTTGTCTGATGCTAGTTCTAGTGATCCTCCAGAAAATCACCGTTACGTCTGTGGTGTAAACACATAATACAAAGGAAACATTAAATATTAAATAATATTTAATTCAAAATATTAATAATAAATAAGATAGGACTTATAGAGTTTTTCTTAGAAATCATAAGATTAAGGAAGATCCACGATGCCTGAATAGGAACATCTTCGGAATGTAGTTCCCAGCAAGAACAGTGCAGAGAGTGAGTGCTCACTACATTTCCAAAGAAGTTTTCACTGCCAACAGACCAGGAGATTCTTGAGCATAAAAGTGCCATGAGTTTTCATTTCAGCAGTTTCAGCCAGGGATGCATCAGGACAAAGAAACTCACAAAAGTTTGGGTGGCCATTTCAACTGGTGCCTGGAATGCCTGGGAGACAGAGCTGTCCATTCAACTGAAAGGGAGGGGGCTGAGACAGGAAACCAGGTGATGGGATCTGGCTTGATGGGTACCACACCCACGAGACAAGAAATCTGAAACACTCTGGATTAAGAGTTTCACAAAAAGCGCAGCTGGAACTGGGATGGCCCAACTTCGTGGGGGGAAGGGCATCCCCCAATACCAAGGCAGTCTGCCACTACCAATGCAGACTACTTTGTGCCAGGCAGGGCATCTAAGAAAAAAGGCAGCAGCATGTCAGGAACTTATAAATAAGGCTGACCTTCCTAGGACAGAGCACCTGGGAAAACAGCAGGTTATGAGTTCAGCTGCAGCAGAGTTAAAGGTACCAGCTCAGCAGCTCTGTACAAAACAACAGAACTCCCAGCACAGCACTTGAGCTCTTATAAGGGACAGAATGTCTCCTCAAGCAATTCTCTGAGCCCCATATACACAAAAAGACACCTCATAAAGGAAAGCTCAGGCCAACATCTGGTGGGTACCATTCTGGTATGAGGATAGCGGAGGCAGAAACTGGCAGCAACCCTTGCTGTTCTGCAGTCCCACGGGTGATCTCCAGGTGAGTGGGATCTTGACAGCACCTCCAGTGATCCTGCAGCAGAGGGGCCTGACTGTTAGTAGGAAAACTAAGTGGAAAGAAACAGCTTCAACATCAATAAAAAGGGCATCCATTTAGAGACCCCACCTGAAAGTCACCAAGTACAAAGACCACAGGTAGATAAAGCCACTAAGATGGGAAGAAACCAGCGCAAAAAGGAAGGAAACACCAAAAACCAGAAGACTTCTTCTCATTTAAGGGATCATAACTCCTCACCAGCTAAGGATCAAAGATAGATGGAGAATGAATCTGATGAATTGACAGAAATCGGCTTCAGAAGGTGGGTAATAACAAACTTCTCAGAGCTAAAAGAACGCGTGCTAACCCAATGTAAAGAAACTAAGAACCTAGAAAAAAGGTTAGATGATATACTGATTAGAATAAATAGATTAGAGAAGAATAGAAACGACTTGATGGAGGTGAAAAACACACCACAACAACTTCATGAAGCATACACAAGTTTCAAAGGCAGAACTGACCAAGCAGAAGAAAAAGTATCAGAGATTGAAAATCAATGCAATGAAGTAAAATAAGAAGGCAAGAATAGAGAGGAAAGAGTGAAAAGAAATGAACAAAGCCTCCAAGAAATATGGGATTATGTGAAAAGACCTAATCTACATTTGATAGGCACACCTCAGTGTACAGAAAGAATGAATGCAAGCTGGAAAACACTCTTCAGGATATTATCCAGGAGAACTTCCCCAACCCAGCAAGGCAGGCCACTATTCAAGTCCAGGAAGTATGGAGAACACCACAAAGATATACCTCAAGAAGAGCAACCCCAAGACACATAATCGTCAGATTCACTAGGGTCGAAATGAAGGAAAAAATGCTGAGGGCAGCAAAAGAGAAAGTCGGGTTACCCTCAAAGGGAAGCCCACCAGACTCACAGTGGATCTCTCCACACAAAACCTACAAGCCAGAAGAGAGTGGGGGCCAATATTCAACATCCTTAGAGAAAAGAACTGTCAACCTAGAATTTAATATCCAACCAAATTAAGCTTCACATTCGAAGGAGAAAGAAAATCCTTTATGGACAAGCAATTACTGAGAGATTTTCTCACCACCAGGCCTGCCTTACTAGAGCTCCTGAAAGGAGCACTAATCAAGGAAAGGAACAATCAGTAACAGCCACTCCAAAAATGTACCAAATGGTAAAGACCATCGACACAATGAAGACAATGTGTCAACTAAAGGACAAAACAGCCTGCTAGCGTCAAAATGGCAGTATCCAATTCACACATAACAAAATTATCCTTAAATGTAAGTGGACTAAATGACCCAATTAAAAGACATAGACCATCTGATTGCATAAAATGTCAAAACCCATCAGTGTTCTGTATTCAGGAAACCCATCACTTGTGCAAGGACACATGTAGGCTAAAAATAAAGGGATGCAGAAAGACGTGTCAAGCAAATTGAGAGCAAATAAAAAGCAGGAGCTGCAATCCTAGTCTCTGATAAAATGGACTTTAAAACAACAAAGATCAAAAGACACAAAGAAGGGCATTACATAAAGGTAAAAGATCAATGCAACAAGAAGAGCTAACGATCCTAAATATTTACGCACTCAATACAGGAGCACCAGGGTAGCACCGAGGAACATAATGCAAGTCCTTAATGACTTACAAAGAGACTTAGACTCCCACATCATAATAATGGGATACTTTAACACTCCATTGTCACTGTTAGACATATCATTGAGACAGAAAATTAAGAAGGAGGTCCAGGACATGAACTCAGATCTGGACCAAGCAGACCTAATAGACATCTACAGAAATATCCAACCCAAATCCATAGAATATACATTCTGCTCAGCACCACACAGCACCTACTCTAAAACTGACCACATAATTTAAAATAAATCACTCCTAAGTAAATGCAAAACAAATGAAATCATAACCGTCTCTCAGACCATATGCAATCAAATTAGAACTCAGAATTAAGAAACTAACTCAGAACTGCAGAACTTCATGAAAATAGAACAACTGGCTCCTGAATGTCGACTGGATAAACAATGAAATGAAGGCAGAAATAAAGATGTTCTTTGAAACAAATGAGAACAAAGACACAACGTGCCAGAATCTCCGGGACACTTTTAAAGCAGTGTCGAGAAGGCAATTTATAGTAATAAATGCCAACTAGAGAAGCAAGGAAAGATCTAAAATTGACACTCTATTGTAAAAATTAAAAGAGCTAGAAGAGAAAGGTCAAAAAAATCTCAAAAGCTAGCAGAAGACAAGAATTAACTAAGATCAGAACAGAACTGAAGGAGACAGAGACACAAAAAGCCCTTCATAAAATCAATAAGTCCAGGAGCAGATTTTTTGAAGAGATCAACAAAATAGACAGAGCCCTAGCCAGATTAATAAAAAAGAAAAGGGAGAAGAATGAAATAGATGCAATAGAAAACGATAAAGGGGATATCATCACCGACTCCACAGAAATACAAACTACAATCAGAGATTCCTACAAATAACTCTATGCATATAAACCAGTAAACCTGGATGAAATGAATAAATTCCTCGACATTTGTACTCTACCAAGACGAAACCAGGAGGAAGTTGAAACCCTGAGTAGATCAATAACAAGGGCTGAATTAGAGGCAGGAATCAATAGCCTACCAACCAAACAAAGTCCAGGTCCAGAGGGTTCACAGATGAATTCTACCAGAAATACAAAAAGAAGTTGGTTTCATTCCTTCTGAAACTATCAATCCATACGAAGAGAGAGAATCCTCCCTAACTCATTTTGTGAGACCAACATCATCCTGATACCAAAACCGGGCAGAGACTCAACTAAAAAAGAAAACTTCAGCCCAATCTCCATGATGAATATCGATGAAAAAATCTTCAATGAAATACTGGCAAACTGACTGCAACAGCACATCTAGAAGCTTATCTGTCACGAACAAGTAGGCTTCACCCCAGGAATGCAAGCCTGGTTGAACATACGCAAATCCATAAATGTAGTCCATCACATAAAGGAACCAAAGTCCAAAACCACATGATTATCTCAATAGATGCAGAGAAGGTCTTTGATAAAATTCAACAGCGCTTCATGGTAAAAACTCTCAATAAACTAGTTACTGGCGGAATTTAGCATAAAATGATAAAAGCTATGTATGACAAGCCTACAGCTTGTTCAGTTCAATATCATACTGAACGGGCAAAAGCTGGAAGAATTCCTTTGAAATCAGGCACTGGACAAGGATGCCCTCTCTCACCACTCCTATTCAACATATTATTGGATATTCTAGCCAGAGCAATCAGCCAAGAAATAGAAATACAGGGTAATCGATTATGAAATAAGGAAGTCATAGTGTCTCTATTTGCAGATGACATGATTGTATATTTAGAAGACCATCGTCTCAGTCCAAAATCTTCTGAAACTGATAAGCAACTTCAGCAAAGTCTCAGTATACAAAATAATTGTGTAGAAGTCACAGGCATTCCTATATACCAACAGACAAACATAGAGCCAAATTAAGAGTAAACTCCCATTCACAACTGATACAAAGAGAATAAAATACCAAGGAATACAACTAAGTATGTAAAGGACCTCTTCAAGGAGAACTACAAACCACTGCTCAACAAAATAACAGAGGACACAAACAGATGGAGAAATATTCCATGCTCAGGGTTAGGAAGAATCAGTATCATGAAAATGGCCATACTGCCCAAAGTAATTATAGATTCCATGCTATCTCCATCAAGTTACCAATGAACTTCTTCACAGAACTGAAAAAAAAAAACCACTTTCTACTTCATATAGAATCACAAGAGATCCCACATAGCCAAGACAATTCTAAGCAGAAAGAACAAAGCCAGGGACATCACATTGCCAGACTTCAAACTATACTACAAGGCTATAGTAATCAAAACAGCATGGTACTGGTATCAAAACAGCATGGTACTGGTACCAAAACAGAGACATAGACCAATGGAACAAAATAGAGACCCCAGAAAAAACACCACACATGTACAACCATCTGATCTTTGACAAACCTGGCAAAACAACCAATGAGGAAAGGACTCCATGTTTCATAAAGTGTGTCCGGAAAACTCACTAGCAATATGCTGAAAGAAGAAACTGGACCCCTACCTGTCACCTTACACTGAAATTAACTCCAGATGGATCAAATATTTAAACATAAAACCTAACACCATAAAAACTCTAGAAGAAAATGTAGGCAAAACCATACAGGACATAGGCATAGGCATGGACTTCCTAACTAAAACACCAAAAGCAATAGCAATAAAAGCCAAGATAGACAAATGTGATCTAATTAACCTCCACAGCTTCTGTACAGCAAAAGGATCACCATTAGAGTGAATCAGCAACCAAGAGAATGGGAAAAAATGTTTGTGATCTACCCATCTGAAAAAGAGCTAATATCCAGAATCTACAAGGAACTAAAATATATGTACAAGAAAAAAAACAAACAACCCCATGTAAAAGTGGGAAAAGGATATGAGCAGACACTTTTCAAAAGAAGACATATATGAGGCCAAGAAACATGAAAAAATGCTCATCATCAGTGGTCATTTCAGAAATGCAAAATAAAACCACATTGAGATATCATCTCATGCCATTTAGAATGATGATCATCAAAAAAATCTAGAGACAACAGATACTGGAGAGAATGTGGACAAATAGGAACACTCTTACACAGTTGGGGGAGTGTAAATTAGTTCAACCAATGTTGAAGGCAGTCTGGCGATTTCTCAAGGATCTAGAAATAGAAATTCCATTTTACCCAGCAATCCCATTATTGGGTATATACCTAAAGAACTATTAATTGTTCTACTATAAAGACACATGCACACATATGTTCATTGCAGTTCTGTGTACAATAGCAAAGACCTGGAACCAACCCAAATGCCCATCAATGATAGACTGGACAAAGAAAATGTGGTACATATACACCATGGAATAGTAAGCAGCCATAAAAAACGATGAGTTCGTGTCCTTCACTGGAACTTGGATGAATCTGGAAACCATCATTCTCAGGAAACTGACACAAGAACAGAAAGCCAAACACCACATGTTCTCACTCATAGGTGGGTGTGGAACAATGAGAACACGTGAACTCAGGGAGAAAAGCGTCACACACTGGGGGCAGTTGTGGGGGTTAGGAGAGGGACAGTGGAGGGCGGCCAGGGAGTGGAGGGTGCGGAAGAATAACTTGGGGAGAAATGCCAGATATTCTACGCACTTAAAGAAAAATTTAAAAAAAAATCTTAAAAAATGATGAGAATAGAATCACCAGTTGGTTTCATTCTCCTTAAATATTTTCTCAATTTCGGGTGAAAGTATTTGATAAATGGGTCTGTAAAACTATATTATTGTGCTGTGAGAACTTTGAGAGACTGTTGTCACAGTAATGAGGAATGTCACTATCCACAGTCATTTTTCCCTTATCCCACTAAAATTAAAACATATGAGGACATGGCTTGAAAGGATGGTAAACACTGGCATTTGTTTTGATTATCTCTCCAAAATAGAAACAGAAAAGCTACTTCTCTCATCAATCAAATATTATTAATAAAATATATTTGACTTAGATGATGATATGGAATATCAATTTCAGTGAACTAGCTGCTTTTCATTGCTGATGGGTTGAGTGTTCCCCTTAAATAACACTTTTCTATTGGGTGATATTGATTATTGTAGATAATGTTTTTAAAATAAAATTATGACAGCCATTAGTTTTCTCTCTTCTCCTCCCCCCTGCCACACTGGTCTCCTCCATTTTCTTCTGTCTCTTCTTCCTTTTTCCTTCTGCCTTCTTTCTCGAATTCTTTTGCTTATCTATCATTCATTCATTTAATCTATATTTACTAGCACTTAAAGCTTCTTTAGAAGCTTCCATACTTCTGCCAAGATGGCAGAATAGGAACTGCTCTGGAGCACAGTTCCCAGTGAGAACAATGCAGAAGGCAAGTGACCTCGACATTTCCAACCAAGGTACCAGGTTCACCTCAATGGAACTGCTTGCACAGTGGGCATAGCCTAAGGGGGGCAAAGTGAGGCAGGGTGGAGCACTGACTCACCTGGGAAGTGCAACTGGCTGGAGGATGTCCCTCCTACCCAACAGAGGCCATTGGGGAACTTCTAAAGCCACTCCTGCACTTCAGTTCAGATACTGCACTTGTCCCATGGTCTTTATATCCCACACCAGGAGATTTTAGCTGGGCCAACAAGCGCTGTGGCTGACCAGCACAAATCTGAGAGGCCACTTCAGCCAGTGACATGAGTTTTAAGCACAAATCTCAGTGGCCGTTTTGGCTGGCACCTGGAATGCCTGCAAGACAGAGCCTCCCGCTCCCCAGAAAAAAGGGGAGCTGAAGGCAGGGAGCCAAGTGACCTTGAGTGGCAGGTGTCCCACAACAAAGACCAGCCAACTGAAGCCCACTGGCATGACAGTTTTGCAGTCAGCAGAACAGTTTGAGCTCAACCCGGGATGATGGAGCTCAGTGGGGGAAAGGGCATCCACCGATGCCGAGGCAGTTCTAACCTTACCTGTGTAAACAAAAGCAAAGTTTACACAGCATCTGGACTGAGCCCACAGCAGCTCAGCAGTGCCTCTACAGGCAGATTGCGACTAGACTCCCTCCTTGCTGAGCAGGACACCTCTGACACAAAAAGGCAGCAGCACATCAGAGACTTACAAATAAAACATCACCTTCCAGGAACAGAGCACCTGGGAAAGGGGTAACTGTGAGTTCTGCTGCAGCAGACTTAAACGTCCCTGGCCAGCAGCTTTCAATGGAGCAATGAAGCTCCCAGCCCAATACTTGAGCTCAGATAAGGGAGAGACTGACTCCTCAAGTGACTCACTGACCCCCATATATCCAAAAAGATACCTCATAGAGGAGAGTTCTGGCTGATATCTGGTGGGTACCCTTCTGGGATGAAGCTACAAGAGGAAAGAACAGGCAGCAATCTTTGCTGTTCTGCAGCACCACAGGGGATTCCCAGGCAAACACACTCTCCAGTGGACCGCCAGTAGTTCTATAGCAGAGAGGCCTGTTGGAAGAAAAACTGAAAAAAAAAAAAAAAAAAAAAAGAGAAAGAAGTAGCTTCAACATCAACAGAAGGCATGTCCACTCAGAGATCCCATCCAAAAGTCACAAACTTCAAAGACCAAATGTAGAAAAATCCACAAAGTATGGAAGAAAAAAACACACAAAAAATGAAATCGCCACAGACCAGAATGACTCTCCTCCTCCAAGGGATCACAACTCCTAACCAGCAAGGGAACAAAACTGGATGGAGAATGAATTTGATGAATTGACAGAAGCAGGCTTCAGAAGATGTGTAATAACAAACTTCTCTGAGATAAAGGAACATGTTCTAACCTAATGCAAAGAAGCTAAAAACCTTGAAAAAAGGTTAGATGAAATGCTAACTAGAATAATCAGCTTAGAGAAGAACATAAATGACTTCAGGGAGCTGAAAAACACAGCACAAGAACATTGGGAGAAGTGCCTCATGTAGGTGATGAGGGGATGCAGGCAGCAAACCACCATGACATGTGCTTACCTATGCATCAATCCTGCAAGATCTGCACATGCACTTCAGAACTTAATTACAAAAAAAAAAAAAAAAAAATTCCTGACCATGGGAAGGGAAATCAGAAAAAGTGAAGAGAAATAGATCACGATCCCCAAGGATTCTCCTTTACTTTCAGGGAAGCAACGGTGTACAATAATAAAAATGAGGATTATCTGTCCCCAACTAGGAGCCTTCCTCTCTGGAAGCTTTCCTGAGAGCCAATTTCAACATTGGGTACTAATTCCCTGAGTCTAATCTTATAAAGAAAGTCTTTCTAATCCTATGTTGGAAAGACATGGAAGAACAAGGGGCATAATTAATAAAATTTGAACTGGAATTTATTTCCTAATGAAGTTTTAAAAACAAACAATTTCAAGGTAACTAGAGCTTTGTTTTACTGAGCTCTTCTAAGTATTATAATATGTTACAAGATAGTGAGTCGTCAAATTAGAATGAATAATTTAGTTCCTCTGACTTAAGTGCTTCAGAAGATAGGAGAATGAATACATTTAATATTTACAGTCTTCACCTCTGAGATATGTGTAATCTTTACAAATAGGAGTAACATACATAAAATATTATATATAGAAATGTTACAGTACACAAATGCTAAATTAAAAGTGTTATAAAAGATAAATGCTATGAATCCTTACCTAAATATATATTTTCTTCAAATTAGAATACTGTTAAAGTGTGTTCTATAATCTCCTGTTAAATTGAAACATTTGATGGCAATCTATGTATATGAATATCATCAGTTCAATGTAAAAAAAAAAAAAAGGAAAAAAGAAAACCAAAAACTGGCAAATGAAAAATCTTACGACTACTGGATCTATTCTGTGTATTTTTCTGTGTTGTGGGTGATGTTTATAAATAAAAAAGGACTTTAATTGGCTTTAAAATAATAAATGTTTAAATCAAATTAATTCTTTCAGAAGAATAAGAACTCTAGTACCTTTTACTTCGCATGATGTTAGTAATATTTGAGAAATAAAGACAGGTTTAAAGTTTATTGGTAAAATAAAGACATTAGCTCTAAATTAGGCAGGTCAGATATTAGGTTTGTAAAATGCTTTAAAGTAATAAACTGCTTTTTTCGACTTTTAAAATTTGCTCAACTTACCTGCTTTGGAGTCACTAGATTCTAGGTAAGGTCTGGGAACATGTGGAGTTAGCCGTGGTCCCAGGCTATGCTTTAAAAAGTCAGACTTTACATGCACTTGTGTCTGGTGTCCTAGGCTTCATACTTAGTACAACATTAAAACCACTTACCTGCCAGGTGTTTCACAAAAAAAAAAAAAAAAAAAAAAAATTGCTAAGAGCTAACATAGTAACATGTAATTGAAACTAATGAAAAAGTTTTACATGGAAGCTTTGTGGAAAAAATGAAATGTGCTTTCAGTAAAACATTATAAGACATTAGAATGTAAATTTTGCTTAGTACAGAAGGTTAAAAAGTGTTTTGACTTAAATAGAATGAAGCTAAAGGTTTGAGCAAGTTGTGGAAGGTTTGTGAACTAGTCATCTTGTAAAAGAAACACCGTGTGAACACACTGGCTAAATTTAAAGGAGTATTGTTCAGTTTTTCCATAAATTGAACATTGGAATAAAAACACAACAGGGTTTTCTTAGAGCACTAATTTTGTTTAATACAAATTTGTAAAAGGTTATCAAAAGCTTATAAGAATTTCAACTTATAGTCAAACTGATGAAGACTGGATGAATTCATCTTTAAGGTTTTATTAAAAATTTGAGTTGCCATTAACAGTACACTAATGCAAGAGAGAAATTTGGCTTTCTTTCTTGAATATGATTTTAACATAATATTAAAGAATAAAAAAGATTTCTGTCTCTCCTCAAACAAATTACAGGAAAAAGAAGGGAAAGACACACATTGCTTGAAAAACTGAGTCTTCTAACAATGAGTAAAGGCTTTTGCCTTTAAACATTTTTTGAGTTACCATTTTGGTTAAATGAATGACTTACTGTGACCTGGCATTCCATTTTATATCAAGTGTTTTAGGCCTTTAGTATATTTATATCAATATTAATATATTTGATACACTTCCCCAAATCCAATTTTATCTTCAAAATTAAGTCTTTTTGACTTCTTAATTTGGAATGCAAAAGAGGGCACTGAAAAATCGAAAAGAGAAATATATGGAATTACTTGACATATTTTTACATAAGAAGCACTGTCAAAATAAGAAATATTTTACCTTTTTCAGATTATATTGTAATCAATGTTCATATACGTTTGAAAATTGTATGAAATTCCTAAAATTGTAATACGTCAAAATATATGCTATCAATTATATTGTTTCCATGATAAACTGTAGACCACAGAAATGAACAAATTTTCTTGTCAATCATGTAACTATAACTATTTAACATCATTTCCACATTTAACTGCTTAATACTGATGCAGTTTCTGAAAACTTCACAAGCACAAAATGTCCTAGAATATGGTGTCTTTTAGAAGGTTCCTGAAATAATGGAAAGACCATGAAAAAGAGCTCTTGAATACTGATTTCTGGAAACTTTAGAATCACATCATTTGTCAAATAATCCCAAATAGTTTAAGGACTGTGTAAGATTTCCTGGAATTTTAATGAAAAGACTTACTTGTTTTTGAAACTCCTACCCAAGTAGAAGAAAACTTAATTGAATACCAAGAAAACATTTTGTCAGACTGTCATTCTAAATCAGCCAATACTGAAACTGTTTATATATGCAATTTGAATGAATTCCATGGTATAAGTCAAGCTACAACCTATGGCAACCCATCAGTTACAACTACTATGAACTTAAATTGGAGAAACAGCTGGTATTTAAAGGGATATAAGTTCAACGTTAAGCATGGACTCACGGAGAACCAAGACCGCTGCCTTGTCCTTCCTGGGTCCGTACTCAAAGTTTTTCTTAAAGGAGAACTACAAACCATTGCTCAAAGAAATAAGAGAGGTCACAAACACATTTTAAAAATCCATGCTCATGGATACAAAAAAATCAGCATTATAAAAATAGCCCCATGGTTCAAACTAATTCATAGATTCAATGCTATTCCCATCAAGCTACCAGTGACTTTCTTCACAGAATTGCCAAAAACTGCCTTTAATTTCATATGGGATGAAAAAAGAGCCCGCATAGCAAAGCAAACAGGACATCACTGGAGACATCATGCTACCTGACTTCAAACTATACTACCAAACTACAGTAACCAAAACAGCATGGTACTGGAACCAACACAGATATATAGAGCAATGGAATGGGACAGAGCCCTCAAAAATAATGCCACACATCTACAACCATCTGAACTTTGACAAACTAGACCAAAAAAACAATCGGGAATGGATTACCTATTTAATAAAAGGTGTTGGGAAAACTGGGTAGCCATATGCAGAAAACTGAAACTGGACCCCTTAATTACACCTTATACAAAAATTAACACAAGATGGATAAAAGACTAAAAGTGAAGACCTAAAATTATAAAAACCCTAGAAAAAAACCTAGGCAATACCATTCAGAACATAGGCATAGGCAAAGACTTCATGACTAAAACACCAAAAGCAATGGCAACAAATGTCAAAATTGACAAATGAGATCTAAATAAACTAAAAAGCTTCTTCACAGAAAACTAAAATGAAACAAAACACAACTATCATCGAAGTGAATGGGCAACCCACAGAGTGGGAGAAAATTTTTGCAATCTATCCATCTGACAAAGGACTAATATGCAGAATCTATAAAGAACTTAAGTTTACCAGAAAAAAACCAACTCCATCAAAAAGTAGGCAAAGAATATAAACAGACACTCCTGGAAAGAAGACATTTATGAAGCCAGCAAACATATAATGAAAAGTTCATCATCACTTGTCATTTCAAAAAAACAATAATTTTAAACGTCAGAAAACAACAGATGCTGGAGAGGATGTAGAGATATAGGAACTCATTTACACTGTTGGTGGGAGTGTAAATTAGTTCAACCATTGTGGAAGACAGTGTGGTGATTCCTCAACAATCTAGAAATAGAAATGCCATTGGACCCAGCAATCCCATTACTGGGTATATAACCACAGAATTATAAATCATTCTACCACAAAGACATATGCACATGTGTGTTTACTGTGGCACTGTTCACAACAGCAAAAACTTGGAACCAACCCCAATGTCCATCAATAATAAACTGTATAAAGAAAATGTGGCACATATACACCATGAAATACTATAGAGTCATGAAAAAGGATGAGTTTGTGTCCTTCTCAGGGACATGGATGAAGCTAGAAACCATCATTCTCAGCAAACTGACACAAGAACAGAAAACAAAACACCACATGTTCTCACTCATAAGTGGGAGTTGAACAGTGAGAGTACATAGACACAGGGACGAAAATATCACACACCGGGGCCTGTTGCGGTTGGGCCTAGTGGAGGAATAGCATTAGGAGAAATACCTAAGGTAGATCATGGGTTGATGGGTGCAAGAAGCCCCCACGGTATGTGTATACCTATGTAACAAACATGCACATGTACCACAGAATTTAAAGCATAATAATAATAAGAATAAGAAATCTGCTTTTTTTTTTTTTTTTTTTTTTTTTTTTTCTCGTGATCCACCCACCTCGGCCTCCCAAAGTGCTGGGGTTAAAGGCTTGAGCCACCGCGCCCAGCTACTTTGTGTAATTTTTTTTTTTTTTTTTTAAGAAAAAGCATAAAGAAGAGGAAGAAAGAGAAAGAGGAAGAGGGAGAGAGGATGGGGGTATTGCTTTATTGCCCAGGCTAGAATGCAATCTAAATATGGGTATGCCTACAATTGTCCTATAATGGAGACATAAAAGAAAATGAGGGAACAGAATAACAAACAAGGAGCCAACCAACATTTCGTTTAAATTTGTAAGTTGATATGATGTGGTACTGATAAGAGTGTATATTTTGTGTATTTAAAGTGAAGAGTTCTATAAATGTTAATTATGCTTACGTGTTCCAGATCTGAGTTCAAGTCCTGGATATCGTTGTTAATTTTCTGTCTCATTGATGTGTCTAATAATAATTTTGAAGTCTCCCACTATTATTGTGTGGGAGTCTAAGTCTCTTTATTAGTCTTGTATGTCTGGGTATTCCTTTATTGGGTGCGTATATATTTAGGATCTTTAGCTCTTCTTCTTGTTGCATTGATCCTTTTATCATTGTATAATGTCCTTCTTTGCTTCTTTGATCTTTGTTGCTTTAACGACTATTTTGTCAGAGGCAAAAATTTTAACTTCTGCTTTTTATTTATTTATTTTTGCTCTCTGTTTGGTTGGTAAATCTTTCTCCATCACTTGTTTTGAGTCTTTTTGTATCCTTGAATGTGAGATGGGTCTGGATGCAGCATACTGATGGGTTTTACTTTTCTATTCAAATTGGCTGTCTGTCTTTGGATTGGGGGATTTAGTCGATTTAAATTTAGAATTAATAATGACATATGTGAGTTTAATACTGTCATTTAATATTAGCTGGCTATTTTGCCCATTAGTTGATGTAAATTCTTCATTTTATTGATGCTCTTTTTAGTATTTTTTAGAAAGGCTGATACTGTTTGTTCCTTTCTATGTGTAGTGGTTCTTTCAGAAGCTCTTGTAAAGCAGGTCTAGTGGTGATGAAATCTCTGAGTGCCTTGTTTATTCAGAAAAAACTTTATTTTTCCTTCACTTATGAAGCTTAGGTTGGCTGGATGTGAAATTCTTGGTTGAAAGTTCTTTTCTTTAAGGATGTTGAATATTGGTCCCCACTCTCTTCCAGCTTGTAGGGTTTCTGCTGAGAGATCTGCTGTAAGTCTGATAGGCTTCCCTTTGTGGGTAACCTGACCTTTCTCTCTGGCTGCCCTTAGTATTTTCTCCTTCATTTCAACCCTGGTGAATCTGATGACTATGTGCCTTGGAGTTGCTCTTCTTGAGGAATATCTTTGTGGTGTTCTCTGTATTACCTGGAGTTGAAGATTATCCTGCCTTACTAGGTTGGAAAAATTTTCCTGAATAATATCCTGAAGCATATTTTCCAGCTTGGATTCATTCTCTTCGTCACATTCAGGTACACCTATCAAGCGTAGATTACGTCTTTTCACATAGTCTCATAATTCTTGAAGACTTTGCTTGTTCGATTTTGTCCTTTTTACTCTAATCTTGTCTTCTTGTTTTATTTCATTGAGTTGGTCTTCGACCTCTGATATCCTTTCTTCTGCTTGATCAATTCGGCTGTTAAAACTTGTGCATACTTCACGTAGTTCTCATATTGTGTTTTTCAGCTCCATCAATTCACTTATATTCTTCTCTAAATTGTGTATTCTTGTTAAGATTTCATCAAACCTTTTTTTAAGTTCTTTGTTTCTTTAGATTGAGTTAGAACAAGTTCTTTTAATTCACAGAAGTTTCTCATTATCCACATTTTGAAGCCTGCTTCTGTAATTGGAACACACTCGTTCTCCATCAAGCCTTGTTCCGTTGCTGATGAGGAACTGTGATCCCCTGCTGAGGGAGAGGCGTTCTGATCTTGGGTATTCTCAGCCTTTTTTGGCTGTTTTCTTCCCTTTGATATAAATTTATCCATCTGTGGTCTTTGTATTTACCGTCTTTGTAATTGGGTTTCTGAGTGGATGTCCAACTTACTGATTCTCAATGCCAAAATCTGAGCAACCCACTGCGCTGACTAAATCAGCAGTGTTAAGATTGATGGTGCTTTTCTGACTCTGCACCAAGAACTGACGCTCTGAGGCACTGGCAAAACCGCCTCGCCGGTCACAAGAGTCGCGATAGCGACCCATGGGGCTCCTCAACTGGGAATCTCCTGGTGCGTGAGCAACAAGAATTCATGTGACGGTGTGGTGTCCTCTCGTTCTTTGCACTTTCACTGGGAGCTACAATCCCGAGCTGCTAGTGATCAGCCATCTTGGATCTCTTGTCCCCAATCTGCTTTTAATTATGAAGCTCTTAAAGGAAATCCTTTTGAATCTCTTACTACGACATCATAGCTGGGAAAAACTGCTGATATTTTAAAAGTAACAAATACCAAACCAGAAAGAACTAGACTTAGGAACCAAACTCAGGTTGCTGTAGGGAACAGGGCAGAATCTTAGGATTGGAAGGTCACCAGTGCTCCTTCCGTCTGGCCTTGGCTGGTAAAAGATGGCCTAATGTGACAGAAAATTTTTTTAACTAGGTTAAAAAAAAGAAGAAATTTCTGCGAATTAGAAAATACGTACTTGGCAGCTACAAGAGTTTTAGCCAATTCAGATGACTTGCTTCCTAAAATTTGAATATTCCCTTGGATTTGACCAAGTCAGAAAGATATAGTCATAATTGATGAAAGAAAAGTGAAATAACAACAAAATCCCAAACATAAATAAATAAAAAAGTTAAGAAAATAAAAAAATGTACAATAAATATGATTACTGAGTATCATAATGTTAAGGAGAAATTAAAACTAAGTGGTTGGTAATCTTAACTTTTAGTTATTAAGGAAAAATTTTAAGACAAATCTCTAATTTAGCCACTTACTTGGAAATAAGGCTCAGGCTGATGACTGTTCTCTACCATCTTAGAAGTAGGAAAAAATTCACACCCACATTTCCTGCCAGAAGCAAGCTGAGACTCAAGAAACGAAGTGCCTGCTCTCCACCATCATGGAAGCAGAACAACTTGTCTTCCTTACCAGAAATGAGAAAAACTTCATAAAAGGAGCTGTAAAGCAAAATCAGCCTTAGCTCTGAACCAAATTTTGGGAGATCTGGGACGCTCCGGAGGGCAGAAGCTCCCAAACCTCAGCAAATCATCTATCCTATTGGTTTGAACAATAAGGATAGCCCAGGTTGGTATCAAGCAATAATGACATTTATTAAAGGTCAGGGCCACATTGGTAATGTCCTTCTCTTTTTTTTTTTTTTTTTTCTTCTGAGGTAGAGTCTCGCTCTGTTGCCAGGCACCAGACTGAAGTGCAGTGGTGCAATCTCAACTCACTGCAACCTCTGTGTCCTGGGTTCAAGCAATTCTCCTGACTCAGCCTCCTAGGTAGCTGGGACTACAGTCTTATGTCACCACGCTCAGTTAATTTTTTTTTTTTTTTTTTTTATTTTTAGTAGAGATGGGGTTTCACCATGTTGGCCAGGATTGGCTTGTACTCTTGACCTCATGATCCGCCCGCCTTGGCCTCCCGAAGTGCTGGAATTACAGGCTTGAGCCACCGCGCCGGGCCCATGTCCTTCTCTTTTTATCTGTATTCGAATAGCCTGTTTTGTCAGAAACCAGGATTGCAACACCTGCTTTTTTCTGTTTCCCATTTACTTGAAGGATTTTTCTCCATTCATTTTGAGCCTATGTGTGGGAGTTCATGTGACATGGGTCTCTTAAAGACAGCATACTCAAATGAGTCTTGGCTCTTTATCTATCTTGCTGCCCTATGTCTTTCAATTGGAGCATTTAGCCCATTTACATTTAAAGTTAGCAATGATATGTAAGGATTTGATCCTGTCATCACGCTCCTAATTGATAACTTCACAGACTTGCATACGTGGTTGGTTTTTTAGCATCACTGGTCTGTGTAATTCAGTGCATTTTTGTAGTGGCTGGTGATGATCTTTTCTTTCCATATTAAATTCTACTTTCAGGAGCTCTTGTAAGGTAGATCTGCTGGTAATGAATTCCCTCAGCATTTGCTTGCCTGAAAATGATCTTATTTCTCCTTCACTTATGACACTTAGTTTTGCTGGACTTGAAGTTCCAGGTTGAAATTTTTTTCTTTAAGTAGTTGAATATCTCTTCTGGCTTGTGGGATTTCAGCTGAGTGGTTCACTGTTTGTCTGAAGGGATTCCTTTTGTAGGTGACTTTGTCTTTCTCCCTAGCTGCCTTTGACAATTTTTATTTCATTTTGACCTCGCAGAACCTGATGATTATGTGTTTTAGAGGTGTTCTTCTTGTGGCATATGTGAGATTCTCTGGATTTCCTGAATTCAATGTTGTTCTGTCTGGCTAAGTTGGGGAAATTCTGATGAATGATATTCTGAAATATGTTTTCCAATTTGGTTACATTTTTGTCATCTCTTTCAGGTACATTAATAAGGCATATATTTCACCTTTTTACATAATCCTTTATTTCTCAAAGGTTTTGTTCATTCCTTTTCATTCTTTTCCCCCATTCTTGCCTCTTTTCTTTCAGAAAGCCAGTTTTCAAGCTCTGAGACTCTTACATTTGCTTGATCTGTTCTACTAGTTGGTCTTGCACATGAGATGGTGCTGGTCTGACCTCAGCACTCCTTAGTCTGCTTGCCTCTCCCAGGACCCCAGCCTGGCCATACCTGCTTACAGGGCACCCTTGGGTGCCCACACACATTACAAAAATTTTTATAAGGCAATCACACACAATTACCATGTGGCTGCATTATAAAACTCATGTAGTGTGCTTTTCAGCTCTATCACATCAGTTTATTCTTTTTTTAAAAGCTGTACTTCAGGTTATAGGGTACACATGCAGATCATGCAGAATTGTTGCATAGGTACACACATGGCAATGTGGTTTCCTGCCTCCATTCCGTCACATATATCTGGCATTTCTCTTCAGGTAATCCCTCCCTGACCTCCCCAACCCCTGGTGTCCCCCTGTTGGCCACCCCCAAAAAGACCCCAGTGTGTGATGCTCCCCTCCCTGTGTCCATGTGTTCTCATTATTCATCACCTGCCTATGAGTGAGAACATGCAGTGTTGGATTTTCTGTTCTTCTGTCAGTTTGCTGAGAATGATGGTTTTCAGATTGATTCATGTCCCTACAAAGGACACAAACTCATCGTTTTTTGTGGCTGCATAATATTCCGTGGTGTATGTGTGTCACATTTTCCTTGTCCAGTTTATCATCTCTGGAAATTTGGGCTGTTTTCAGTTCTTTACCATTGTAAACAGTGCCACTGTGAACATACGTGTGCATGTTTCTTTATAATAGAATGATTTATAATCCTTTGGGTATATACCCAGTAATGGGATTGCTGGGTCAAATGGAATTACAGTTTCCAGGCCCTTGAGCAAGTGCCACACTGCCTTCCACAATGGTTCAACTAGTTTGTACTTCTAGCAACACTGTAAAATTGTTCCTATTTCTCCACATGCTCTCTGGTATCTGTTGTCTCCAGATTTTTTAATGGTCACCATTCTAACTGGCATGAGGAGATATCTCAATGTGATTTTGATTTCTCTAATAACCAGTGATGATGAGTATTTTTTCACATGTTTATTGGCCTCATATATATCTTCTTTTCAAAAGTGTCTGTTCATATCCTTTGTCCACTTTTGAAAGGGTTTGCTTGTTTTTTTCCTTGTAAATCTTCTTTATTTTTTGTAGATTATGGATATCAGCCATTTGTCAGATGGGTAGATTGCAATAATTGTTTCTCATTCTGCTGGTTGCTGGCTCACTCTAATGATGGTTTCTTTTGCTGTACATAAGCTCTGGAGTTTAATAAGGTCCCATTTGTCTATTTTCCTTTTTGTTGCCAATGCTTTTGGTGTTTTAGTCATGAAGTACTTGCCTACACTTATGTCCTGTATGGCTTTTCCTATTTTTTGTCTAGATTTTTTTATGGCATTAGGTCTTATGTCTAGATCTTTAATCCATCTGGAGGTAATTCTACTGTAAGGTGAAAGGAAGAGGTCCAGTTTCTGCTTTCTGGACACTGGTAGCCTGTTTTCCCAACAACAATTATTAAACAAGAAATCCTTTTCCCATTGCTTGTCTTTCTCAGGTTTGTCAAAGATGAGACGGTTGTAGATGAGTGCCATTGCCACCAGGACCTCTGTTCTGTTCCATTGGTCTATTTCTCTGTTTTAGTACCAGTACCATGCTGTTTTGATTACTGTAGCTTTGTATTATAGTTTGAAATCGGGTAGCATGATGCCTCTGGCTTTGTTCTTTGTGCTTATCATTGTCTTGGATATCCACACTCTCTTTTGCTTCCATATGAAGTTTAAGGTGGGTTTTTCCAGTTCTGTGAATAAGGTCATTGGTAGCTTGATGGGGACAGCATTGAATCTATAAATTACTTTGGGTAGTATGGCCATTTTCACGATATTGATTTTTTCTACAAATATGCAATGCTTCATGAATTTTTAAGTCCTCCTTGAGCAGGGGCCATGCTAATCTTCTCTGAATCATTCCAATTTTAATATATGTGCTGCCAAAGTGAGCACCAGTAATGTTGTTTATACTGGATATATTGCCTGTTAGCTCCTGCGATGTTTTACAATGATTTTTGGCCTCCTTGCATTGGATGTTGACATACTTCTTTCACTTAGTGAACTTTGTTTCTACCCACATTCTGAATTCTACTTGTATCATTGCAGACATGTCGGCCTCTGGCCAGTTCTGAAAACTTGAACAGGCTGAACAGTTGATGTAATCATCTGGAGGAAAGAAGGCATGCTGACTTCTTGAGTTTCAGTGTTCTTCAACTGATTCTTCCTCATCTTTATGAGCTTATTCACCTTCAACCTTTGAGGTTGCTAACCTTTGCACAGGGTATTTTTCTTTTATCATGTTTGATGATCAGGAGGGTTTGATTGTGGTTTAAGGTAGAAGCAGGCAGCTGCCTTTGGTTTTGGAGGATTTCAGTGGGCCAATATTCATCTCTCAATTCCTGGACTGTGTGCTTTAATAATGGGAAACTTATATTGGGTCTCAACTTTTTTCTCTGGCTCCTCGAAGTTTGGAGTCTACTGCACTGAAGGAAGCAAAGTGTGGCAGGTGTTGGCAGAGTGCTAGCAGATGCAAACCTGCCTGCTTCCCTGTTGGCATTTGCCCAGTGGTGGAAGTGGTGGAGGCAAGACAGCTTGGTGGCGGCCAGAAGGCCCCTGCTGTGTGTGCTGTTGCACTGGAGGTAGTGTTGGTTCAGGCCAGGGTGCTGGCCTGTGCATGTCTGGGTGCCATCTCTGTGACCCCCTAAGCAGCAAGGACCACTCAACGTATATTAGCATTCCCTTTTCGTGCACAGAATTAGCACAAGGAGAAGGTGTTGGCAGAGGTTGTGATTTTGTTCCTCTGCCTACCATGGCTCTTTCTTCAATGGGAGTTGGTGTGGGTTGAAGTGCGTGCTACATTCCCATGTGCTAGTAGGGCAAGTGCAGCAAAATCCACTCATGTAAACACACACCAGCAAAGTGACGTAGGACGTTTTTGTATAAAGAGCTTCAGTATGGAGAGGCAATGTAGAGGCGGGTGCGTGCCTGAAGAGTCCAATTTGCTGCATCTCTTCACTGCTCATGCATGGTCCACTGGCACAGAAACAAAGGTGTGGGCAGCTGAGAGTGCCCTGTAGGCAGGCGTGGCCAGGCTGGGGCCCTGGGAGAGGCAAGCAGACTAAGGAGTGCTGAGGTCAGACCAGCTTCATCTCATGTGCAAGAATGCCCAGTAGATATCACGCCTCAGATAACTCTCTGAAAAGAGAGGCCCCAGCACAGCACAGCTGCTCTACAAAAACGTGGCCAGACTTTTTAAAGGAAGTCTCCTTTTATTAATAGGGAAAATCTCATACCTGATCTCTGCTGGGCAATCTTCACATGAGATGTGGCTGATCTGACCTCCACAGTCCTAAAGTGCTGGGATAAAGTGTCTCATAAGACCCAGTAGAGCATAGAGAGATAGCTGTGCCTGCCCTCTGGGCTTCACATCAGCTGGCTTCCTGCTCCATCACTTTGCTTGTCTCCTGCGGGCTCTACCCCAGAAAGATGTGAGTTAGCCATCACTTAGTGTAATCACCCCAGGATGGAGGGTCTGTTCTATGGGCCCAAGCCAGAGTTCCCTGTCCAGTGATAAGCAGTGGGGGGTATGTGGTATCCACAAGAGATGGACTGCCTTGTTCCTTGGGTCAACTGCAGCTTGTTAGAGTTATCAATATGGCACTTAGGGTCTTTGCTTTCTTGATATTCTGAAGGTAACAAGGGCAGATCCACTGCAGAGGCAGTGGCAGAGAGGATTTCAGTCGATCTGTGAAGCTCTGTCCAAGAAATTGCCAAGTTGCTACTGGCTTGATGGTTTCAGTGGGGTCCTGGATAAAGACCCAAGCCAGGAGGACCTGCTCATCGAGGAGATATGGAAACCAGCACCCACGTAACGGTTCAGCCACTTTCCCATAAGGCTGCTGTGGTATACTGGGGGTCCACTCCAGTACCTAATTGCCTCATATCTTCCAGCGACTCAAGGTCTCACTAGCGAAGCCTGCAAAAAGACAAAGATAATAGCCTGCCTCTTCCTCTGGGACCTCTGTACCACTGAGGTACAATCCTGTTGCCAATCTGGACACAACTACGAGAGGTGGCTGGAAACAAGTTCAGAAGTCTTGTCTAGTCAGGAGGAACAAGATCAGAGACTTGCTTTTAAAAAAGTCTGGCCATGTTTCTGTAGAGCAGCTGTGCTGTGCTGGGGGTTCACTTCAGCCCCTGGTTGCCTCAGACACTCTGAAGTCCCAAGGTTGAAATGGCTGAGTTGCCCAAGCAACAAAGATTACAGTCTGGTCCTCTCTCTGGAAGCTCTGATTCAGGGAGGCCTGAAACATCTGTCAGCCAGAGAACAGCAGTGAAGGCAGCCAGAGACCCTGTTGAAAGGCTGTACCCAGTGATTAGGAATGTTGTTGGGTATTGACTTAAACAAGGGTCTGGCTATGTTTTTGCAAGGTGGCTCTGCTGTGCTGAGCTACCACTTACACCTCTGGTCAGCTTGGGTTCTAAAAAGCCCTAAGACCAGAACCTAGTCATCCAAACAGCAAAGATGGTGGCCTGCCTTTCTCTGTGGGAGCTCTGTCTAAGGAATATTTCAAATCTCCATTGGCCAGGGAACACCTGTGAGGGTAGCTGTAAGCACGAGGTGGGAGGTCCTGTTCAGTAAGAAGGAACAGGATCAGGAGCCTGCTAACAGAAGCAGTCTGGCCATGATTTGGTAAAGCAGCTGTGCTGTGCTGCGGGAACTCTTCTGCCCCTGGTCGGTTTGTACTCTCCAATGCCCACAGGCTGGAATAATTAAGTTCCTCCAACAGGAAAGATGGCAGCCTGTCCTGTCTTTTCTTCCACAGTTTATCTTGTGTGATGGAGCTGAATTTTTAGGCTGTTAATTTTTACAATAAGCATTACAGTTGTTCAGAAAGAATCTTGCTGTTCTCTTTCAGGTTAGATGTATGAGAATTCATTGTCTCCTGTAAATAAACCTGTTGAGGTTTTGTTCTCTGGAAAGAAGTTGCTTTCTCCTATCTGGCTTTGGTCACAGTCATGTAGAGCAGTAGCCAGTCTACAAGGACATGATTGAATTTCCATTTCCAGTGTTTCCTAGTTGTGTCTTACATTCTCCAATTCAGAACTGACCATTTTATTCTTCGTTGTCAAAATGCTAAGCTGTCCACTCTCCTTAAATACCGTCTTTTTTCATTCTTCCTTATCCAATTTTATGGCCTTAAGAATATTAGCATTCTTTTCTTTCACACTTTCAATGTCCTCTAAAATTTTTTTTTCCCTTAGCAGGTTCTGCTATTGAATTGTGTCTAGTTCCAGTCTAAGCAAGGCAATTTTTTTCCCAGAACATGCTAATTTCATGCAAGAGATCTTTTTCTTTCTTATGGCTAAGAGAACTCTAAGTCAACAAAACAACATTTTAGTTAGCACAAAATAGAATAACACATCATAATTTCCTCTGAATTTAAAGCATAAGATGTATATTTGTATAATGAAAGAATTCCCATGGTGAATATGTTACTGAAAAAAAGTTGGACAAAACTTCAAACCTAATAGAGTGTAAATTCCAGAAAGTTTCAATATTGATTTAAACACCATGAAAAATAAATCACTAGAGGGTTTTAAAGAATTTTTGAATTGGAAAAGCCATTCTCTGAATTACAAAATAATCATAGGCATAAAATATAAGATTAATACATTTGACTACGTTTTAAAAATTGGACTTACACTCTGATATCTATCCTATAAACCACACCATTGTAAGAGCCTTAGCTATGCATATATTTAAACAGAAGCAGTTCCTCTAAGTTTTTAAGTTCCTTTTTCTGAAGAAGGTTTTATCAATATATGACTTTTCTAATACTGTTATAGTCAGTTATAAGAATTACATTTATTCATAACTGTTACATCTAAGTATTGTATCCTTCTATATGTACACATCTGCATCTAAGCATTGCACTTCTACATCCAACTGTGAACTCATTTAAGATCAGGATTCTTAAAAAGAGAAATAAAAAAATATATGCAGCTGGATACTGTGGCTCACACCTGTAATCCCAGCAGCATGTAATGTTCAGTGTTCTATGTAGTACTGCACTTCTACATGTGGCTGGGTGCAGGGGCTCACACCTATAATCCTAGCTGCTGAGGTGCATGGATCACGAGGTCAGAAGTTTGAGACCAGTGTGGCCAGCATAGGGAAACTTCGTCTCTACTAAAAATAAAAAAAAATTAGCCCGGAATGGTGGTGTGCACCTGTAATCCCAGCTACTCAAAAGGTTTAGTTAGGAGAATCGTGTGAACCAGTAGGTGGAGGTTGCTGTGAGCTGAGATCATGCCATTGCACTCCAACCTGGGCGACAGACTGTGTGAGACTCTGTTTCAAAATAAACGTGTGAGTGTGTGTGTGTGTGTGTGTGTGTGTGTATAGTATATAGTATATAGGTGTATATATATGTGTGTGTGTGTGTGTTTATTTATATGTACATGTGTGTAATACACACAGATGTATATAGTATATTGTGAAGAATTTTCCCTATGTTGTCTGATGCTAGTTCTAGTGATCCTCCAGAAAATCACCATTACGTCTGTGGTGTAAACACATCATACAAAAGAAGCTTTTAATTCAAAATATTAATAATAAATAAGATACGACTTATAGAGTTTTTCTTAGAAATCATAAGATTAAGGAAGATCCAAGATGGCTGAATAGGAACATCTTCAGAATGTAGTTCCAGGCAAGAACAGCACAGAGAGTGAGTGCTCACTACATTTCCAAAGAAGTTTTCACTGCCAACAGACCAGGAGATTCCTGAGCATAAAAGCGTCATGAGTTTTCATTTCAGCAGTTTCAGCCAGGGATGCATCAGGACAAAGAAACTCACAAAATTTGGGTGGCCATTTCAACTGGTGCCTGGAATGCCTGGGAGACAGAGCTGTCCATTCAACTGAAAGGGAGGGGGCTGAGACAGGAAACCAGGTGATGTGATCTGGCTTGACGGGTACCACACTCACGAGACAAGAAATCTGAAACACTCTGGATTAAGAGTTTCACAACAAGCGAAGCTGGAACTGGGATGGCCTAACTCCGTGGGGGGAAGGGCATCCCCCAATACCAAGGCAGTCTGCCACTATCAATGTAGACTACTTTGTGCCAGGCAGGGCATCCATGAAAAAAGGCAGCAGCATGGCAGGAACTTATAAATAAGGCTGACCTTCCTAGGACAGAGCACCTGGGAAAACAGCAGGTTATGAGTTCAGCTGCAGCAGAGTTAATGGTACCAGCCCAGCAGCTCTGCATGAAACAGCAGAACTCCCAGCACAGCACTTGAGCTCTTATAAGGGACAGAATGTCTCCTCAAGCAATCCTCTGAGCCCCATATACACAAAAAGACACCTCATAAAGGAAAGCTCAGGCCAACATCTGGTGGGTACCATTCTGGTATGAGGATAGCGGAGGCAGAAACTGGCAGCAACCCTTGCTGTTCTGCAGCCCCACGGGTGATCTCCAGGTGAGTGGGATCTTGACAGCACCTCCAGTGATCCTGCAGCAGAGGGGCCTGACTGTTAGTAGGAAAGCTAAGTGGAAAGAAATAGCTTCAACATCTATAAAAACGGCATCCATTTAGAGACCCCACCTGAAAGTCACCAAGTACAAAGACCACAGGTAGATAAAGCCACTAAGATGGGAAGAAACCAGCGCAAAAAGGAAGAAAACACCAAAAACCAGAAGACTTCTTCTCATTTAAGGGATCATAACTCCTCACCAGCTAAGGATCAAAGATAGATGGAGAATGAATCTGATGAATTGACAGAAATCGGCTTCAGAAGGTGGGTAATAACAAACTTTTCAGAGCTAAAAGAACGCGTACTAACCCAATGCAAAGAAACTAAGAACCTAGAAAAAAGGTTAGATATACTGATTAGAATAAATAGATTAGAGAATAGAAACGACTTGATGGAGCTGAAAAACACAGCACGACAACTTCATGAAGCATACAAAAGTTTCAAAAGCAAAACTGACCAAGCAGAATAAAAAATATCAGAGATTGAAAATCAATGCAATGAAGTAAAATAAGAAGGCAAGAATAGAGAGAAAAGAGTGAAAAGAAATGAACAAAGCCTCCAAGAAATATGGGATTATGTGAAAAGACCTAATCTACATTTGATAGGCGTACCTCAATGTACAGAAAGAATGAATGCAAGCTGGAAAACACTCTTCAGGATATTATCCAGGAGAACTTCCCCAACCCAGCAAGGCAGGCCACTATTCAAGTCCAGGAAGTATGGAGAACACCACAAAGATATACCTCAAGAAGAGCAACCCCAAGACACATAATCGTCAGATTCACCAGGGTTGAAATGAAGGAAAAAATGCTAAGGGCAGCAAAAGAGAAAGTCAGGTTATCCACAAAGGGAATCCCACCAGACTCACAGTGGATCTCTCCACACAAACCCTACAATCCAGAAGAGAGTGGGGGCCAATATTCAACATCCTTAGAGAAAAGAACTGTTAACCTAGAATTTGATATCCAGCCAAACTAAGTTTCACATTCGAAGGAGAAAGAAAATCCTTTATGGACAAGCAATTACTGAGAGATTTTCTCACCACCAGGCCTGCCTTATGAGAGCTCCTGAAAGGAGCACTAATCAAGGAAAGGAGCAATCAGTAACAGCCACTCCAAAAATGTACCAAATGGTAAAGACCATCGACACAATGAAGACAATGTGTCAACTAAAGGACAAAACAGCCTGCTAGCATCAAAATGGCAGTATCCAATTCACACATAACAAAATTATCCTTAAATGTAAGTGGACTAAATGACCCAATTAAAAGACATAGACCATTTGATTGTATAAAATGTCAAAACCCATCAGTGTGCTGTATTCAGGAAACTCATCACTTGTGTAAGGACAAATGTAGGCTAAAAATAAAGGGATGCAGAAAGACGTGTCAAGCAAATTGAGAGCAAATAAAAAGCAGGAGCTGCAATCCTAGTCTCTGATAAAATGGACTTTAAAACAACAAAGATCAAAAGACACAAAGAAAAGCATTACATAAAGGTAAAAGGATCAATGCAACAAGAAGAGCTAACGATCCTAAATATTTATGCAGTCAATACAGGAGCACCAGGGTAGCACCGAGGTACATAAAGGAAGTCCTTAATGACCTACAAAGACACTTAGACTCCCACATAATAATAGTGGGAGACTTTAACAGTCCATTGTCACTGTTAGACATATCATTGAGACAGAAAATTAAGAAGGAGGTCCAGGACTTGAATTCAGATCTGGACCAAGCAGACCTAATAGACATCTACAGAAATATCCAACCCAAATCCATAGAATATACATTCTGATCAGCACCACACAGCACCTACTCTAAAACTGACCACATAATTTGAAATAAATCACTCCTAAGCAAATGCAAAACAAAGGAAATCATAACAAACAATCTCTCAGATTATATGCAATCAAATTAGAACTCAGAATTAAGAAACTAACTCAGAACTGCAGAACTTCATGAAAATAGAACAACTGGCTCCAGAATGTTGACTGGATAAACAATGAAATGAAGGTAGAAATATAGATGTTCTTTGAAACAAATGAGAACAAAGACACAACGTGCCAGAATCGCCGGGACACTTTTAAAGCAGTGTCGAGAAGGCAATTTATAGTAATAAATGCCAACTAGAGAAGCAAGGAGAGATTCAAAATTGACACTCTATCGTAAAAATTGAAAGAGCTAGAGGAGAAAGGTCAAAAAAATCTCAAAAGCTAGCAGAAGACAAGAATTAACTAAGATCAGAACAGAACTGAAGGAGACAGAGACACAAAAAGCCCTTCATAAAATCAATAAGTCCAGGAGCAGATTTTTTGAAGAGATCAACAAAATAGACAGAGCCCTAGCCAGATTAATAAAAAAGAAAAGGGAGAAGAATGAAATAGATGCAATAGAAAACGATAAAGGGGATATCATCACCGACTCCACAGAAATACAAACTACAATCAGAGATTACTACAAATAACTCTATGCATATAAACCAGTAAATCTGGACGAAATGAATAAATTCCTTGACACTTGTACTCTACGAAGACGAAACCAGGAGGAAGTTGAAACCCTGAGTAGACCAATAACAAGGGCTGAAGTAGAGGCAGGAATCAATAGCCTACCAACCAAAAAAAGGCCAGGTCCAGAGGGTTCACAGATGAATTCTACCAGAAATACAAAAAGAAGCTGGTTTCATTCCTTCTGAAACTATCAATCAATACGAAGAGAGAGACTCCTCCCTAACTCATTTTGTGAGACCAACATCTTCCTGATACCAAAACCGGGCAGAGACTCAACTAAAAAAGAAAACTTCAGCCCAATCTCCATGATGAATATCGATGAAAAAATCTTCAATAAAATACTGGCAAACTGACTGCAACAGCACATCTAGAAGCTTATCCGTCACGACCAAGTAGGCTTCACCCTAGGAATGCAAGACTGGTTGAACATATGCAAATCCATAAATGTAGTCCATCACATAAAGGAACCAAAGTCAAAAATCACGATTATCTCAATAGATGCAGAGAAGGTCTTTGATAAAATTCAACAGCGCTTCATGGTAAAAACTCTCAATAAACTAGGTACTGACGGAATTTAGCATAAAATGATAAAAGCTATGTATGACAAGCCTACAGCTTGTTCAGTTCAATATCATGCTGAACGGGCAAAAGCTGGAAGAATTCCTTTGAAATCAGGCACTGGACAAGGATGCCCTCTCTCACCACTCCTATTCAACATATTATTGGATGTTCTAGCCAGAGTAATCAGCCAAGAAAAATAAATACAGGGTAATCGATTATGAAATAAGGAAGTCATAGTGTCTCTATTTGCAGATGACATGATTGTATATTTAGAAGACCATCGTCTCAGTCCAAAAATCTTCTGAAACTGATAAGCAACTTCAGCAAAGTCTCAGGATACAAAATAATTGTGTAGAAGTCACAGGCATTCCTATTAACCAACAGACAAACAGAGAGCCAAATTAAGAGTAAATTCCCATTCACAACTGCTACAAAGAGAATAAAATACCAAGGAATACAACTAAGTATGTAAAGGACCTCTTCAAGGAGAACTACAAACCACTGCTCAACAAAATAACAGAGGACACAAACAGATGGAGAAATATTCCATGCTCAGGGTTAGGAAGAATCAGTATCATGAAAATGGCCATACTGCCCAAAGTAATTATAGATTCAATGCTATCCCCATCAAGCTACCAATGAACTTCTTCACAGAACTGAAAAAAAAAGCACTTTATACTTCATATAGAATCACAAGAGATCCCACATAGCCAAGACAATTCTAAGCAGAAAGAACAAAGCCAGGAACATCACATTGCCAGACTTCAAACCATAACACAAGGCTATAGTAATCAAAACAGCACGGTACTGGTACCAAAACAGAGACATAGACCAATGGAACAGAACAGAGACCCCAGAAGAAACACCACACATCTACAACCATCTGATCTTTGACAAATCTGGCAAAACAACCAATGAGGAAAGGACTCCACGTTTAATAAATGGTGTCGGGAAAACTGGCTAGCAATATGCTGAAAGCAGAAACTGGACCCCTACCTGTCACCTTACACTAAAGTTAACTCTACATGGATCAAAGATTTAAACATAAAACTTAACACCATAAAAACTCTAGAAGAAAATGTAGGCAAAACCATACAGGACATAGGCATAGGCATGGACTTCCTAACTAAAACACCAAAAGCAATAGCAAATAACAATAAAAGCCAAGATAGACAAATGTGATCTAATTAACCTCCACAGCTTCTGTACAGCAAAAGAAATCACCATTAGAGCAAATCAGCAACCAAGAGAATGGGAAAAAATGTTTGCGATCTACCCATCTGACAAAGGGCTAATATCCAGAATCTACAAGGAACTAAAATAGATAAACAAGAAAAAAACAAACAACCGCATGTAAAAGTGGGAAAAGAATATGAATAGACACTTCTCAAAAGAAGACATATATGAGGCCAACAAACATATGAAAAAATGCTCATCATCAGTGGTCATTTCAGAAATGCAAACTAAAACCACATTGAGATATCATCTCATGCCAGTTAGAATGGCAATCATCAAAAAAATCTAGAGACAACAGATACTGGAGAGAATGTGGACAAATAGGAACACTCTTACACAGTTGGGGGAGTGTAAATTAGTTCAACCAATGTTGAAGGCAGTCTGGCGATTTCTCAAGGATCTAGAAATAGAAATTCCATTTTACCCAGCAATCCCATTATTGGGTATATACCTAAAGAACTATAAATTGTTCTACTATAAAGACACATGCACACATATGTTCATTGCAGTTCTGTTTACAATAGCAAAGACCTGGAACCAACCCAAATCCCCATCAATGATGCACTGGACAAAGAAAATATGGTACATATACACCATGGAATAGTAAGCAGCCATAAAAAACGATGAGTTCATGTCCTTCATAGCAACTTAGATGAATCTGGAAACCATCATTCTCAGGAAACTGACACAAGAACAGAAAGCCAAACACCACATGTTCTCACTCATAGGTGGGTGTGGAACAATGAGAACACGTGAACTCAGGGAGAAAAGCATCACACACTGGGGGCAGTTGTGGGGGTTAGGAGAGGGACAGTGGAGGGTGGGGAGGGAGTGGAGGGTGCGGAAGGATAACATGAGGAGAAATGCCAGATACACTATGCACTTAAAGTAAAATTTAAAAAAATTCTTAAAAAATGATGAGAATAGAATCACCAGTTGGTTTCATTCTCCTTAAATATTTTCTCAATATCGGGTGAAAGTATTTGATAAATGAGTCTTTAAAACTATATTATTGTGCTGTGAGAACTTTGAGAGACTGTTGTCACAGTAATGAGGAATGTCACTATCCACAGTCATTTTTCCCTTATCCCACTAAAATTAAAACATATGAGGACATGGCTTGAAAGGATAGCAAACACTGGCATTTGTTTTTATTATCTCTCAAAATCTAAACAGAAAAGCTACTTCTCTTATCAATCAATCAAAAATTATTAATAAAATATATTTGACTTAGTTGATGATATGGAATATCAATTTCAGTGTCCTAGCTGCTTTTCATTGTTGATGGGTTGAGTGTTCCCCTTAAATAACACATTTCTATTGGGTGATACTAATTATTGTAGATAATGTTTTTTAAATAAAATTATTACAGCCATTAGTTCTCTCTCTTCTCCTCCCCCCCAAACTGGTCTCCTCCATTTTCTTCTGGCTCTGCTTCCTTTTCCCTTCTACCTTCTTTCTCGAATTCTTTTGCTTATCTATCATTCATTCATTTAATCTATATTTACTAGCACTTAAAGCTTCTTTAGAAGCTTCCATACTTCTGCCAAGATGGCAGAATAGGAACTGCTCTGGAGCACAGTTCCCAGTGAGAACAATGCAGAAGGCAAGTGACCTCGGCATTTCCAATCGAAGTACCAGGTTCACCTCAATAGAACTGCTTGAACAGTGAGCATAGCCTATGGGGGGCAAAGTGAGGCAGGGTGGAGCACTGACTCACCTGGGAAGTGCAACTGGCTGGAGGATGTCCCTCCTACCCAACAGAGGCCATTGGGGAACTTCTAAAGCCACTCCTGAACTTCAGTTCAGATACTGCACTTGTCCCATGGTCTTTATATCCCGCATCAGGAGATTTTAGCTGGGCCAACAAGCGCTGTGGCTGACCAGTATGAATCTAAGAGGCCACTTCAGCCAGTGACATGAGTTTTCAGCACAAATCTCAGTGGCCATTTTGGCTGGCACCTGGAACGCCTGCAAGACAGAGCCTCCCGCTCCCCAGAAAAAAAGGGGAGCTGAAGGCAGGGAGCCAAGTGACCTTGAGTGGCAGGTGTCCCACAACAAAGACCAGCCAACTGAAGCACACTGGCATGACAGTTTTACAGTCAGCAGAACAGTTTGAGCTCAACCCGCGATGATGGAGCTCGGTGAGTGGAAGGGCATCCGTCAATGCCAAGGCACTTCTAACCTTACCTGTGTAAACAAAAGCAAAGTTTACACAGCATCTGGACTGAGCCCACAGCAGCTCAGCAGTGCCTCTACAGGCAGATTGCGACTAGACTCCCTCCTTGCTGAGCAGGACACCTCTGACAAAAAGGCAGCAGCACATCAGAGACTTATAAATAAACCCCATCTTCCAGGGACAGAGCACCTGGGAAAGGGGTAGCTGTGACTTATGCTACAGCAGACTTAAACGTCCCTGCCCAGCAGCTTTCAGTGGAGCAATGAAGCTCCCAGCACACTTGAGTTCAGATAAGGGAGAGACTGACTCCTCAAGTGGCTCACTGACCCCAATATATCCAAAAGGATACCTCATAGAGGAGAGCTCTGGCTGATATCTGGTGGGTACCCTTCCGGGATGAAGCTACCAGAGAAAGGAACAGGCAGCAATCCTCGCTATTCTGCAGCCCCACAGATGATTCCCAGGCAAACATAGCCTCCAGTGGACCTCAAGTAGTCCTATAGCAGAGAGGCCTGTTAGAAGAAAAACTAAAAAAAAAAAAAAAAAAAAAAAAAAAAAAAAAAAAAAAAAAAAACAGAAAGAGAGAGAAAGACGTAGCTTCAACATCAACAGAAAGAATATCCACTCAGAGATCCCATCCAAAAGTCACAAACTTCAAAGACCAAACTTAGAAAAGTCCACAAAGATTGGAAGAAAAAAATACACGAAAAATGAAATCGCCACAGACCAGAACGACTCTCCTCCTCCAAGGGATCACAACTCCTAACCAGCAAGGGAACAAAACTGGATGGAGAATGAATTTGATGAATTGACAGAATCAGGCTTCAGAAGATGTGTAATAACAAACTTCTCTGAGATAAAGGAACATGTTCTAACCTAATGCAAAGAAGCTAAAAACCTTGAAAAAAGGTTAGATGAAATGCTAACTAGAATAATCAGCTTAGAGAAGAACATAAATGACTTCACGGAGCTGAAAAACACAGCACAAGAACATTGGGAGAAGTGCCTCATGTAGGTGATGAGGGGATGCAGGCAGCAAACCACCATGACATGTGCTTACCTATGCCTCAATCCTGCAAGATCTGCACATGCACTTCAGAACTTAATTACAAAAAAAAAAAAAAAAAAAAAAAAAAAAAAAAAAAATTCCTGACCATGGGAAGGGAAATCGGAAAAAGTGAAGAGAAATAGATCACGATCCCCAAGGATTCTCCTTTACTTTCAGGGAAGCAACGGTGTACAATAATAAAAATGAGGATTATCTGTCCCCAACTAGGAGCCTTCCTCTCTGGAAGCTTTCCTGAGAGCCAATTTCAACATTGGGTACTAATTCCCTGAGTCTAATCTTATAAAGAAAGTCTTTCTAATCCTATGTTGGAAAGACATGGAAGAACAAGGGGCATAATTAATAAAATTTGAACTGGAATTTATTTCCTAATGAAGTTTTAAAAACAAACAATTTCAAGGTAACTAGAGCTTTGTTTTACTGAGCTCTTCTAAGTATTATAATATGTTACAAGATAGTGAGTCATCAAATTAGAATGAATAATTTAGTTCCTCTGACTTAAGTGCTTCAGAATATAGGAGAATGAATACATTTAATATTTATAGTCTTCACCTCTGAGATATGTGTAATCTTTACAAATATGAGTAACATACTAAAAATATTATATAGAAAAATGTTACAGTACACAAATGCAAAATTAAAAGTGACATAGAAGATAAATACTATGAATCCTTGCCTAAATATATATTTTCTTCAAATTAGAATACTGTTAAAGTGTGTTCTATAATCTCCTGTTAAACTGAAACATTTGATGACAATCCATGTATATGAACATCATCAGTTCATTGTGAAGAAAAAAAAAAAAATAAGAGAGAAAAGAAAACCAAAAACTGGCAAATGAAAAATCTTACAACTACTGGATCTATTCTGTGTATTTTTATGTGTCTTGGGTGATGTTTATAAATAAAAAAGCTCTCTAATTGGCTTTAAAATAATGAATGTTTAAATAAATTATTTTTTTCAGAAAAATTAAAACTCTAATACCTTTTACTTCACATGACTTTAGTAATATTTGAGAAATAAAGACAGTTTTAAAGTTTATTGGTAAAATAAAGACATTAGCTCTAAATTAGGCAGGTCAGATATTAGGTTTGTAAAATGCTTTAAAGTAATAAACTGCTTTTTTTGACTTTTAAAATTTGTTCAACTTACCTGCTTTGGAGTCACTAGATTCTCGGTAAGGTCTGGGAACATGTGGAGTTAGCCATGCTCCCTGGCTATGCTTTAAAAAGTCAGACTTTACATGCACTTGTGTCTGGTGTCCTAGGCTTCATACTTAGTACAAAATTAAAATCACTTACCTGCCAGGTGTTTCACAAAAAAAAAAAAAAAAAAAAAAAAAAAAAAAAAAAAAAATTGCTAAGAGCTAACATAGTAACATGTAATTGAAACTAATGAAAAACTTTTACATGGAAGCTTTGTGGAAAAAGTGAAATGTGCTTTCAGTAAAACATTATAAGGCATTAGAATGTAAATTTTTGCTTCATTCAGAAGGTTAAAAATTGTTTTGACTTAAATAGAATGAAGCTAAAGGTTTGAGCAAGTTGTGGAAGGTTTGTGAACTAGTCATCTTGTAAAAGAAACACCGTGTGAACACACTGGCTAAATTTAAAGGAGTATTGTTCAGTTTTTCCATAAATTGAACATTGGAATAAAAACACAACAGGGTTTTCTTAGAGCACTAATTTTGTTTAATACAAATTTGTAAAAGGTTATCAAAAGCTTATAAGAATTTCAACTTATAGTCAAACTGATGAAGACTGGATGAATTCATCTTTAAGGTTTTATTAAAAATTTGAGTTGACATTAATAGTACACTAATGCAAGAGAGAAATTTGGCTTTCTTTCTTGAATATGATTTTAACATAATATTAAAGAATAAAAAAGATTTCTGTCTCTCCTCAAACAAATTACAGGAAAAAGAAGGGAAAGACGCACATTGCTTGAAAAACTGTCTTCTATCAATGAGTAAAGGCTTTTGCCTTTAAACATTTTTTGAGTTACCATTTTGGCTAAATAAATGACTTACTGTGACCTGGCATTCCATTTTATATCAAATGTTTTAGGCCTTTAGTATATTTATATCAATATTAATATATTTGATACACTTCCCCAAATCCAATTTTATCTTCAAAATTAAGTCTTTTTGACTTCTTAATTTGGAATGCAAAAGAGGGCACTGAAAAATCGAAAAGAGAAATATATGGAATTACTTGACATATTTTTACATAAGGAGCACTGTCAAAATAAGAAATATTTTACCTTTTTCAGATTATATTGTAATCAATATTGATATATGTTTGAAAATTGTATGAAATTCCTAAAATTCCAATAGGTCAAAAGATATGCTATCAATTATATTGTTTCCATGATAAACTGTAGACCACAGAAATGTACAAATTTTCTTTTCAATCATGTAACTATAAGTATTTAACAACGTTTTCACACTTAACTGCTTAATACTAACGCAGTTTCTGAAAACTTCACAAGCACAAAATGTCCTAGAATATGGTGTCTTTTAGGAGGTTCCTGAAATAATGGAAAGTCAATGAAAAAGAGCTCTTGAATACAGATTTCTGGAAACTTTAGAATCACATCATTTCTCAAATAATCCCAAATACTTAAGGACTGTGTAAGATTTCCTGGAATTTTAATGAAAAGACTTATTTGTTTTTAAAACTCCTACCCAAATAGAAGAAAAATTAATTCAATACCAAGAAAACACTTTGTCAGACTGTCATTCTTAATCAGCTGTCATTCTAAATTGTTTATATATACAGTTTGAATGAACTCCATGATCTAAGTCAAGTTACCTATGACAACCCATCAGTAACAACTACTATGAACCTAAATTGGAGAAACAACTGATATTTAAATGGATATAAGTTCAAAGTTAAGCATGGACTCATGGAGAACCAAGACAGCTGCCTTGTCCTTCCTGGGTCCATACTTAAAGTTCCTCTTAAAGGAGAACTAGAAACCATTGCTCAAAGAAATAAGAGAGGTCACAAACAAATTTTTAAAATCCATGCTCATGGATACAAAGAATCAATATTATAAAAATGGCCACATAGTCAAATTAATTTACAGATTCAATGTTATTCCCATCAAGCTACCATTGTCTTTCTTAAGAGAATTGGCTAAAACTACCTTTAATTTCATATGGGATGAAAAAAGAGCCTGCATAGCCAAGCAAAAAGAATAACGCAGGAAACATCACACTACCAGACTTCAAACTACATTATCAGCTTACAGTAACCAAAACAGCATGGTACTGGAACCAAAACAGATATATGGACCAATGGAACAGAATAGAGGCCTCAAAAATAATGCCACACATCTACAACCATCTGATCTTTGACATACAAGACCAAATAAATAAATAAATAAATAAATAAATCGAAAATAAACCAATGGGGAATAGATTCCCTATTTAATAAATGGTGTTGGGAAAACTGGCTAGCCATTTGCAGAAAACTGAAACTGGACCCCTTAATTACACCTTACACAAAAATTAACACAAGATGGATTAAAGCCTAAAACAGAAGACCAGCATGGCAGATTTCCTGAATATCCTGCTATTACACCATCTCCTCTGAAGGGAGACAGAATTATTTTACTCATTTAAGAGATTGCATTAACTGAGAAAGAGGTATCTCTCTACTGTGCTACTATTATACACTGTATATCCTTCTCTCATGATATTCATCTTGCCTTCTTGTGATTGTTTATCTTTGAACTCTCGCATTAAATTCTTAGATCTTTGGGGAAAGGGAACAATTAGAAAAAATTTCCAGGACTGAGGACAGTAACCAAAGTCAACTGTGTTGTATTTGTATAGTAAATATTTCATAAATTCACAACTGAATGGAGAAAGGAAGAAGTAATAAAGACATAAATTACAAACTTTAAAAAAAAAAAAACAGAAGACCTAAAATTATAAAAACCCTAGAAAAAAACCCTAGGCAATACCATACAGAACATAGGCATGTGCAAAGACTTTATGACTAAAACACTAAAAGCAATGGCAACAAATGTCAAAATTGACAAATGAGATCTAATTAAACTAAAAAGCTTCTGCACAGAAAACTAAAATGAAACAAAACAGATCTATCATCAGAGTGAATGGGTAACCCACGGAATGGGAGAAAATGTTTGCAATCAATCCATCTGACAAAGGGCTAATATGCAGAATCTATAAAGAACTTAAGTTTACCAGAATAAAACCAACTCCATCAAAAGGTAGGTAAAGAATATAAACAGACACTCCTCTAAAGAAGACATTTATGAAGCCAACAAACACATAATGAAAAGCTCATCATCAGTTGTCATTTCAGAAAAACAATTATTGGAAAAGTCAGAAAACAACAGATGCTGGAGAGGATGTAGAGATATGGGAAATCTTTTCCACTGTTGGTGGGAGTGTAAATTAGTTCAACCATTGTGGAAGACAGTGTGGTGATTCCTCAACGATCTAGAAATAGAAATGCCATTGGACCCAGCAATCCCACTACTGGGTATATGCTCAAAGGATTATAAATCATTCTACAACAAAGACATATGCACACATATTTTCACTGCAGCATTGTTCACAAGAGCAAAAACTTGGAACCAACCCAAATGCCCATCAATAATAAACTGGATAAAGAAAGTGTCACACATATACACCAACAGCCATGAAAAAGAATGAGTTCATGTCCTTCTCAGGGACATGGATGAAGCTAGAAACCATCATTCTCAGCAAACTGACACAAGAACAGAAAACCAAACATCACATATTCTCACTCATAAGTGGGAGTTGAACAATGAGAGTACATGGACACAGGAGGGGAACATCACACTCCGGAGCCTGTCGGGGTTGGGCCTAAGGGAGAAATAGCATTAGGAGAAATACCTAAGGTAGATCATGGGTTGATGGGTGCAAGAAGCCCCCACGGTATGTGTATACCTATGTAACAAACATGCATGTTCTGCACATGTACCACAGAATTTAAAGCATAATAATAAGAAGAATAAGAAATCTACTTTTAATTATAAAGCTCTTAAAGAAAATCCTTTTGAATCTCTTACTACCACATCATAGCTGGGACAAACTGCTGATATTTTCAAAGTAACAAACATCAAACCAGAAAGAACTAGATTTAGGAACCAAACTCAGGTTGCTGTAGGGAACAGGGCAGAATGTTAGGATTGAAAGGTCACCACTGCTCCTTCAGTCTGGCCTTGGCTGGCAACCTTGGCTGGCAAAAGATGGCCTAATGTGGACAGAAACTCTTAGGCTAAAAAAAAAAAAAAAAAAAGGAATTTCTGCTCACTAGAAAATACATACATGGCAGCTACAAAGTTTTAGCCAATTCAGATGACTTGCTTCCCAAAATTTGGAATATTCCCTTGGATTTGACCAAGTCAGAAAGATATGGTCATACTTGATGAAAGAAAAGTGAAATAACAACAAAATCTAAAACATAAATAAAAAAAGTTAAGCAAAATTAAAAATGCACAATAAATATGATTACTGAGTGTTATAATATTAAGGAGAAATTAAAACCAAGTGGTTGGTAATCTTAACTTTTAGTCATTAAGGAAAAATTTTAAGACAAATCTCTAATTTAGCCACTTACCTGGAAATAAGGCTCAGGCTGATGACTGTTCTCTACCATCTTAGAAGTAGGAAAAAAATCACACTCACCTTTCCTGTCAGAAGCAAGCTGAGACTCAAGAAAGGAAGTGCCTGCTCTCCACCATCATGGAAGCAGAAAAACCTGTCTTCCTCACCGGAAATGAGAAAAACTTCACAAAAGGAGCTGTAAAGCAAAATCAACCTTAGCTCTGAACCAAATTTTGGGAGATCTGGGACTCTCCAGGGGGCAGAAGCTCCCAAACCTCAGCAAATTATCTATCATATTGGTTTGAACAATAAGGATAGCCCAGGTTGGTATCAAGCAATAATAACATTTATCAAAGGTCAGGGCCACATTTGTAATGTTATCTCTCTCTCTCTCTCTCTCTCTCTCTCTCTCTCTCTCTCTCTCTCTCTCTCTCTCTCTCTCTCTCTTGAGGCCGAGTCTCTCTCTGTTGCCAGGCCTCAGACTGGAGTGCAGTTGCGAGATCTCAGCTCACTACAACCTCTGCCTCCTGGGTTTAAGCAATTCTCTGGCCTGAGCATCCCAGGTAGCTGGGACTACAGGCGCATGCCTCCACGCCCAGCTAATTTTTTTGTTTGTTTGTTTGTTTTGTTATTTTTAGTAGGGACGGAGTTTCACTATGTTGGCCAGGATTGTCTTGACTTCTTGACCTCAAGATCCATCCGCCTTGGCCTCCTGAAGTGCTGGGATTACAGGCTTGAGCCACCGTGCCAGGCCCATGTCCTTCTCTTTTTATCTTTATTCGTTTAGCCTGTTTTGTCAGAAACTAGGATTGCAACACCTGCTTTTTTCTGTTTCCCATTTGCTTGAAGGATTTTTCTCCATTCATTTTGAGCCTATGTGTAGGAGTTCATGTGAGATTGGTCTCTTAAAGACAGCATACTCAAATGAGTCTTGGCTCTTTATTCATCTTGCTGCCCTATGTCTTTCAGTTGGAGCATTTAGCCCAATTGGTTAGCACTGATATATATGGATTAGATCCTGACATCACGCTCCTAATTGATAATTTCACAGACTTGTGTATGTGGTTGGTTTTTTAGCATCACTGATCTGTGTAATTCAGTGCATTTTTGTAGTGGCTGGTGATGATCTTTTCTTTCCATATTAATTTCTACTTTTAGGAGCTCTTGTAAGGTAGATCATTGGATAATGAATTCCCTCAGCATTTGCTTGCCTGAAAATGATCTTATTTCTCCTTCACTTATGACAGTTTTGCTGGCCTTGAAATTCTGGGTTGAAATTTTTTCTTTAAAAGTTGAATATCTCTTCTGGCTTGTAGGGTTTCAGCTGAGCAGTCCACTGTTAGTCTGAAGGGATTCCTTTTGTAGGTGACCTTGTCTTTCTCCCTAGCTGCCTTTGACAACTTTTATTTCATTTTGAGCTCGGAGAACCTGATGATTATGTGTCTTAGGGGTGTTCTTCCCGTGGCATATCTGAGGTTCTCCAGATTTCCTGAATTTGAATGTTGTTCTGTCATGCTAGGTTTGGGAAATTCTCATGAATGATATTCTGAGATATGTTTTCCAATTTGGTTCCATTTTTGTCATCTCTTTCAGGTACATTAATAAGGCATACATTTTGCCTTTTTACATAATCCTTTATTTCTCAAATATTTTGTTCATTTCTTTTCATTCTTTTCCCACATTCTTGCCTCTTTTCTTTCAGAAAGCCAGTTTTCAAGCTCTGAGACTCTTACCTTTGCTTGGTCTATTCTACTAGGTGGTCTTGCACATGAGATGGTGCTGGTCTGACCTCAGCACTCCTTAGTCTGCTTGCCTCTCCCAGGACCCCAGCCTGGCTACACCTGCTTACAGGGCACCCTTGGGTGCCCACACACATTACAAGAATTTTTATAATGCAATCACACACAATTACCATGTGGCTGCATTATAAAAATTCATGTAGTGTGCTTTTCAGCTCTATCACATCAGTTTATTCTTTTTTAAAAAATTGTACTTCAGGTTATAGGTATATGCAGATCATGCAGAATTGTTGCATAGGTACACTCACGGCAATGTGGTATCCTGCTCCATCCCGTCACCTACATCTGGCATTTCTCTTCATGTAATCCTTCCCTGACCTCCCCACCCCTTGGTGTCCCCCTGTTGGCCACCCCCAAAAAGACCCCAGTGTGTGATGCTCCCCTCCCTGTGTCCATATATTCTCATTATTCATCACCCGCCTATGAGTGAGAACATGCAGTGTTTGATTTTCTGTTCTTCTGTCAGTTTGCTAAGGATGATGGTTTCCAGTTTCATCCATGTCCCTACAAAAGACACAAACTCATCGTTTTTTGTGGCTGCATAGTATTCCATGGTGTATGTATGTCACATTTTCCTTTTCCAGTCTATTGTCGCTGGACATTTGGGTTGTTTTCAGGTCTTTGCCATTGTAAACAGTGCCACTGTGAACATACGTGTGCATATGTCTTTATAATAGAATGATTTATAATCCTTTGGGTATATACGCAGTAATGGGATTGCTGGGTCAAATGGAATTACTATGTCCAGGCCCTTGAGCAAGTGTTACACTGCCTTCCACAATGGTTCAACTAGTTTACACTCCTAGCAACAGTGTAAAAGTGTTCCTATTCCTCCACATGCTCTCTGGTATCTGTTGTCTCCAGATTTTTTAATGGTCACCATTCTAACTGGCATGAGGTGATATCTCAATGTGGTTTTGATTTCTCTAATAACCAGTGATGATGAGTATTTTTTCATATGTTTCTTGGCCTCATATATATCTTCTTTTCAAAAGTGTCTGTTCATATCATTTCCCTAATTTGAATAGGTTTGCTTGCTTTTTTTCTTGCAAATCTGTTTTACTTCTTTGTAGATTCTGGATATCAGCCATTGGTCAGATGGGTAGATTGCAAAAATTGTTTCCCATCCTGTTGGTTGGCGGTTCACTCTAATGATTGTTTCTTTTGCTGTACAGAAGCTCTGGAGTTTAATAAGGTCCCATTTGTCTATTTTCGTTTTTGTTGCCAATACTTTCGGTGTTTTAGTCATGAAGTACTTGCCTATACGTATGTCCTGAATGGCTTTGCCTGGGTTTTTTCTCTAGATTTTTTATGGCATTAGGTCTTATGTCTAGGTCTTTAATCCATCTGGAGGTAATTCTACTGTAAGGTGTCAGGAAGAGGTCCAGTCTCTGCTTTCTTCACACTGGTAGCCAGTTTTCCCAACGCCAATTATTTAACAGGAAATCCTTTCCCCATTGCTTGTGTTTGTCAGGTTTGTCAAAGATGAGATGGTTGTAGATGTGTGGCATTGCCACCAGGACCTCTGTTCTGTTCCATTGGTCTATGTCTCTGTTTTGGTACCAGTACCATGCTGTTTTGATTACTGTAGCCTTGTAGCATAGTTTGAAATCAGGTAGCATGATTCCTCTTGCTTTGTTCTTTTTGCTTAGCATTGTCTTGGCTATGCAGAGTCTCTTTTGCTTCCATATGACGTTTAAGGTGGGTTTTTCCAGTTCTGTGAATAAGTTCATTGGTAGCTTGATGGGGACAGCAGTGAATATATAAATTACTTTGGGCAGTATGGCCATTTTCACAATATTGATTCTTCCTAAAAATATGAAATGCTTCATGAATTTGCATGTCATCCTTAAGCAGGAGCCATGCTAATCTTGCCTGTATCATTCCCATTTTAATATATGTGCTGCCATAGCAAGCACTGGTAAGGTTCTTTATACCAGCTCTATTGCCTGTTAGCTCCTGCGATGTTTCACAATGACTTTTGGCTTCCTTGCATTGGATGATGACATATTTCTTTCATTCAGTGAACTTTGTGTCTGCCCACATTCTGAATTCTACTTGTATCATTAAAGACATGTCAGCCTCTGATCAGTTCTGAAAACTTGAACAGGCTGAACA